>NC_133459.1:52454782-52757173 GCF_048565385.1 Saimiri boliviensis
ATTTTCCCCTACTGCCCCTCCCCCCCCGCCCACATCTTCAGTGTCCTCCTCTGTTGACTGTCTGCTTTCTCTGGCTAAACATAGGGTGTCCTTATTCTAGCATGGTCCTTACTCCCCATTGCAGCTGTGCATTGTTTCCTGTCCTGTCTGTCCCACCCCCTTGGTGACTCCTCAGTTCTTACTCCCTTGCGATTTAGTTCTGGCCTCCACTGCTCTACTGATGGTGTCCTCTTGAAGGCGAGTGGTGATATTCTTCCCCCTCCTTGGCTTTCCCGCAGCATTCAATAGAAACATGCATCCCTTATGAGTTTTCTCTGGGCCTCTCTCCTGGCATTCCCCTAACTTTCTCATTTCTCCGGCTATAGCTGATGCCTCTTTGTTCCTCTCCTCTTCTCCTACACCTCCACACACTCTCTAGGTGCTCTTTGACTGTGCTCAGAGCTCCAGCTGTCCTTGCGAGGATGAGTCTGCATTCTTAGACACTGGTAGACCCATTCCCAAGTATCCTTTGTAAATCTCCACCTGGCACCTCAAATTCAGCTTGTCCCGAACCAAACTCATTTTCTTCCCTATCCCCCACCAGCTTTTATTGACATTCTTATTTCTGTTTCATGGAAGGAAGCACCATTTTCCCTGTTGCCCACTTAGTCAACACATTGGATTAATCCATCCTGGTCTTCTCTGAAATCTGTCCCCATTTTTAAAACCAGGAAATTATAGAAGAGATGGCAACTAATATTTAGTAAATGCCTTTTGTGTGCCAGACACTGTGCTAAACTCTTTATGTGTATTATCTCATTAACTCCTTAAAACATCTCTATAGAGTATGTACTATCATTGATCCTTACAGATGAAGAAATTGAGACTACTAAGAAATTAAATCACTTGCCATGGGTCCCCTGGCAAGTAAGTGGTGGAGCCAACTCTGGAACTGGTTTTTTGTTTGTTTTTAAATAGAGATGGCGTTTCACCATGTTGCCCAGGCTGGTCTCAAACTCCTGGGCTCAAGGGATCCTACCACCTCAGCCTCCCAAAGTGCAAAGATTACAGGGGTGAGCCATTGTGCCTGGCCTAGAACTGTATTTTTTTTTTTTTTTTTTTTTGAGACAGCGTCTCACTCTGTCACCCATGCTGGAGTGCAGTGGTGTGATCTTGGCTTACTGCAACCTCTGCCTCCCAGGTTCAGGCAATTCTTGTGCCTCAGCCTCCCGAGTAGCTGGGACTACAGGCATATGCCACCACACCTGGCTAATATTTGTATTTTTTACTAGAGATAGGTTTTCACCATGTTGGCCAGGCTGTTCTCGAACTCCTGAAATCCACCTGCCTTGGCCTTTCAAAGTGCTGGGATTATAGGCATGAGCCACTGCGCCCAACCTGTAACTGTATTCTTAAACTCTGTATTGTATTGCCTATGTCCTGAAAATGTTTTTCTGGACCTTTTTTCTGGTCATTTCCTTGCATTCCATAATAAAAAAAAATAAAAGTTCTTGTTATTTATGGTACATTGAAATAGTCATTGGCTTTTCTTTATGTATAGCTTATACTCAGCCATATTTCTAAAGAAATTGGTAGCAGCTTATAATAAAAATACATTCGTAACAGTTTAAAAAATAAAAACTGATCATGAAGTGTTATGAAAATATGGAAATGGGCATTTTACCTACAAGGGTTTGAGTTATAATTGGCATATTTTAAGGCACAAGAGTAAGTCTAGGGATGTGTGAAAAGTGTTAATGACTAAAGTTTTAAGTTTTAGTATTTAAGGATATGTAATTGATTTCCAGCTCAGAATAAACATGTAAATAGGGAGTCAGCTTTATAGGTTTCCCTTAGTCATGCAGATACATATATCCAATGTGTTCGAATTCTCACTCAACTCCTGCATTAGAGCGGAAGATGCAGACTTGGCTTGGTTCTTATTCTTATCACCAGTCATCTGAAGTCAGATTTACCAGAGGGGTTTGTGTTTATGGAAAGGGAACAAGGAAGGCTTGAGATTAAAATCTCAAGATTTTTTTGGATTCAAATCTTTCCAAATACGTTTCAGATCGTTCTGCAGTGGGAGCGTGTGATTGCGGAAGCTGTGAAGCCACGGGAAACCTCAAAGCCTAGAACGGCAGCTCAGCGCTTCTGTGAGAAATTCCCTTTCCTTTGAAGATTTTTGCCCTTTATTTGCATCCTTAAAGCAGTTAGCCTGTTTTTCCTCCTTGGAAAAATTAATAATGATAGTATTGGCTTATTTACGATCACCAAGACTTATATTCTCTTAGCTTAGCTTACAGTGTAAGTTCACACTTAGCTTTGAGAACCAGCACCAGGAAGATAGCTTTTTAAAATTACTTACTTATGTACCATCTTGTTACAAAAAAGAGCTGTGGCGGTACAAAAGTAGATAGAATATGGAAGATTAAAAAAGAATTATGTGTAGCCAGAAGGTGGAAGCAGCCCAGATGTCCATCAACAGATAAATGGATAACCAAAATGTGAAATATACATACAGTATATTTCAGGCTTTAAAAGTAAAGAAACTTTGACACAACATGGATGAGCCTTCAAGATGTCATGCTAAGGGAAATAAGCTAGTTGCAGAAGGACAAATATCATATGATTGTTCTTGTATAAGGTACCTAGAAGAGTTAGATTCATAGAGCAGGTAGAATGGTAATTGTGACTAGGGAGGCAGGGGTGGCGCAGGCAGGAATGGGGAGTTATTGTTTAACACGTACAGAGTTTCAGTGGTACAAGATAAAAAGAGTTCTGGAGCTGGATGGTGATGATGATTGCACAACAGTGTGAATGTCCTTAATGCTACTGAACTGTGCACTTAAAAATGGCTAAAATGCTACATTTTATGTTATGTATATTTTACTGTGATTTTAAAAGAAAAGGAATTAAATGATGAAATTAAAGTGAAGGAAATATAAAAGTAGCAACCAGGGCTTACCAAAAAAAAATGTAAAGTAGGTTGTATCGTTTGCTATTTGGCTCTGAAAAGACAGATTCAAATCCAGATTTCTAATAATGAAGGCTAACATTTTTGGGGCTTTTAGTGTGTGTCAAACATTATGCTAATCTCTTTATGTACATTAGTTCATTTATCTTCGTATCAGCCTATGAAATAGGTTTTGTATCTCTATAGAGGTGATTAAACAGAATCTCAGAGAAGTCACTTGCCCACGGTCACTTATAAGAAGAGGCAGATCTAGGATTTAAATCCAAATCTGTCAGACTGTAGTATGAGTCTGTGCCTTCAACCTGTGCCTGCATGCACACCATAGCGACCTCACTTAAGGCAAAATGCAATCAATGCAGATATTACCCTGTTTGGGCCATTGTCATTTCCCTGGGGTTATCCTAGACCAGGCATCCCCAAACTACGGCCCGCCCGTCAGCCACATGCGGCCCCCTGAGGCCATTTATCCGCCCCCCCCCCCCCCGCACTTCAGGAAGGGGCACCTCTTTCATTGGTGGTCAGTGAGAGGAGCACAGTATGTGGCGGCCCTCCAACGGTCTGAGGGACAGTGAACTGGACCCGTGTGTAAAAAGTTTGGGGACGCCTGTCCTAGACTGATGAGGGAATTAGCATGCCAGCGGAGTGAACTCATCACCCTTCCCTTCTGTCACAGACGGGAAGCAGTCTCGAGCAGAAGCCCCATTGAAGCGTCCTGTGGCAGACACCCACATGAACTCTTCTGAGAAACTCCAGTTCTACAAAGAGAAAGCCCCAGATTGCCATGGGCCAGTGTTGAAACACGAAGCTGTCTCAAGCCAGGAGTCAAAGAAGAGCACGAAGAGACCTTTTGAGGAGTCAGAGACAAAACAGAATAACCCTTCACAACCTTCAAAGCAGAAATATGTATGTCTTGCTGTGGAAGACTGGGACCTGCTAAATTCCTATTGATTAGTAGGTACAAGTTGACCTTTCTCCCCCCAGCTCTAACGTTTGAAGAAAGGAGACTAAGGATGATTTACTTTTTGTTTGAATTTGCCTATGGCATTAGCATAGCAAGCAGATATTTCTACTTTTGTGGTGGGGGAGGGGAATGCTATGGGAGTATGTAATAATTTCTAATGTATATTTTCAATACATAGTAATTTTTTCAAATAAACATTTTTGCTGTCCTTAAGTTCTGCTTGTGGAATATAGACTGGAGCCACAGGAAATAACACGTTGGTTTGGGAGGGAAGGCCAGGTGAACTAGCAAGGCAGCCTAGCATACCTCAGAGATACTGCAGATTTGGTTCCAGACCACCGCAGTAAAGCAAACACTGCAATAAAGTGAGTCACACAGACTTTTTCATTTCCTAGTGCATATAAAAGTTATGTTTACACTATGTAGCAGTCTATTAGATGTGCAGTAGCATTATCTCCAAAAAAAATGTGCATACCCTAATTTTAAAATACTTCATTGCCAAAAAAAAAAAATGCTAACACTTAATTGAGCTGTCAGCAAGTCCCAGTCGTTTTATTGGTAGGGTATCTTGCCTTTGTTCGTGGATGGATGCTGACTGATCAGGGTGGTAGTTACTGAAGGTTGGAGTGACTGGAAATTTCTTAAAATAAGACAATGAAGTTTGCCACATTGACTCTTCTTTTCATAAAAGAGTTTTCTATAGCACACGATGCTGTTTGATCGCATTTTACCTGCAATGGAACTTCTTTCAAAATCGGAGTCAGTCCCCTCAAACCTTGCTGCTGATTTATCAATTAAGTCTATGTAATATTCTCAGTCCTATGTTGTCACTTCAAGGGTCACAGCATCTTTACCCGGAGTAGATTCTATTTCAAGAAACCACTTTCTTTGCTCATCCGTAAAAAGTAAGTCCTCATCTTTTCAAGTTTTCTCATGAGAGTGCAGCAGTTCAGTCCCATCTTCAGGCTCCACTTCTAGCTCTCTTATTTCTACCACATCTGCAGTTTCTTCCTCCACTGAAGTTTTGAACCCCTCAAAGTCATCCATGAGGGTTAGATTCACCTTCTTCCAAACCCTTGTTAATGTTTTTTGTTTTTGCGACAGTCTCACTCTATGGCCCAGGCTGCAGTGCAGTGGCATGATCTTAGTTCACTGCAGCCTCTGCCTCCTGTGTTCAAGTGATTCTCCTGCCTCAACCTCCCAAGTAGCTGGGATTACAGGTGCATGCCACTGAGGGAATGTGTTCTCTTTCTGGGTCCACAAGGGGGTGCAGTTTTAAGGGCAAGATCTTCCCAGCGCCATGCCCCCCTCCCATCTCTCTCCATCTGGGAGATTTAAGGCTTTATGTTTAAATTTCGCAGGCACGGGAAGAAACTAAAAGTCACTCCAGTGGAAGTTCTGAGGAACTCCTTCCATTGGCCCGGGGTCTTAGAGAAGGTGAGGGTTCCTCAGAGGTTATAAGTCCCCATCTTCCACACCCCTTTGGACTCCATGTTTGGGTCCCCGTCCGTGAACACTCCCTTTGTGGAAGCCATCTTTCTGTCTCCTGGATTTCCCCTACGGAGTCCCTTTCCACGCTCTCTCATGGAAGCCTGTCTTCTCCTCATAACATCTCTCTCTATTCCCTTCCAGTCAGTGTGGAAGCCGCTTTCCTCTCCTGGATTCCATCTTTCTGGATTCTCTCACGCAGTGTGAGAGCTGTTTCTTTATCTCTCCAGTTTCTGTCTGTCTCTAAGTAAATCACTTTGTACAAACACTTTTGAGTCCGGCATTTACGTGCACTGCACCGTGGTCCCCTCTCTCATTCTTGAGAAGGCGAGAGACCAAGAACCTGGAGAACCGTCCTCTCAGAAGCTGAGGGCACCCTGAACCCCTGAACCCCAATATTATACCACTATGCCTGGCTAATTTTTATATTTTTAGTAGAGATGGGGTTTCGCCATATTGGCCAGGCTGATCTTGAACTCCTGACCTCAAGTGATCCACTCGCCTCAGCCTCCCAAAGTGCTAGGATTACAGGAGTGAGCCACGGCACCTGGCCTAATGTTGATTTTTTTGACCTCTTCCTATGAATCACAAATGTTCTTAATGGCATCTGCAATGATGAGTCTTTTCCAGGAGGGAAAGTTTAGTTTAATTTTGTCTTTTGAAACGGTCTTGCTCTGTCGCCCAGGATGGAGTGCAGTGGCATGATCACAGCCTCAACCTCCAGGCTCAGGTGGTCCTCCCACCTCAGCCTCTCAAATAGCTGAGACTACAGGCACCCACCGCCATACCTGGCTGCTTTTTGTATTTTTTTGTAGAGATGAGGTCTCACCATGTTGCCCAGGCTGGTCTCCTGTGTTCAAGAGATCTGCCCACCTCAGCCTCCCAAAGTGCTAGGATTATAGGCATGAGCCACTGCACCTGGCCTGCAAGGGGTTTTCAGTATGCTTTGTCCAGATCCACCAGAGGAGTCACTGCTTTATAAAATGTATTTCTTTAATAATAAGATCTGAAAGTTGAAATTAGTCCTTGCTCCATATGCTGCAGAATAGGTGTGTTAGCAGGCATGAAAACAACAATCATCTTACAAGTTTTTAGGTGATCAGGTACACTGTCTATGAGCAGTAATATTTTCTAAGTACCTCAAATTTGTGGACTAGACATTGAGTAGCAAAGCTCTAGACCTTTACTGTCCAATATGGTAGCTCCCAGCTACATGTAGCTATTGAACACTCAAAATGTGGCTAGTCCAAATTGAAATGTGCTATAAAATACACACTGGTTGTCAGATATCAAAGACTTAAGTACTCAAAAGGTTCAATGAAAAGCATCTCCATTTTGAAATACTGATTATATGTTAAAATGGTAATTTAAAAGAATTTCACCTGCTTTTATTTTTCTAACATGGCTACTGGAAAGTTTAAAGTCACATTCATGGCTCTCATTTGTGGTTGCATTGTATTTTCACTGGACAGCACTGCTCTAGTCCCTATTCATCTTTAAAAGCTGAGCTAAAAGCAAGAGTTACCAGCAAGTAAAAGGAAGAGAGAAAATACCTCGAGAAATTGGCAACATAAGTTCGACATTTGTAAGTGCTCTGGAGTTTAACCTGGATTTTATTTATTATTTATTCATTATTTTTATTAAAGGTTTTTTTTTTAACTTTTAGGTTCAAGGGTACTTGTGCAGATTTGTCATAGTAACTTGCATGTCATGGGGACTGGTGTCCAGATTATTTTGTCACCCAGGTAATAAGTATAGTACCCAATAAGTATTTTTTCAATCTTCTCCCTCCGCCCTCAATAGGCCCCAGTATCTGTCATTCCCTTCTTTGTATCCACGTGTACTCAGTGTTTAGCTCCCACTTGTAAGTGAGGATGTGGCCAGGCGCAGTGGCTCATGCCTATAATCCCAGCACTTTGGAAGGCCGAAGTGGGCGAATCACCTGAGGCCAGGAGTTCGAGACCAGCCTGACCAACATGGAGAAACTTCGTCTCTACCAAAAATACAAAATTAGCGGGGTGTGGTGGTACATGCCTGTAATCGCAACTATTCAGGAGGTTGAGGCAGGATAACTGCTTGAACCTGGGAGGTGGAGGTTGTGGTGAGCTGAGATGGTGCCACTGCATTCCAGCCTGGGTAACAAGAGTGAAACTCCATCTCAAAAAAAAAAAAAAGAAAAACTGAGAACATGCAGTATTTGGTTTTCTGTTTAACCAGGAATTTAAATAAAGGTGGATCTTCAATATAATATGTGTTTACTTGCTACTCTGAGCTAGGCAAGTACTGTCTCTGTAAAGGTGGACTGCTACCCAGGATCGTATCAAAAGCTCTGATTTCTGAAATTTATAAAATGAAAAGGCAAATACAGTACAGATTGGTTTTCTCTGTAACAAAGCAGAGTTTTAAAATATCATTTGAGGCCGAGCATGGTGCCTCATGCCTGTAATCCCAGCACTTTGGGAGGCCGAGACAGGCAGATCACTTGAGGTTAGGAGTTCGAGACCAGCCTGGCTAACGGTGAAACCCCGTCTCTACTAGAAATAAAAAAGTTAGCTGGGCATGGGCATGCGCCTGTAATCCCAGCTACTCAGGAGGCTGAGGCAGGAGAATTGCTTGAACCCAGGAGGCAGAGGTTGCAGTGAGCTGAGATTGCACCACTGCACCCCAGCCTGGGCGACAGAGCGAGACTCCATCTCAAAAAAAAAAAAAAAAAAAAAATTGAGTGGATGGTAGCACTCCTTGCTGAATTCCAAATGCCAATCAACAGCTGGTTTTACTTGTCAAAGTTGGCATATATTGTTAGTCAAATCAGAGTCTAATTTCATCACCTTCTCATGCACACAATACCACTACCACCAGCCGACTCCACTGTTGTCTGTGGTGCAATGCCATGTCAACAAGTGGCATCTGGAGTTACTCTTCAAACATCCACCCATTCTTATCACTTTGGAAGGAAAATCTTCCTTACATATTCACCCCTTCAGAGCAACTTCTGCTCACTTCTCTTTTATCAACACAGTGTACTTTTAGAGCTTAGATTTCTTTAATTCTTTAAAGAATTAAAGAAATCCATTTTCTTTAATTATTTCAAGGATTACATTTTTCTCTCCTGGTGGTTTCTTTAAACAAATATTTCTTATTTTGGTTTGAGTAATTCATTCTTTTGAATGGAGTTAGAAAAGTTTAGGCTTTGTTTTTATGAATGAGATGAAGGCCAAGAATTTATGACCAGCGTATGATAGATGGGGTAATTTGTGTTTGTGTAACTTACATGTGAGAATAGCCTGTTTTTTAAAACTAGAATTTGTTTCTGCCTTCTTAGAATTCATTTGCTGACTTGTTACGAACTTAGAAAAGTGACTCAATTCTGCAAATCCTCATACCTCTTTAAAACTATGCTGCCTACCTACATAATGGTTGCAAGAATGAATAAATTAGTGTTTCTCATTAACATGATCTGTGAACCCTGGCCAGAGAGTTTTCTGTGGTATTTGTTAAAATGAATATCCTTTTTTTTTTTTTTTTTTTTGAGACAGAGTCTTGCTCTGTCACCCAGGCTGGAGTGCAGTGGTGTGATCTCGGCTTACTGAAACCTTTGCCTCCCAGGTTCAAGCTATTCTCCTGCCTCAGCCTCCCGAGTAGCTAGGACTACAGGCACATGCCACCACGCACAACTAATTTTTGTTTCTTTTGTAGAGATGGGATTTCACCATTTTGGCCAGGATGGTCTCGATCTTTTGACCTCGTGATCCACCCGCCTTGGCCTCTCAAAGTGCTGGGGTTCAGGCGTGAGTCACTGAGCCCAGCCAAAATGGAAATTCTTAGACCCCGCCCATGTTTACTGAATCTGAATATTTCATTTATTTATTTATTTATTTATTTATTTATTTATTTGAGATGGAGTTTCGCTCTGTCGCCTAGGCTAGAGTGCACTGGTGCAATCTCAGCTCATTACAACCTCCACCTCCTGGGTTTAAGCAATTCTTCTGCCTCAGCCTCCTGAATGCTGGGATTATAGGTGCCCACCACCATGCCTGGCTAATTTCTGTATTTTTAGTAGATATGGGGGTTCACCACTTTGGCCAGGCTGGTCTTGAACTCCTGACCTCAGGTTATCCACCCACTTCAGCCTCCTAAAGTGCTAGGATTACAGGTGTGGGCCACTGTGCCTGGCCTGAATCAGATTCTTTTAGTTTATGAGGATTACATGAGAATCTGATATCAGGCCATTTTTTTTTCATGTATTCATTTTAAAAACCCGAGCCATTCATCAGTTTATTTGAACAGGTATCTATTGAACAGTTAACATGTACCAGGGGCTAGGGACTGAGCAATGAACAAGACAAAATAAGACATTTACCTTTAAAGAGTGCAGGGTGAGACAGACATAAAGTTGAATGAACAGAACAGTCAATCAAGAAACTAAGTTCACAGAGGGATAAGTAAAGAAAATGGAACAGGGTAATGGATATTTGAGTTACGGAAAGTTAATTTAGATTTTTAATTAGGAGTTACAGAAGGCCTCTCTGAGGAAGTGACCTTTGAACTGAGAAGTATGATAAGAAGGAACTGATAATGCACACATCTTGGGGAGGAGGGTCTCAGGGAAGGAAAGAACAGTGCAAAAGTCAAGGTGGGAAATGCTTGGCATGTCCAAGGTACAGAAAGACAAGTTGAGGGCCTGACACTGGGCCTCAGGCCTTCCCACACTTAAGATCAGGCAGAGAGCAGTGGATGTCGAAGCTGAAGATTAAACCAGGAGAGCGTTTAATATAAACTTAGAAATGTAAATGTTTCCACAAGAAGTGGGTAGTGAATGACTGTTAGATTAGGCACGTTGGAGTTGGTGGCCTTGATTGGGTTGGGTGAAGAGATGAAAGTGAAAAGCCTGATTGGAGCCAGGTGTGGTGGCTCACGCATGTAATCCCAGCACGTTGGGAGGCTGAGGCGGGCGGATCACCTGAGGTTGGGAGTTCAAGACCAGCCTGACCAACATGGAGAAACCTGTCTTTAAAAAAAAAAAAAAAAAAACCCTGATTGGAATAGCTTAGAGAAGGGGAGACAAGGAAGCGGAGACAAGAACGGCAGAAAATGTTCAGGAAATTTTGATCGTTAAGAGAGTAAAAATTCCAAATTCTGGTGGCGACTGGGGTCTTGGGGTCAAAAGGTTTTCTTTCGTATTTTTTATTCAAACATATTCAAAAATAGAATAGAACAAACCCCCATGTACCCATTACCCGTTATGGTTGAGTGAATAATGGCCCCACAAAGATGTCCATGTCATAATCCCCAGACCCTGCAGATATGTTACACAGCAACAGAGACTTTGCGTGTGTGATTAAATTAAGGATCTTGAGAGATTATCCTGGATTATCCAGATGGGTTCAGTATATTCACATGGACCCTTATATATAAGAGGGAGACAGGAGGATCAAAGTCAATAGTAGGAGATGGGCCAGGAGCAGTGGCCTGTAACCCCAGCACTTTGGGAGGTTGAGGCAGGAGGATTGCTTGAAGCCAAGAGTTCAAGACGGCCTGGGCAACATAATGAGATCCCATCTCTACAAAGATAAAAATACGAAATTTAGCCAGCTGTAAAGGCATGTACTGTTGTACCAGCTACTCTGGAGGCTAAGCAAGGAGGACTGCTTGAGTCCAGCAGTTGGAGGGTGCAGTGAGCTTTTATTGTGCCACTGTACTCCAGCCTAGGCAACAGAGAGACCTCATCTCTTAAAAGAAAAAGAAAAAAATAGGTGGCCGGGCGTGGTGGCTCATGCCTGTAATCCCAGCACTTTAGGAGGCCAAGTCGGGTGGATCATGAGGTCAAGAGATTGAGATCATCCTGGCCAACATGGTGAAACCCCGTCTCTACTAAAAGTACAAAAAATTAGCTAGGCGTGGTGGTGCGTGCCTGTAGTCCCAGCTACTCAGGAGGCTGAGGCCCGAAAATTGCTTGAAACCGGAAAACGGAAGTTGCAGTGAGCTGGGATCACACCATTGCATTCCAGCCTGGCGATAAAGCAAGACTGTCTCAAAAAAAAAAAAAAAAAAATAGGAGACGTGCTCATATCTAAGGGAGGATCACTTAAGGTTAGGAGTTTAAGACCAGCCTGGGCAACATAGTGAGGCCCTGTTTCTACAAAAAAAGTTTTTTTTTAATTAACCAAGCATGATGGTGTTCACCTGTAGTGCTAGGTACTCAGGAGGCTGAGACAGGAGGATCACTTGAGCCCAGGAGTTCAAGGCTGCAGTGTGCAATGATCACACCATAGCACTCCAGCTATGGTAACAGCCTGGGTGACAGAGCAAGTCCTTGTCTCCAAGAAAAAAAAAAAATTAATAGTAAGAGATACGATGATGGAAGCAAGAGGTTCAAGTGACACACCAAAGAAGCCAAGAGCCAGAGAATGCAGTGGCCTCTAGATCCTGAAAAAAAAACCAAGGAAATGAATTCTCCCACAAATCCTCCAGGCGGAAGGAAAACATAGGAAAGTGGGAAAGCCCGGAGAGAGTTAAAGAGCCAGCCATTGGCTTTTCCAATCATGGAGTGCTTGGGACGTTTGGCTTCTTGACAGGTTTTGCAGAGTTGATTTGCAGACTTTTTTCTGGTTTGAGATTCTCCCTACTGCCTACTCCGTTAACAGAGTTTCAATGTTCAACACTTCGCTTTGCTCCTCTGGGGTTCTGTAATAGACAGAGGTAACGCCAAGTCAAAATAAATAGAGTATCTTACTAGAAGATATTCTAATCTCTCCACTGAAAGTCTTGCAGCTTTGGTTTGGGAGTGCCATGAAGACGTAGCTTTGGAATAAATTTGTCGGAGAATATTCTGGCAACAGTAAATTGCCACATGATTCCCGATGAGTAAAGAACAGTGGCACAGCTTTTCTGACCACCTTTAAAATGTATCTTTTGTCATATTAATGAGTTGTTGTAACCCGCAAGTTAGGAGTCTTTAATACATTAGGTGCGAGCCCTGGCCATACTTGTATTCTCTCAATTGGAGAAGAGAAATTACATCCTGGAATTCCTAGGTTGGCCTGACCGGGCCCACTTGGAGATCCTGGTGTTGTAGTTTTCCTGTGAGTTTCTGTAGTAGGGGTCCCCTCTTCCCCTGCTTCAGCTTCCTGCTCCCAGCAACTCCCCCTCGGCCTCAGCTCTCAAAGATGGTTGTTCGGGCCCAGAAGGATCAGCCTGAGTCTAGAATTGGAAAATTCTGCCACTTACCAACAAATCCCTTCCCCTCTCTGGTTCTTGGTTTCCTCATCTATAAAAAAGAAGACAGGCCAGGCATGGTGGCTCACACCTGTAATCCCAGCACTTTGGGAAACCAAGGCAAGAGGATCACTTGAGGCCAGGAGTTTGAGGCCAGCCTGGCCAACCTAATGAGACCCTGTTTCCACACACACACACACACACACACACACACACACACACACACAAACACACACACACACACAAATTAGCCAGGTGTGATGGCAAACTCCTGTAGTCTCAGTTACTCAGAAGGCTGAGGCGAGAGAATTGCTTGAGCCCAGGAATTTTAGGCTGCAGTGAGCTAAGAAGGTGCCACTGCACTCCACCCTGGGCAACAGAGAAACCCTGTCTCTTAAAAAATAAGTAGGCTGGACATGGTGGCTCACGCCTGTAATTCCAGCACTTGAGGGTGGATCACTTGAGGTCAGGAGTTTGAGACGAGCCTGGCCAGCATAGTGAAACCCCATCTCTACTAAAAATACAAAAATTAGCTGGGCGTGGTGGCTGGCACCTGTCATCCCAGCTACTAAGGAGGCTGAGGCAGGAGAATCGCTTGAGCCTGGGAGGCGGAGTTTGCAGTGAACTGAGATTGCGCCACTGCACTCCAGCCTGGACGACAGAGCAAGACTCAGTCTCAAAATATAAATAAATAAATAAATAAAATCAATTTAAAAAGAAGACAATAACAAACTTGCTTGATAGAATTATTATAGGAATTAAATGATACGATGTAGTGAAAGTGTGTTAAATTATAAAGTGTAATCCAGATGTTATCTAATTATAATGATTCCTTAGTGGAATCTTTGAATATTCTCCTAGCTCTTCATTTTACAAATGGGGAAGCTGAGGCTCAGAGAGAAGGTTACTCATTGTGATAGTTAATCTTATGTGTTGAGGTGGCTAGGATACAGTGCCCAGTTGTTCGGTCAAACACCAGTCTAGATGCTGCGGTGGAAGTATTTTTCATATGAGCTTGACATTTAAGCCAGTGGACTTTGATTAAAGCATATTACTCTCCAAAATGTGGGAGTCATCTAGTCAGCTGAAGATCTTAAGAGGAAAGATAAGTCCGCTGAAGAAAAAGGAATTCTGCCTCCTGACTGCCTTTGAATTCAGGACTTCAGCATCAACTCTTGCTGGAATTTCCATCCTGTTGACCTGCCCTGCAGATTTCAGACTTGCTAGCACCGGCAACCGCTTGGGTCAATTCCTTAAAATAAATCTCTCTCCCCATCTCTCTCCTATGTATATATTTAGATATACACTATAGAAAGGTTATAGATCTAGGTATGCATACACATATACTGTCTTTTGGTTCTGTTTCTCTGAAGAACACTTACTGATATATTCATCCTTTCCTTCATGAAGCAAATAATTATTAGGCACCTACTGTGGGCTCTGTTAGGCAAAGCAAATAAGACAGGCTCTCTGCCCTCTGACAGGGAACAGACAAGTGACTTCCCACGTACAATTCAGTGCGACCGGTGCTGTGTTGGAGGTGTGCTTTGGAGGAATGTTAAAATGGGTAACTGAGAGCCATGAGGCAGGAAATTCTTCCCAAGGGATAGTGATTCCTGAGTGAGTTTTGAAGGATGAATATGGATTAGCAAAGCCAAGAAGAGAGGGGCAGGCATTTCAGGCCAGGAGTGTGGGAAGCAGGGGCAGCATCTCTGCACCCTCGGGAGTTCCAGGTGGCTGGAGCCGAGGGGTGTTGGAGAGAGCTGAGCAGTGAAGCAAGAGCAGTCAGCAGGGACCCATTTTAGAGACGCCATTTATCTTGGAAGTGACAGGGAGCCCCCAAGGACTCCGAGCTGGGGAGACAGGAATCTGTGTTTCAGAAGGGTGCCTCTGCTACCAGGCACAAGCTGACCTGGAGGGGACCAGTGAGGAGCCAGGTGAGGCCCGAGGTGAGTTAGAAGATGGAGGGGTGGCAGCTAGAGGTGACCATTCCCTCAACACACGTGGCCAAGCTTCCATTCCCGGCGAGGCCCTCTGCTCAGTGATGAAGCTCCATAATAAACAACCCAGACGCTGCTGCTAGGGAGCTCGGTGGTAGAACAGTGGGGACTTGGCATTGACTACTGATCTGTTCCTCTGAGGGTCCAGAGAGCTATGATCTGGGAGAGACTGGGAAGAAGCTAGGTGCAAGACTAAAATCACCCAGGAAACACAGACTTTCTGTTAAGAACCTGGAATTGTATGTAAAACATTGTACGTTTGGTTGTTTTTTTCCCGATTCTATAGAGAGGATCTGCAGTCATCGTCACATTCTCAGAGGGGAGAAAATATCTTCTCCGAGTTAGGAACCACTGACATAGAATGCTGTGAGCAGATGGCAGAGGGTGGAGCCCTGGGGAATGGCAATATTGAAAGGGGGGCAGGCAGAGCACGGTGGTTCACGCCTGCAATCCCAACACTTTGGGAGGCCAAGGTGGGGGGCTCATTTGAGCCAGGAATTCGAGACCAGCTTGGGTGACATGGTGAAACTCATCTCTACCAAAAAAAAAAAAAAAAATCCCAAAAATTAGCTGGGTGTGGTAGTGGGTGCCTATAGTCCCAGCTACTCGGGAAGCTGAGGTGGGGGGATCACCAGAGGCTGCAGTGAGCCATGATCGCGCCACTTCATTCCAGCCTGGGTGACAGAGTGACACCCTGTCTCAAAAAAAAAAAAAAAAAAAAAAAAAAAGGCAGAGGAAAAAGCAACTGAGAAGAAATGGTCAAAGAAAGAGGAAACAGGGCGGCGCAGCTATGGAAGCCTAGGGAGGGGAGAGTCCCAAGAAGGCAAGGACTCCTCAGCGCCACCTCTTGGTACAGACAGGTAAAGGAGACAGGCAGACACCAGCGATTTGATTTGGAGTTGAGGAGGTGAGCAGAGACAAACCTCCCAAAGAAGCCATTTTAGTATCAGGAAGACCGTAGCACGACACATGTTCCTATGTGGCAAGGAACAAGCCAGCAGAATGAGCGTGGTCTCTGGCCACCAGGTTCCAGGCTGCATCAGTCCTTCCCCTTCGGGAAAGCAGTGGCCCCCAAGGAGCAAGAGGAAACCAAGCAATAGGTGAATGAAGGCAGCCACATGCAGCTGTGCATGGAGGCTTGCTCAGGAGCTTGAAAACCTGGATCCCAGGAGGAGCAGCCAAAGAGCTTGGGGCTCGGCTCTGCGGCTTGGGAGGCCGCCAGGGAGATGATCCACTGTTTTCAGAGGAAGGGCTTCTTTAGGGCAGAGGAAACAGGTGTGTTTTCTGGATCCAGGACTAATTAAAGCAAGACAGAGTTGATTCAGTAGTAGAGGGATTCTAAAGTCCCAGCAGCCAGGAGGGGTAGCAAGGCCCCTGTCTTCAGAAGTGTGCAGGCAGAGGCTGGGGGAGTATTTGGCAGGGCTGGTACACAGACCATCCAAACCTCAGGTAGGGGTTGGAGTCCATGACCTTTAAGGTCCCTTCCAGACTTGGGAATATCTAACACTCATCAGATTTCTCTGGTCATCTTGAAGGGTTTTGTAAAATGGTCAAAAAAACGATTGTGATGCATCTTATTTTTTAAAAATCATGTGGCCGGATGCAGTGTTCATGCCTGTAATCCCAGCACTTTGGGAGGCCAAGGCAGGTGGATCACGAGGTCAAGAGATCGAGACCCATCTGGCCAACATGGTGAAACCCTGTCTCTACTGAAAATACAAAAATTAGTCGGGTGTGGTGGTACCTGTGGTACCTGTGGTCCCAGTTACTCACAAGGCTGAGGCAGGAGAATTGCTTGAACCCGGGAGGTGGAGGTTGCAATGAGCTGAGATCACACCACTGCCCTCCAGCCTGGTGACAGAGTGAGACTCGGTCTCAAAAAAAAAAAAAAAAAAAAAAAAGTGCTACATAAGGCTTGTGAGGTTAGGGGGTAGAAAGGGATAGTGCAGCTTAACACAAGAGCACATCTAGCAAGTGCTATGCCTCTTAAGAAGGAAATCATTGACTAGGGTTTGGATCAGTGATTCCCAAAGGTCACTTGAGGGCAGATAACCTCCACTCCTCTATTTTAACTCTAAGAGCCCAGGTAGGGCCCAAGTTGGGTCCAGGAATCTACGTTTTAAATAAGCAACAGTGCTCCGCCCCCACCAAGAATCTGATGTGCCAGATCCCAGAACTCCTCTTTCGAGAAACTGGGTGATGACGGAATGAGGACAGTAACAATCCTCCAAATCAAGTTCTCTATAAATGGCGATGTGCTTTGCAGTTGGGGAAAACAAGGCTCAGCCGTGTGGAACGTGTGCAGGGACAGGGTCCAGGTCTTTCCCCTTGGCATCGAGCAGGCTAAATGGAGAATTTTGCAGGCCTTGATCTCATCCACTTTCATCACACCCACCTGGGCAGAACAGGCGGCTCCAATCACTGCCTCGGTCTCCTGGTCTATAAAATGAAATAATGGTGGCTGGACCTGTATTCTCCATGAATGAGGGAAAGCAAATCTGCAAAGCATGGACCCTCAGGACCGAGTGGGGCTGGAGAACTCTGGAGAGAGCTGCTACGGACTAAATGTTTGTGTCCCCCTGAGAGTCATGTCCAAACTGTAATCCCCAGTGTGGTGGCATTTGGAGGTAGGGCCTTTGGAAGGTAATTAGGGAGATGAGATGATGAGGATGGCGCTTTCGTGATGGAATTAGTGCCCTTACAAAGAAGAAGAGGCTGAGCGTGATCGCTCACGCTTGTAATCCCAGCACTTTGGGAGGCTAAGGCGGGCGGATCACTTGAGGTCAGGTGTTCATGACCAGCCTGGCCAACATGGTGAAACCCTGTCTCCGCTAAAAATACAAAAATTAGCCAGGTGTGGTGGCGCACACTGGTGATCCCAGCCACTCTGAAGGTTGAAGCAGAAGAATCGCTTGAACCCAAGAGGCAGAGGTGGCAGTGAACTGAGATCATGCCACTGCACTCCAGCCTGGGTGACGGTGTGATTCCATCTCTAAAAAACTTAAAAAGAGGAAGAGGCAGAGTGCTCTCTTGCTCTCTCTTCTTCCACCCACCTCCTCCTCCTCCTTCTCCCCTACTTCTCTCCCTCCCTCCCTGAATGCTTATACCACGGAAAGGCCCTCTGAGGCCATAACCAGGAAGAGAGCCCTCACCAAGAACCTGACCATGTTGGCACCCTGAGCTCAGAACTCCAGCCCCCAGAATTATGAGAAGTAAGTATTTGTTATTTAAGCCATCAAGTGTGTGGTGTTCTGTTACAGCAGCCCGAACTAAGACAAACACATCTCTCTCTATTTGCTCAAAGAATTCGGAAAGCAGCCAAGAAGGAGTAACAGGGGTCACATTTTGCCTCCTGCCTGGCAAAAAAAAAAAACTGGGCCGAATGTATGAAGCAATTGTTTCGAAACGCTAGACAGAAGGCAACAAAGGACCGTGATCCCAGAGAGACAGGACGCTCCAGCTGACTGCCGGGGAGGTTTCCAGGCTGCAGCACAGGGAAGGGGAGCAGAGGCGGAAGCCCAGCAGAATCCCTGAACAGAGGCAGCAGGAGCTCCCAGGACAGAACACAGGAGAGGAGACACAGAGAGAGCTCCAGTGATAGTGCGGAGAGAGAGCGAACTTCAGCAGAGCGCTGCTCAGCCTCTACCTGTGAGGACCCCGCCCCAGGCCTGGGGAGGAACCACCCAGAAGGATGAGAGGAGTCTAACTTTGATGGTCACAAAAAAACAGAATAGCTTCTGTTCCCACCAGTCAGACTGGAAAGCCTTATTATCCATGGGGTTTTGGATAGGGCACTTGGGAGAGTCTTGCCTCAGTTGTGGGGAATAATTAATCTAGGTAATAATTAGCCTGGACAAAACATGGCTCTGGTCCCACCCAATAAACCTTAAAAGCAAGACCTTAAGGATCAAACTGTTCCAAGTAACTTAACTGCAGTCCCAAAACAGAACTCAAGAATATCTATAGGAAATCAAAAATACCTAGCATCTGAAGAATTAAAAACTTTAATGTCTGGTCCAATAAAAAATTACTTGTCATGGTCTACAAATAACCCCTCACTTTTCAACCAGCTGATTTTTGATAAGGGTGCCAAGAAAGTTGACAGGGAAAGAATTTTTATTTTTTCTTGTTTTTGAGATGGGGTCTCGATCTGTCACTTAGGCTGAGTGCAGCGGCGCTGTGTAGTGGTGCAATCATAGCTCACTGCCGCCTGGAACTCCTGGGCGCAAGAGATCTTCCCACCTCAGCTTCCTGAGTAGCCGGGACCATAGGCTTATGCCACCATGCCTGGCTACTTTTTTTTTAAACTTTGTGTAGAGACAGCGTCTCACTATGTTGTCTAGGCTGGTCTCAAACTCCTGGCCTCGTGATCCTGGCCTCCCAAAGTGTTGGGATTACAGGCGTGGGCCACTGTGCCTAGCCAAGAATAGTCTTTCCAACAAATGGTACCAGACAACAACTGGATATCCACATATAAAAGAATAAAGTTAGACCTTTTCTTCATACTATATCCAAAATTTAACTCGAAATGAATCATAGACTTGAATGTCAGGGTTAAAACTATAAAACTCTTAGAAAAAAATATAGCCACAAATCTTTATGAGCTTGGGTTAGACAAAGGCTTCTTAGATATGAGACCAAATACACAATTGACAGTTGGCTAGGCACAGTGGCTCACCCCCATAATCCCAGCACTTTGAGAGGCCAAGGAGGGGAGATCACTTGAGGCCAGGAGTTCGAGACCAGCCTGGCCAATATGGTGAAACCCCATCTTTAGTAAAAATACAAAAAATAAGCCAGGCATGGCAGGGGGTACCTGTATTCCTAGCTACTGGGGAGGCTGAGGCAGCAGAATTGCTTGAACCCAGGAGGCAGAGTGTGCAGTGAGCCAAGATGGTGCCATTGCACTCCAACTTGAGTAACAAGAGCAAAACTCCATCTCAAACAAACAAACCACAATTGACAAAAATTAAAAAAAGAAAAATTCAAATTAATTTTTCTCATTTATCTTTCTTTTTTGTCAATTAGAAAAATAAATTTTAATTTATCTTTCTTTTTCTATGCCTGTCAGTTTATCAAAACTAAAGTCTTTTATCCTTTGATGGACATTATCAAGAAAGTGAAAAGACAAGCCCACTGAATTAGAGAAAACATTGTAAATCACATGTCTAATAAAGGTCTAGTATCCAGAATGTATAAAACTCTTGGCCAGGCACAGTGGCTCATGCCTGTAATCTAAGCACTTCGGGAGGCCAACACGGGTGGATCACCTAAGGTCAGGAGTTGGAGACCAGCCTGGCTAACAAGGTGAAATCCCAACTCTACTAAAAATACAAAAATTGGCCAGGCGCGGTGGCTCAAGCCTGTAATCCCAGCACTTTGGGAGGCCGAGGTGGGTGGATCACGAGGTCAAGAGATCGAGACCATCCTGGTCAACATGATGAAACCCCATCTGTACTAAAAATACAAAAAATTAGCTGGGCATGGTGGCGTGTGCCTATAATCCCAGCTACTCAGGAGGCTGAGGCAGGAGAATTGCCTGAACCCAGGAGGCAGAGATTGTGGTGAGCTGAGATCGTGCCATTGCACTCCAGTCTGGGTAACAAGAGTGAAACTCCGTCTCAAAAAAAAAAAAAAAATACAAAAATTAGCTGGGCGCGGTGGCACATGCCTGTAATCCCAGCTACTCGGGAGGATGAGGCAGGAGAGGAGAATCACTTGAACCCGGGAGCTAGAGGTTGCAGTGAGCCGAGATTGCACCACTGCACTTCAGCCTGGGCAACAATGAGACTCCCTGCCCCCCAAAAAAGAAAGAAAGAAAGAAAGAAAGAAAGAAAAGAAAAAGTGTCCAAAATGGAAGACAGGCAGAGAAGATCTAAAGATGTATTACAGATGTCTCAACAAAACAAAACAACTCTTGCAACTTAACTACAACATGACAAATAACAGATATTGATCTGAGTAGACATTTTTCTAAACAAGGTAAACAAATGGCCAATAAGCACATGAAAAGTACTCAACATCACTAGCCGTCAGGGAGACGCAAATTAAAATCACAGTAAGATGCAACTTCACACCACAAGGATGGTTATCACCCAAAAGATAACAGCCAGCGTTAGTGAGGATGTGGAAAAACCGGAACCCTCATACACTGCTGGTAAGATTGTCAGACAGGACAGTCACTGGAAGAGGCTGGCAGTTCCTCAGAAGGTTAAACATAGTTACCATATGACCCAGCACTCTTACTCCTAGAGAAATTAAAATGTAGATCCACACAAAACATGTGTGCAAATGTTCGTGGCAACATTATTCATAATAGCTCAAAAGTAAAAACAACCCACTTGTCTATCAATTGATGAATGGATAAACAAAATGCGGTCTATTCCATACAGTGGAGTATTATTAGCAATAAAAAGGACAACGTGCTGATACATGCTGCAAAAGGGATGAACCTTGAAAACATTATGTAAGTACCAGAAGCCAGTGAGAAAAGGCCACATATTGTAGGATTCCACTGATGTGAAATGTCCAGAATCGGCAAATCTACAGAGAAAAAGTAGTTACCTGTAGATGGGGAGTTGGGGAGTGACTGCTAATGGGTACAGAGTTTCTTCTGGGAATGGCTAAGATGTCTGAAAAGTGATTATGATGATGCTTGCACACCACTGTGGACATACTAAAGAGCATTGCATTATATATTTTTATTTCTATTTTATTGAGAGGGGTCTCACTGTGTCCCAGGCTGGAGTGCAGTGGCACCATCTCCGCTCACTGCAACCTCCACCTCCCGAGTTCGAGCGATTCTCCTGCCTCAGCCTCTTGAGTAGCTGGGCTGACACGTGCTCACCATTGTGCCCGGCTAATTTTTGTATTTTTGGTAGAGATGGGGTTTTGTCATGTTGGCCAGGCTGGTCTCAAACTCCTGACTTCATGTAATCCACCTGCCTCAGCCTCCCAAAGTGCTGGGATTACAGGCATGAGCCACTATGCCTGGCTGACATTGCATATTTCAAATGGGTAACTTGTATGATATGTAAATTATACCTCAATAAAACTGTTACATTAAAATAAAATTACTAGGCATTAAAAGAAGCAAGAAAATGTAATTCATAATAAGGATAAAACCCCATCTATCTAAATTGACTCAGAACTGATACAGATATTAAAATCTGCAGAGAGAGACATTAAAAGTTATCATTGTGTTTCGTATGTTGAAAGAGTTACATAGAGACATGGAGGATTTAAAAAGGCCCGAGTCGAACTCCTAGAGAAGAAAACAGTCAAAGGTGAAAAATACTTTAACAAAGGTGAAAAATACCCTGGTGGAGTTAAGGGCACATTAAACATAGCAGAAGAAAAAAATCAGTGAGTTTGCAGGCACAGGAATAGAAACTATCTAAAACAAAATACAGAGAGGAAAAATAATTTTTAAAAGATGAGCAGAGCATCAGTGAACTGTGGGACGCTTCAAGCAGCCTAACGTGTATGTAACTGAAGATTCAGGAGAGGAGAGAGAAAGGGGACAGAAAAAATATTTAAAGAACTAATAGGCTGGGTGCAGTGGCTCACGCCTGTAATCCTAGCACTTTGGGAGGCTGAGGCAAGTGGATTACTTGAGGTCAGGAGTTCAAGACCAGCCTGACCAACATGGTAAAAACCCATCTCTACTAAAAATACAAAAATTAGCTGGGTGTGGTGGCAGGTGCCTGTAATCCTAGCTATTCTGAGGCATAGGGAGGCTGAGGCATAAGAATTGCTTAAACCCAGGAGGTAAAGGCTGCAGTGAGCCAAGATCGCACCACTGCACTCCAGCCTGGACTACAGAGTGACTCCATCTCAAAAAAAAAAAAAAAAAAAAAAAAAAGAAAGAAAGAAAAAAGAAAGATGTAATAGTTTAAAATGTTTCAGGCTTGATGAAAACAAATCCAAGAAGCCCAATGAACCCTCAGTACAAGAAACATAAAGAAAACCACATAAAAACACGCATCATAATAAAATTAATAAAAAGCAATGATAAAATCTCAAATCAGCCAGAGGAAAAAAGACATCTTACCTATAGAGGAACAAAGATACAATGACAATAGGCTTCTCATTGTAAACATTGCAGACAGTGGGAAAACCTCTTTAAAGTACTGACTGAATGTAAGAAAAAAAAGGCACTATTGAAAGGATGAAAAAACATTCTCTTCAACAGGAGCCCTCCAAAATGTTGGTGAGGATATAGAATGACTGGAGCTCTCAGCCTCTAATGGTGGGAATGTCAAATGATGCAACCGCTGTGGAAAACAGATCATTCTTAAATGTTAAAAGCACACCTACCTGATCCAGCGATTCCACTCCTAGGTGTTTCCTCAAGACAAGTGAAAGTATATATCTATATAAAGACTTGTACACAGGCTGGGTGTGGTGGCTCACATCTGTAATCCCAACACTTTGGGAGACTGAGGCAGGAGGATCACTTGAGGATAGGAGAAGGAGATTGTAGTGAGCTATGAGGTTGCCACTGCACTCCAGCCTGGGTGACAAAGTGAGACCCTGTTTCTAAATTTATATATATATATATATATATATATATACATACACATATATATACATATATATACATATATATACACATATGTGTGTGTGTATATATATATATATATATATATACATATATATATATGAAGTCTGGGCTGGACACAGTGGCTTACGCCTGTAATCCCAGCACTTTGAGAGGCCGAGGCAGGCGGATCATGAAGTCAAGAGATGGAGACCATCTTGGCCAACATAGTGAAACCCCGTCTCTACTAAAAAAATAGAAAAATTAGCTGGGCATGGTGGTGTGTGCCTGCAGTCCCAGCTACTTGGGAGGCCGAGGCAAGAGAATTGCTTGAACCCGGGAGGCAGAGGTTACAGTGAGCCGAGATTGCGCCACTGCACTCCAGCCTGGCTCCTGGCAATAGAACAAGACTGTCTCAAAAAAAAAGAAAAAAAAAAAAAAAAGTCGGGGCACGGTGGCTCACACCTGTAATCCCAGCACTTTGGGAGGCTGAGGTGGGTGAATCACCTGAGATCAGGAGTTTGAGACCAGCCTGACCGACATGGTGAAAGTCCGTCTCCACTAAAAATACAAAAATTAGCTGGGCGTGGTGGTGGATGCCTGTAATCCCAGCTACTCAGGAGGCTGAGGCAGGAGAATCGCTTGAACCTGGGAGGCGGAGGTTGCAGTGAGCTGAGCTCGCACCACCACTGCACTCCAGCCTGGGCAAAAAGATGAAACTCGGTCTCAAAGTAAAATACAATAAAATATTTAAAAAGTTTAAGGAGTTGTACGCAAATGTTCATGGCACCCTTATTTGTAGTAGCCCAAACTGGGAATAACCCAAAATTCATCAATAAGTGAATCAATAGGTCAATGCGTAAGTGAAGAATGCATCTCTTGAGGCTGGAGTGCATTAACAAATAGCGGTTTGTTTGGAATGGAATATTATTCGACAATAAAAAGAGTATTGGACATGCTACAATGTGGATGCATCTTGTAATGGTTATTTTCAGTGAAAGGTGCCAGACAAAAACTGGTATATGCTGTATGATCCCATTTATATGTTTATATTATAGAAAGGTGCAAATGAGTCTATACTGACAGAAACTAGATCAGTGGTTACCTGAGTATGGGGATGAGGATCAAGGATGGGTAAGAGAGAGGAGTTACAAAGGAGCACGAGGAAACTTTTGAGGGTGATGGATTTATTCTCTTGTATTAACTGTGACAGTTCATGGGTGTCTATATGTGCCAATATTTATGAAAATGTACACTTTATTTTGTTTTTTTGAGACAGGGTCTTGCTCCGTCACCCAGGCCACAGTACAATAGTGCAGTCACAGCTCACTGCAACCTCAACTTCCCCGGGCTCACACAATCCTCCCACCTCAGCCTCCCTAGTAGCTGGGACTACAGGTGTGCACCACCACAACTGGCTAATAGTTTGTATTTTTTGTAGAGATGGGTTTTTGCCATGTTGCCCAGGCTTGTCTTGAACTCCTGGGCTCAAGCAATCCTCTTTCCTTGACCTCCTAAAGTGCTGGGGTTATAGGTGTGAGCCACCATGCTCGGCAAAAATGTATACTTTAAATATGTGTAGCATGATGGGTGCAGTGGCTCACACCTGTAATTTCAGTACTTTGGGAGGTTGAGGTGGGCAGATCACTTGAGGTCAAGAGTTAGAGACCAGCCTGGCCAACATAGTTAAACTGTCTTTACTAAAAATACAAAAATTAGTTGGGCGTGATGGCAGGTGCCTGTAATCCCAGCTACTAGGGAGGCTGAGATGGGAGAATCGATTGAACCTGGGAAGTAGAGGCTGTGTTGAGCCAAAATTGAGCCACTGCACTCTAGCCTGGGTGGCAGAGCAAGACTCCACCTCAAATAGTAGTAATACTACTAATAATAAATACATGTAGTTTATTGTACGTCAGTTATGCCTCAATAAAGCTGTTTTTAAAAACCTCATTGAATTAAACACTCAAGATCTGTGCATTTTATTGTAGGTAATTATATGTGTATATATAAAATATACACATGTACAAAAATACATATGCTTTACATGTGTATATACGTGCACAAACACACACACACACACACACACACATATTCTTTTAAGGACTCAGAAATCACTTCTCCTTTGACCTCAAGTGGCCCTCAGAATCCCGGTGACAGCCACCTGGCAGTGCATCTTTGGGCTGGTCCCTTTCTTTTCTGGGAAGCAGTGTCCTCTTTTGTCAAAAGCCTGGCTGTGCTCTGAGGTCCTCACCAGCTCTAACATCTGTGGTTCTGTGAACCTAAGGATGAAAAACTGAGTCCCCTGCAAATAGTGACGGCAGACGGTTAAACCAGAGCAGATTTCCAATCCAAACCCTAGGGCCCGGCCTGAGCCACTTCAAATTCCGTTAATCTATCCCTGCATGTTTGCACAGCAAAAAATCTGTTGTTCTTAAAGTACTGATCTTGGAGCTGGAGCCAGGGAGGCTGGGAGATGGTAAATATTGACACTGGCTACCTGGGTCCTCGCTCCAGGCTGCTCTGCTGATGTGAGCCAGAGGAGGGGCCAGCCTGGCCGCCCTGAGCCCTGCATCTTTCTGGAACCACCTCACTGAGTGCTGTTTGGGTGGCCACTAGGGCACCTGCTCCTTTCTGAAAGGAAGAACCAATTAACTGGAAAGAAAAAAACACTGGTTCTTCTGCCCACGCCAGCCACCTCCTGTTCACAGGCTGTGGCTATTTGGCCAGGGCCCCAGTCTGCCCTCTACAGAGACCTGGCTGGAAACGAGTGAGACATGACCAGGGGTATGGTGGGCTCTGGATTTGGGTCTTTCAAGGTTTGGATCGTGGCACTGCTTCTTAAAAGCTGTGATCTGGCCGGGCGCGGTGGCTCACGCCTGTAATCCCAGCACTTTGGGAGGCCGAGGTGGGTGGATCATGAGGTCAAGAGATCGAGACCATCCTGGTCAACAAGGTGAAACCCCGTCTCTACTAAAAATACAAAAAAATTAGCTGGGCATGGTGGTGCGTGCCTGTAATCCCAGCTACTCAGGAGGCTGAGGCAGGAAAATTTCCTGAACCCAGGAAGTGGAGGTTGTGGTGAGCCGAGATCACGCCATTGCACTCCAGCCTGGCTAACAAGAGCGAAACTCTGTCTCAAAAAAAAAAAAAAAAAAAAAAAAAAAGATGTGATCTTAGGCAAGCAGTTTCATCTCTCTATGCCTCTGGGGAGTGTGAGTAACCAAACCAGGTACCCAGAGTGGTTGTGAGGATTACAGAAAATGAGATGCCAGGTACAACATACAGAGCTTCCCAGTGGCACCTGGCAGGGACTGAGCACTCCTTAAACCTTGACTATCAGTATTCATTAAAGCCCCTGGCACAGCACCTGGCACCCTTTCTTCTGCATAAAGCTTTACTGCTTCCAAGTGACATCTGCATTGCGGAGCTCACTTTTCCTCTCAGCAAGCCTTCGAGAGAGTCTGGCACTGTGTCCTCATTCCTGATGTTCAGAAGTCAGACTTCTTTGCAGCCCCTCCTCAAAAGGAGGAATCAAAACATCTGTGTTCCTCCTGCTGAAAATCTCTGCCAGCAGCCTGTGGCCTTCACAGTCAAGCTCCCGCTTTGCTGCCAGGATCCAAGGCTCTCCTGCCATCCAGGCACACGCTCATCAGCCACATGGCCTCCCCACCCTGAACCCACCTCACCCTCCTGCCTGGTGCCCGAGCGTCTCTTTGGTCTGGACTGCCCTCTCTATGCCTCCTCCCTGGCTCATTCCTAATCGCCCTTCAGGGTCCTGCTTAGGTATCACCTCTGCTAGGAAGCTTTCCCAGACCTCCCGAGACAGTATAAAACTGAACTACCATGGTGTATTAGTCTGTTCTCACACTGATAATAAAGACATACCGGAGATAATGTACAGTGAAAAAGAAGTTTAATGGACTCACAGGTACCTGGCCTGGGGAGGCCTCACAATCATGGTGGAAGGTGGAGGGGGAGCAAAGGCATGTCTTACAGGGCAGCAGGCAAGAGAGCGTGTGCAGGGGAACTGCCTTTGTAAAACCACCGGATCTCGTGGGACACATTCACTACCGTGAGAACAGTATGTGGGAAACTGCCCCCATGATTCAGTTATCACCACCTGGCCCCGCCCTTGACACATGGGATTATCACAATTCAAGGTGAGATTTGGGTGGGGGCACAGCCAAACCATATCACATGGCAAGGGCCCAGACTTCAGAAGTGGCATTCCTGTCTCGCCAGGAACACTTCAACAAGCTGCCTCACCTCTCTAAGCGGGAGGTTTTAGGTCCTCTTAAAACAGTACCTACCTCATAGTGTTGTTGTGTAGATGAAGGCAAAGCCCTTACTTATCATAGTGCTGGTTTACAGCGCTCGACTAGGTACCTGGCTTTTAGTCCTTGCCCAGCTACGGACATGCTGAGTGGACGCAGACAAGTCTGTCTTAGCCTTGGTTTCCCCATTCTGTTAATGAAGCATCTTAAGCCCCAGAAGCCTGTGGATGGGTTTGGTTGGGGTAAATTAATAATGCAGCCCACGGTGCTGGGGCCTCTGGGCATGTTTTCAGAGAAGGGCTGCAGGCCACCCACTAAAGAAATCCAACGGCAGCACCAGCAGACTCTGCAGGAAGCTGGGCACTCTCCAGCCACTTGAACCGCCACGACTGAGGATGTGAGCAAACTTAGGCTCATGCTCTGATCTTGCCTGGCTTCCTGCGGCCAGTGCTCAGGACACGTTGTCATTTGAGTGCTGAAATGAACCTCTGGGCCTTTCTTGTTCCTCAAGGACAAATTCAACCCCCTCTTTCCCTAGAGACTGGCATCCTGCTGAAGAAGGCATGGCCAAGGCAGGAGGTCAGGAGCACACTCCTTCCCAGGCATCCTGAACTCATCTTTCTCATCCCTCCACCTTACTGTTCCCCACCCCCCACCCACAGGAGGGCTGGAAGACCCATGAATTCTACCAATAAGTAGCCCTCGACCACCTCTTTTCTCTGCCCACTTGGTCCAAGCCCTTGGCATCTTTTTGTTGGGCGATTGTAGGGAAAGGTGAGACATGTGGCTCATGCCTATAATTTCAGAGCTTTGGGAAGCCAAGGTGGGAGCGTTGCTTGAGGCCAAGAGGTCAAGACCAGCCTGGGAAACATAGAGAGACCCTCATCTCAAAAAAAACACACAAAAAAACCAAAAAACAGCTGAGCATGGCAGGGCATGCCTGTAATCCCAAATTCTTGGGAGGTTGAGGGAGAAGGATCATTTGAGCCCAGGAGTTTGAGCTATGATGATGCCTGTGTACTCAGCCTGGGTAATGGAATAAGACCCTATCTCTAAAAATATGTATAAATAAAGATCATGGGCTGGGCACAGTGATTCAAGCCTGTAATCCCAGCACTTTGGGAGGCCGAGGTGGGCGGATCACGAGGTCAAGAGATTGAGATCATCCTGGCCAACATGGTGAAACCCCGTCTCTACTAAAAATACAAAAATTAGCTGGGCGTGGTGGCATGCGTCTGTAGTCCCAGCTACTCGGTTGGCTGAGGCAGGAGAATTGCTTGAACCCAGGAGGCAGAGGTTGTAGTGAGCCGAGATTGTGCCACTGCACTCCAGCCTGGTGCCTTGTGACAGAGTGAGACTCTGTCTAAAAAAAAAAAAGATCGTGGTAGATCCAGCTTCCAGGCTAAACTGCCCTTTCTCTACCTGCTACCCCTCTCACCTCTTCTAGCTCCTCACTCACCCTCTACTCTGGCCTCTCTGGCCTGTTGGACAGTCCCTGGCTGAGCTGTCGGGTCACACTTCCATGACTTTGTTCACTTCATCCACTCCCACCTCTGGAAATGCTTCTAGCCTCCAGAGCCGGCCCAAAGTCCTCCTCTGGGAAGGCAGGCTCCTCTGGTTCGGGTCAGAACTAAGGATGCCCGAGGGCTCTCTCAGCTCCTGGTTGCATTGCAGTTGGAGAGAAACTCAGCGGAACGTGCCAGAGCTGAGAGCTGACAGTCCCTTGGGCAAGATCCCTGAGGAACCCTGTTGCAGGAGCTCCTCAGTTGGTCCGGGTCAGAAATGTGATTGTTCCGGCTCAGGGAGGGCCCTCCTCGGAGCGTTCAGCCCAGCATTTCCTGAAATCCCAGCCCGCCCTCCATGGCCTGAGTGCTTCCTTCAGATGAGCCTGAGGATCCAGGTCTCTTCTCTCAGGGCGTGGCACCTGGCTCACAGCTTGGTCCAAATCAGGTTTGCAGAGACTGATGCGTCAACAAATGTGTGAGGCAATAAATGAACCAGGGCCCACCAGTCCCTTGGATGCTCATTTTCAGTTTTCTTTTAAAAGCTTTTTTTTTTTTACTTTAAGTTCCGGAATACATGTGCAGGTTTGTTACGTAGTTATACGTGAGCCATGGTGGTTTGCTGCACCCGTCAACCTGTCATCTAGGTTTTAAGGCTCTATTCGTCCTGATGCTCTCCCTCTCCTCACTCCCCACTGCTAACAGGCCCCAGTGTGTGATGCTCCCCTCCCTGTGTCTGTGTGTTCTCATTGTTCGACTCGCACTTAGGAGCGAGAACATGCAGTGTTTGGTTTTCTGTTCCTGTGTTAGTTTGCTGGTGATGATGGCTTTCGGCTTCATGCATGTCTCTGCAATGGACACGATCTCATTCCTTCTTGTAGCTGTCATCTTCAGTTTTCAAAACTCAGAAAGCTGATGTGTCAACCCAATTTTATTAATTTTCTGTGGGGATGTGTCTGTCTCCCTTGTCAGGAGCCCTCCCATGAGGCAGATCCCAAGTCTCTCTTTCAGGGTATGGGTGGGACACTTTCTGAACCTCAATCGCATGTTTTATTTTATTTTTATTAAAAAGAAATCTTTTGTGACAGGGTCTTTGTTGCCCGGGCTGAAGTGCAGTGGCATGATCACACCTCACTGCTGCCTCAACCTTCCAGGCTCAAATGATCCTCCCACCTTAGCCTTCTGAATAGCTGAGACTACAAGTACGCACCACCACGCCCAGCTATATTTTTCTTATTTTTCGTAGAGATAGTTTCTCCCTGTGTTTCCCAGGCTGGTCTTGAACTCTTGGGCTCAAGTGATCCTTCCACTTCAGTGTTCCAAAATGCTGGGATTATAGGTGTGAGCCACTGCACCTGGCAAACTCACTTTTAAAATACCCCCAGAGACTCTGCCCTGGCCAAGGTATAATCACACACGTAGCTGGAAAGGCTTCAGGGCTGGAGTGCCATAGACCGTGTTTGGGTCCCAGTTCCAGCACTGACTTTGCTGTATGATTCTGGACATCGCTGCCCTCTCTGGGCCTCAGTTTTCTCATCCGTCTAATGGAAATATCCAGCCTTGCCTGCATGGGTGGTGTGAAGCTGGAAAAATAACCAGAGAAGCAGCTTGGTCAGGCTCCGGGACCAAAATATAGCTCCTATTTCCAGAAAACTAGGCTGTTTAGGTGGGCAGCTGGGCATAGAGTGGAGGGTGGGGAGTGGTGGGGTGGAGAGCAGGGTGGGCAGACAGAAGACTGGTGAGGAGCCCTTCAAGATGCTCTTTCTCCAGATCTATTATACAGCTCGGAGCTTCCTAGGGCGACTTCCCACTGGTAGGATGCCAGATATCCTGTTTCATGTGCCGTGCCATGTGGTTAAACCGGCAGAGCCTGCTGGGATAACTGAATTGTGGAAGATGCTAAGGTTGCATCCAACCCCAGTATATCTGCCTTAGGTACCAAAGTGGTAGGAAGTGGCATATGTTTCAGGTATGTGCCATCACGAAGGCTAAACTAGGCTTGTCGTTTAAGCCCTAGACATATCATCACTCCAAGGGGTGACGGGATTAGGATCCACAAGTCTGTCTTGGAGCAGTTTGCAGATTTCCTCTGTGTGGCCCCAGGGACAGGCATGAAATCATGGAATCAGATTCCCCTCATCTGTGTGTGTGTGTGTGTGTGTGTGTGTGTGTGATCACGCCTGGCTAATTTTTGTATTTTTGGTAGAGACGAGGTTTCATCATGTCCCCTCATCTTCGTTAGAAGCCACCTAACATGGTAATGAGCTCCTGGCCATTGGAGGCATTCAAGCAGAGGCATTTGAAACTTGCAAACAGAAGAGAAAGTTCCTATTCAGAAATGATGTGTAGATCCCATTTCAAATACTCCTTCCTACCCTTGAGCACTAATATTCGATTTTCTTTTCTTTTCTTTGAGACAGAGTCTCGCTGTCACCCAGGCTGGAGTGCAGTGGCATGATCACAGCTCACTGCAACATTTACCTCCCAGGTTCAAGCAATTCTCCTGCCTCAGCCTCCCAAGTAGCTGGGACTACAGGCATGTGCCACCACACCCAGCTAATTTTTGTATTTTTGGTAAAGACGGGGTTTCACCATTTTGGCCAGGATGGTCTCGATCTCTTGACCTCATGATCCGTCTGCCTCGGCCTCCCAAAGTGCAGGCATTACAAGTGTGAGCCAGCACACCTGGCCTAGGATTCGATTTTCGTGTGAAGGGTTATCAGTGCCGTTCCAGCCGGCCTTCCATGCTGGCCTGAACGGCCCACTCAGGGTCCTGGACAGGCGTACTCATCCGACCAGTCGGAGCAGTGCTGTACGTGGTCACGGCAGAGACTCCTCGGGATACAGCCGCAGTAAATGAAGACAGTTGAAGGACAGCGCCACCACCCAGGGCCGCAGGCTGGGCACACCGTCACTGGGGAGACAAGAGCCAGCAGGAGAGCAGTTACCGTGTCCCGGAATGCTCTGTGCACCAGGGCGCTCCCCACTTCTGAAACCCGCCACGGCTCCCCACGGCCCTGACCCATCGGACGTGGGTTGAGTGTGTTCCTGGTTTTCCTGCAGCAGAGAAAATCTCGACTCCACATCTCACAGGCCGTGTGACCTCGCTCACCCTGTCTGAACCTGTTTTCTTGTCTGCTCAAGCTTGTTATTAAGCTAAGGATGTTAGGCAAAGTGCCAGGCACACGGTCAATGGGTGCCAGGCACACATGAATGGGTGCCCTTCCTGCCCCTGAGCCCAGCCACGCTCACCCGCCACGACTCCCTGAGGGTGCTCCTAGCCTTCTCCCCACTGCCCAGGCCTCCGGCATTCCTCCCCACACACCCACCTCTGCCTACTGAGTCCTGTCTATTCTCTCAGGCCTTCTTGAATGCCACCTCTGCTGAGAAGTCTCTCTTGATTCCTTCGGGTCCCTAGCACCTCCTTTTGGCATCAGCATGATGTGAATCCAGGGGTAGGACACATGCTTGATTCCTGATGTCCCCACTGGAATCTGATGCCAGGTGTGTTCTGAGCACCTGACCAGGGCTCAGAACGTGTTTGTTGACTGACCACTGGGGAAGAGATTGAGAGAGACTCGGGGGCAGCGACAGGACTCAGGACTCAGCTCAGGAGGCCTGGGTTCACCTCAGCTCCTTTCCTGTCAGGCATTGCACTGAGCTTCTCCTCTCAAAGCCTCAGTTTACTAACATACAAATTGGGGCCAGTAATTCTGGCCCTGCTTTCCTCATGGGGTTACTGGGAGGTACAGAGATGAGGGAGCCCCAGGTTCAAATCCCAGCTGGGCCAAGTATGTACTCCAGTTTTCTCATCTGTGCCCTTGAAGGTGACTCGCCCACTGCAGAAGAATGAGTCTCCAGAACAAGTCACTGGGCGGGTAGTGAGCACCCCACCACCAGACGTATTCAAGCACGGGTAGAAAACTTCTTCCTAGGAGGCAGGGAAGGCAGGCAAGGGGAAGCCCTAGAGATTCCCTGGCTGCCCTCTGGCTGCTGCCTGGCCGCCGGCCCCAGCCCAGCCCGTGCCCAGACCCCTACCTGGGCTCAGTTCATCCGAGCAGTCCCCGCAGTTGTTGGTCCCATCACATTTTTGGTCTGCGTAGATCCAGGAGGCTGGGTCTCCACAGCGGGCCACGAGGAAGCGGGGGAGGCTGTGGGGCACATCTCCTATAAAAGGGCAGAGGAGGCAGGAAGAAGTCCACATCTGGCCACAGCTGTCTGAGGGCTATCTGGAGGAGGACTGGCCACCTTGGCAGTTGCCAAACTCAAGCTCAGTGCCTATCCACCCCAGAAGGGTGCAAGCAGAAGGCTTCATGGAGAGGCAGCAGAGTCAGAGGGAGAGGAGAGCTCCGTCCCTGGACAGATGCCCAGAGAGCCGCCCCTCCCTTCCTCGGTTCCTCCCCAGTCCTGGAGTGTCCCTACCCCACACCACTGCTGATACTATGCCTCCCTCCACAAACAGCCTCCATGACACCCATCCAAAACCAGTCCACTTTCAAGTTCAGGCTCAAGTTCCCTCACCTCCAGGAAGCCTCCTCTAACTGGAACATCACAGGAATAAATGTGGAGTCTTACAGTTGGGCCCCAGAGCTCAGGGGAGGTGGGGCTCACACACCTGGTGAGGCAGCGTCAGAGCACCTTTCTGGAAAGTGTGTTCTGTTAGACAGCGGTGTGATAGGGCTCCCCAAAATTCACACAAACTCAGGCCGCATCACTAGAGGTAGAAAACCTCAGCCAGGGAGGGAGCAAGCTTCTGGTCCTTAGACTGCCCAGACCCAGCTGTAAGGCCCAAGGACATTTCTGAGGCCTGTCCAGGGAGGGGGACGTGGGCAGTTGATATTCATTCTGTGGAGCAATGATGGAGTAGGGAGGGCGAGGAACCCGGTCACGAGCGGGCTGACTGTGACCTGGAGAATGGGGTGTGGCCTGGAAAAGAGCACGCTCATAGCGGGCAAGGGAGCAATCTCCAAATCCATGCAGCGCCACCATCATGGGAGAGGTTAAAACGCGGTCTGTTGGGCAGGGCTGATAGGACAGAGTTGGAATCAGTCCGAGGAATCGCTTTGGGAAGCAGCTCTGAGCTTGAAACAAGGAAAACCTTCCAATCCTTGCATCCCAGGGGATGGAAGCAGAGGCTGGGTGGCCTCTGTTGGGCTTGCTAGAGAGGGGATTGGGGATGAATGGGGCAAGGACTAGACACTTTTGAGATTTCTTCCATTCTTGAAGGTCTATGATGCAATGATTCTCCCTCCGTGAGCTCCCACACCCCACCCACTGCACCTCTCCAGGCTCTCTCCCCTGTGGCGTCAGGCTCCTCTTTCCAAAGAACTTCAGGTCTGGGGCCAGATCTACCCATTCATTCACTCATTCACTCATTCATTCAGCAAGCCATTCTGGATACCCCTCTGTGCTAGGGACTGAGGCCTGGCTATCAAGCGGACTGGGCCTGCCTCAGAGGAGTTCACAGTCCGATGGGAGCAGCAGATGTGCTAATCAAGAGCAATAACCGGTGTGACTTGGGCTGGGACACAGGGGACCACAGGGACTGTGGAAGCCCAAAGGAGACACTTTAACCTAGTGTGGGAGTCAGGGAAGGCTTCCTGGAGGAGGTAACACTTGAACTCTGCATTGAGGGATGCACACGGGTTTTCTGGGAATGGAGATGCACAGGGTGAAGGCATTCCTTAGTGGGGTCATGGATGTGTGTCCCTGACTGGGATCAGGTGCTCCTGGTTGAAGGCCCTGGAGAATTAAAGGCATGGGGTCATGAAGGTACCTGGTGTGATCAGGGATGGCTGAGCTTCAGTACTGCTGCAGAGAGAACTGGAGTGTGGGGGAACCCCTGGGAAGGGCAGCACCGAGTGGGTACTCACGGCACAAGCTCTCGTCCTCATCCTCGCCGTGGGTACAGGTGCGAACGCCGTCACAGACCCCACTGGCTGGAATGCAGCTCCTCCGGTCACGGCACAAGAAGCCCGTCCTGTTTGTCAGTGTTGTACAAGCTTGAGCTCCTGAATGGGCAGGGGAAGGCCCTGGAGGGTCAAGGGTGGTGCTCACAAGGACAAACCTTCCGCACCTGAGCTGCACCTGGAGCTGGCCTGAGGGACAGGGCAGTGGGGAGGATGGACCCAGCGCTGTCAATGGGGTTCAAGCCCCAGCTGTACCCCCTGCCCGCTGCCCGACCTTGGGCAGGTGACGACTGCCGTGAGTCTCAGGTTGACTGCAACACCATAGCACACAGGCTGTGCGACTGCTGTGGGGAATAAATCAAAGCATCCCTGTGAAGAAACATAGAACAGGAAATGTGCACAACAAGTAATGGTTCTCAGGAAGTGGCGGGAGAAAAAAAAGTACTGGTTCTCTCCTTTACAGAAAACTTATATACAGTGTCACAGGAAGCTTCTGAGGGCAATGTTCCATTCAGTGACGTGGTTTTAATGGCAGAGCTTCTGGTACCAGGTTATGGTGTCAGAAGCATTATATTTGGGCTGGCTGGAGGACCATACATCATCACTCCTTCTATCTGGGCACATCTGCAAAGCACTTCCACATCTTTATTCTGTAGTTCCCCAAACGCCCCTGAGACACGTTCTCATTAGCCTCCCCCCATATGGGAGCAGGAAAGGAATACCCACTCCTAGGGCTGCCCCAAGGAATGAAAAGACAGAAAACTGGCTAAGCCTGGTGGTTCCACCTGTAATCACAGCACTTTGGGAAGCCGAAGTGGGCAGATCTCCTGAGGTCGGGAGTTTGAGACCAGCCTGACCAACATGGAGAAACCCCATCTCTACTAAAAATACAAAATTAGCTGGGCATGGTAGTGCATGCCTGTAGTCCCAGCTACTCGGGAGGCTGAGGCAGGAGAATCACTTGAACCCTCGAGGCGGAGGTTGCAGTGAGCTGAGATTGCGCCATTGCACTCCAGCCTGGGCAACAAAGCAAGATTCCATCTAAGAAAAAGAAAAAAACCTGCAGACAAGGTAGGGGTGGGGGAACCACTTGGCCCCACATGTGTGTATGTGTGCATAATTGGGGTTGGAAGTTGGTTTGTGCATTTGTGTTTGCGTATGTGTGAACCACCTCTCAGCCCCTGGGCTGCCTCAGCTAGGGTGTGTGTGTGTTTGGGGGGCAACTCCAGGGATACTCATGTTGACACAAACACACACAGACGCACACACATGCACACATGCTCACACACAGACAGCTGCACCTACATGCACACTCACAGATACACAGACAACAGATATGCACACACACTGACACGCACACTCACACAGACACAAACATGCATCCACAGACATCTGCATCCACTCACAGACATGCTAAACACACAGAGTGCACACACAGACGCAGGACTGCAGCTGCTCATGTACTCGCATCCAGTTCAGGGTCTGTGTTCCTGCACTGGCAGGTAGAGTACTATGAATCTCAGCCCCCGCCCCCACCTCAGCCCTCTGCACCCACCCTGCCCAGCGGCAGAGCCATCCCTCCCCGGTGCAGCCTGTGAGGCCCTTGGCACCCGGCCCCACTCATCACTCCAGCCCTTCCTGTGCGCTGGCCTCTTGCAGTCCCTCCTTCTCTTCCTGCTTCTCCCACCCCTCAGGGCTCCACGCGTGCGTTCCCTGTGCCTGGGATGCTTTTCCTGGCATTCCCCCATGACTAGTACCCATTGTGCCTATCCTGACTCCTCGATGGGGCTAGACTCTCAGGGCTCCCAGAACCCCGCTGTAACGTGTATTCATGTCTAGATTGCTCTCCAAACAGTGAGCTCCGTGAGGGCAGGCACTGTGTCCTGATTGTTCACCCCAGAGCTGGGGCTGCAGGCATGTGTGGGAGGTGATCCTGTCTCCCTGTGGTGGAGATGGCTAACACCACCTGGGATGGCCAGGCCAGGGGAAGGGGAAGTGTGGGGACTGTGGGGCTGAGAAGAGGTTCCTAACCCAGCCTGGGGGTCCAGGAAGGTATCCTGGAGGAGGTGACATCAGAGCTGGGTCCCTTCAATAATCATGTCACAGATGTGCAGATGGACGCTGAGAGACCGGCATAGTCAGTGTGTGTGTAGGTGTCTGTGTTGTCTGTGCATACAACGTAAGGAATTTGTCCTAAGTCACATGGTGGAGAAGCCAGGCAGGTCAGGGCTCCCCTGTCTCTCTGTGTCCCCCATATCCTCCCCACTGGGTCTGACCCACCCTCTCTTGGCCGCTCTGACCTGGGGTTCGTGATGGGAGTCCAAGCGTGGTGACCACAGCGATGAGGGCGGCCAGAGTTGCCAGGAGGAGCAGCAGAAAGGCAGAGAGGCAGGCCCCACGACGTGAGCAGCAGAGGGGTCCGCAGCCTGCCGAGGGGAGCGGGGAGGGAAACAAGCCTGGGGGGGTGTCGTGATGTGGGGCCAGCACCGGGAACAGGGAAGCCCCTCCCCACCATGCGCCCCGCGAGCAGCCCCTCCCCTACCAGGGTGAGCAGAGCTGGGAGGGCTTGCCTGGAGCAGCAGCTCCTAAGCCCCGCTTGATGCTCTTTGTTCTGCCTGTGGGCTCACCCCACCAGGTGCCACCCCGGCCAGGCGCCCACAGCTGGCTGAATGGCAGAGGTGGACAGCCCTCCCTCCCACTCGCCATCAGGAGGCCTCCTCAGGACGCAGGGAGAGATGGACGCCTGCATGTCCAGTCCCCGCTATGGGGCGGACGCTCCATCTGGCCCTTCATAACTGTGGTCTTTATTTTTCAAAATAACCTTTTATTTGATCTGTGAGGAAACTGGGGCTCAGAGAAGAAAAGGTTCAGGTAACCCAGGGTGGAGCTGGTATGTGAATCCATACCTGTTTGATGCCAAAACCCATGCCCTTTCCACAATCCCAACTGACTGTCCATTCTGGAGTCTGCTGGGATGCAGGCTGGAGTCCCAGCTCCACCACTTCCTACCTGAGCCACACTGAGTAAGTCACTTCACTTCTCTGAACTTCAGTTTCTTCATGTGGGAAATGGGGACCATAATAGCTACCTTAACGTTTGTTGAAAGGATTAGAATTTGTTGAGTTAATGTGTTAGAACAGTGCTTGGCACATAGTAAATGCTGAATATGAGCTATTATTATTGCTTTTTAAAAACTTATTATTATTATTTTTTTTATTTTAGAGCTAGGGTCCAGCTTTGTTGCCCAGGCTGGAATGCAGTGGTGCGATCATAGTTCACTGCACCCTCTAAGTCCCAGGCTCAAACGGTCCCCTGCCTCCGCCTCCCAAAGTGCTGCAACAGGTGCGCACTGCTGTGTCCGGGCTGCTATTGCGCACTGAGGACGTGCCACGTGCCAAGCCTTATTCTAAGCACTGGAAATAGTAGTGATAGGGGACATCCCTGCTCTTGTAAAACTGTTCTTTAATTCTCCTTTAATTCTCTCCTACTTACAAAATTATAACAGAAGGCTTTTCTAAGGACCTCCTGGTGCCCCGCCGTGTGGCTCCAGCTCTGGTCTTCGCCCTCTGCAGCGTGTTATCGCACTTAGAAGGCAAAGCATGGACGTGTCTGAAGGAGCGTGGGAGCTACTGACCTGCCCAGGTCGCAGGTACCTCAGAGAAAGGGGCAAGGGCAGGTGCGATTCATCCCCGTGACCCCAGGACCCAGCACAGAGCCAGGCACATGGTGGGAGCTTTTGTTTTTGGGGGATTTTTTTCCTTCTTTTTTATTTTTTTTATTTATTTTTTATTTTTTTTTTTGAGACGGAGTTTCGCTCCTGTTGCCCAGGCTGGAGTGCAATGGCGCGATCTCGGCTCACCGCAACCTCCGCCTCCTGGGCTCAGGCAATTCTCCTGCCTCAGCCTCCTAAGTAGCTGGGATTACAGGCACGCGCCACCACGCCCAGCTAGTTTTTTGTATTTTTAGTAGAGACGGGGTTTCACCATGTTGACCAGAATGGTCTCGATCTCTCGACCTCGTGATCCACCCGCCTCGGCCTCCCAAAGTGCTGGGATTACAGGCTTGAGCCACCGCGCCCGGCCTTTTTTTTTTTTTTTTTTTTTTTGAGACGGAGTCTCGCCCTGTTGCTCAGGCTGAAGTGCAGTGGCGCAGTCTCGGCTCACTGCAACCTCTGCCTCCTGAGTTCAGGAGATCCTCCTGCCTCAGCCCCCCAAGTAGCTGGGATGACAGGTGGCTGCCACATCTGGCCAATTTTTGTATTTTCAGTAGAGACGGGGTTTCGCCCTGTTGGCTAGGCTGGTCTCCAACTCCTGACCTCAGGTGATCCACATACCTTGGCCTCCCAAAGTGCTGGGATTACAGGCGTGAGCCACCGTGACAGGCCCGGAGCTTTGTGAACACTCTGTGAATACGCTGGCCCAGAGGTCCAGGAGACAAGGGAAGGCCCCCAGTATGGGTCAGTTATTTTCAATCCATTCACATTTCTGATGCAGGGTCCTCAGAAGCAGGGTGGGATTTCCACAGGCATGTAAGGGAAGGGTGCAAAGAAAGGGGCTTCCAGGCAGAGGGCATGGCAGGAGGAAAGGTCTGGTGGTTGCAGGTGGGGAGCGCAAGTGGCCTGGTGTGGCCGGGCTCCAGGATGGATGTGCGCTGGGAGGGAGACGATGGCAGGCGAGGCAGCAGAAATCTGAAACCCGTCATCCCTACAGCCCTAGCTGGTGGCTCCGTGGCCGTCAGCAAACAGGGTAAACTCAGGTAACCAGGGAGGCAGCGTGACTCTGGGCAGGGAGAGGTGTCCTGGTCAGCCAAGCAGCTCCTCAAATATTTGTGCAGCACAGACCATGCGCAAGATGTTGCCACGGGAGGACCGGCAGAACCAAGGCTCCTGCCCCAGTGAAGCTATTGAGCTTCAAAGCCAGAAAGCCCTTAGGTGCCAGTCCCTTCCCTGCACAGATGAGGGAAAGGAGGCTATTCTTGCCACAACCACAGCCGTCACGAGTCAGGACTTGGAAATAAACAAACACCGGTATACAGCAACAGTCCTGGGGCTTTGTAACCAGAGAGACCTCAGTTCACATTTGAACGCTGGCCCTCCAGCCTCCCTGCTGTGAGACCTTGGCCTGGTTACCCAACTTCTCTTAGTTTCAGCCGCCTCATCTGTGATTGCCCCATGACAGGGCCCCTGTCTCAGAGCTGTCCCGGGGATTAAAGGGGCCATGCAGTGCCAGGCACAGAACTGGGACTGGATCCTTTATAGTTAGTATTTTCATCTACCTCTCTGGGTGTCTTTCCTCACTGATCAAATGTGGGCCAAGCCAGGGCATATACGACACTCAATACATGTCTGTTTCTTCCTTCTTCTATCTTCAGAAGGGTAAAGAGAACTGTCCTGGTCACACCATGGGCCAGTGGCACATAGTAGGGCTAAATAAATGTGTCACTTTATCTCTCAGAGGTAAAGAGAATTGTCCACGTCACCCACCTAGTCAGGAGTTTGATGCTGTATTACAGGTGGGCACTGTATGCAGTTTGGTGCCTGTGAGGTCGGCAGCACACAGTAGGTGCTTAATAAATATGTGTGCATGGAGAGAATGAATAACCCTATTAAGCAAGTGACTGTCAGTATGGCTGACCAGGAAGCTGGGAACAGACAACATTAACATGGGGCAGAGGTCTGAGGGGCAGCGGGAGCCTCGAACCCTCCAACCTTCCTCATGCCTCTATAGCCAAGTGCCAGCTTCAAGGGAGCCCCACAGGGCACTGGCCCGGGCCCTTCAGTTCTTTACCTTCCCCTCCAGGGAGGGCCTTGGGTCCAGCAGCAATGCAGCCATCCTCTCCCTGCCCAAGAGAACAGAGCGAGGGGTGGGCTTAGGTGAGGTGAGGTCCAGCCTCAGGGAGGCAGACAGCAGGGTTTTCAGAAGGGGTCACGAGAGTCTTAGGTGGCACCACAGCTCCCTCACACCCCAGCATGCTCATCGTCCCAGATGCCTCAGGCCCGCTTCCCATTTCCACACCTTTGCCTGCACTGGGTCCTCTGTCTGGGACGCCTTTTCCTCTGCTGTCCACCTGGCAAATATTCATCCTTCAAACTGGCGTGGGCAGCAACTCCTCTGTGAGGCTTTCCCTGATACCCAATAAAGCTGATGCTCTCCCTTCCTGTCCACCTGGCTCCTCTGTGTCCGTCCCAGCACTTGCCACCTGGACTTTATAGCTGGGTCACCGGTAGGGCCCCCTACACCCTGGGAGTGAGCCCCGGGCCAGGGCGGGGGCTGATTTTCCTCTATGTCTCCCATGTACACCCCCTCTCTACTGCCCACTGCTCATCCCAAGGTTTGCTCTCCCAAGATCAGGAGCCTTGTCAGAGCAGCCCTTACCTTGGGGAAGACCTTGTTCATGTCTTCGGCTTCTAGCTCCCCGACTGGAGCCGTGTGCAGAGAGCTCAGCACCGGTTCCCTGCCTTGTCACCAGGGGCAGCCTGGAGGAGGGACAGGCAGGAGCCTTGCCTGGGCCGCACCCTCCCTGTGGGCAGTGCCCTCCCTCCCAGCTGCCTTCCAAGCAGAGGCAAGGGCAAGAGGGCCCTGCTCTGGCCAGGCTGTTTCCTTCTCTGCCGTCTGACAGCAGCACTGCGAGGCTGGAATCCTCATCCCCATTCCACAGGTGAAGAGCCAGAAGTTCAGAAAGGGAGAAACTGCCCCAGGTCGCACAGTAGGTAGGAGGGGTGAAACCCAGAAACTTTTCAGGAGTGCTTTTTCCTCTGCATCAGCGAGGAAACTGGAGGAGCTCGCGTTCCAGGGGTATGAAGATGTGGGCAGAAACTCCCAGAATTAACATTTCAGTGCCTAGAAAGCAGGGGTCATTTTCTCATTGCTGTTCTTTCAGTTCAACGACATAGGTAATTTAGATGGAAAGAATATGCACTTTCCACTAAAATTATAAAGCAAGTATAATTTTAAATTATTTTCTTTAGAAGCGTGGCAATGTGAATTTTTATTGTCCTTGAGGTGGCACCCGAGGTAGGGAAGAGGAGGGGGGCTGGTTGCTTGCCTGAATAACCCCTTCTGTGCTCCCAGTGAGTGGGTTTCCCTAGCAGCCTGTCCCACTGCTGAGTAAACCTGGAAGCTTGAGGGACAGGTCCAATGACCCAGACCAAGAAGGGAGAGATGTCTACCTCCAGAAATGAGCTCGAGAGTTCTAGGGAGGATCCCCTTTCACCTGCCTCTGATGCCCATAGATTTTCCAACCTGCAATCAGCCTTTTCTTTTGCTCTGGGAAATAAAATGCTGGATCCACGTGGGTGCAAGTGGGAGGGGCAGACACAGGGGCAGCCCTTGGGAGGCAGCAGGTAACACGGTGCAGAGCTGACGCCTGGACCAGGAGCACGGGGCTCTCATTAGGGCCCTGCCGCTGGCTCTGACTTGTGCAATTCACTCCCCTTCCTGTGCCTCCAATACTTCATCCATAAAATAAAGATATAAACCAGATGAAGGGGGTGTTTTAGCTCAGGATTCCCCAGAATCAGACTCTAAGACAATGTTCGAGGGCAAGCAGATTTAATTGGGAGTGATCCCAGGAAACAGTGGTCGGGGAATGAGGGAAATGAGATTGGAAAGAGAAGGATCCGTTAACAGGAGTGTTAAAAGCAGGTTCCCGCTGTGGGCAAGTGGAATTTAGCCCTGCTGGGGCCCTAGGGGGAGCCGGGGGAGAAGGTGCACCTCAATTATCCCTCTCAAGGTAGGGGGAACTGGGGTATTAATCTGCCAGCTCCTGCCAGTCTTGGTTGAGAATGGCCAGAGGAGGCCAGGCATGGTGGCTCACACCTGTAATCCTGGCACTTTGGGAGGCCAGGCAGGTGGATCACCTAGGAGTTCGAGACCAGCCTGGCCAACATGGTGAAACCCTATCTCTACTAAAAATACAAAAAATTAGCCAGGGGTGGTGGCAGCGCCTGTCACTCCTCAGGAGACTGAGGCAGGAGAATCGCCTGAACCCGGGAGACAGAGGTTGCAGTGAGCCAAGATTGTACCATAATTGCACTCCAGCCTGAGCAACAAGAGCGAAACTCAGTCTCAAAAAAAAAAAAAAAAAAAAAAAAAAAGACTAGTCAGAGGGTGTTAATTCCTTGCACTGGGCTGCCTTAGGCAAGGAGATGCCAGTGTTGGCAGCTTGGCAGCTGCACGCTAGGCTGCTATGTCCTGAAATGGAAAGGGTTGAAAGCATGGGCAGGGCACCCATGGTCCCTGCTAAAGACACTAAGTAGATTTTATTTGGCGTGCCAACTACAAATGATTGGAAAAGGCTCTCTGGAAAGTGCAGCTCAGAAGGATTCTGAGGTCAGGACTGTGATTGACTAGAGATGCCTGCCATGGATTTAAGAGTGAAGAGGGGTATCAGACATGATGATCATTTGCCATTCCGGGACCTGTTAATGCTCTTCAGCCTCTGGCCTTCCTTGACTCTGATTCTTAAGTGTTCCTTTATAAAAAGACTCCTCAGGGCTGTGAAATGCCTTTTCATCCATTGAATCCAGGTACAGCCACATAAAACTGTGCTGAAAGCACTGTGTCTCTCCAGGGCTCAGGCTGTCACCAAGAACCCTTGAGGGAAGGGCAGCAGGGGGCCTGGTGAGATGATGGAGAGGCCCTGGTGCCTCAATCCCTGAACTTCTTGGAATCATATCCCCTGCGGTTCACAGTCTCACTCTCGAGGGGAAGGAATGGACGGAAGGGAGGCAGCTATTATTTATTGAGCAGCTGCTATGCTTCAAGCACGACACCAGCTGCCTCGATCCTCACAACTCTGTAAGACAGGTAATTGTTGGAAACAGATGCTCGGTGCTGCAAAGAAAAGTCAGCACTGGGACAAAGGATCTCTCAGCAATCTTTGCTTCCTGGAGAAAGGGCAACTCGGTCAGCAGTCTTGCCACGAGAGTACAATGAACAAAAGAAAAGCAGACGTATTTATCCTTTACGAAATTGGGGTTGTCCTTATTGCTGTGTCTGATTTCCATTGGCTGGAACCAGACCTCACAATCTAAAACTGAACCTGATTGGCTGCTAACTTAAAATTTTCTTGAGTAGGTAAAGGCAATGGAGAACAAAAGGAAAAGAGGAAATCTAAATAAGGAAAGGACAGGAAGTTGCTCGTGAAAGGACTTAGAAAAGTAATAGCATAAACATCTTGGTTAAAGTACAAGGATATAGAATGTACTATGTGCCTGTGAGCATGTCTAACAGCTACATAGGATAAGGCTTAACAAAGAGTTATTAGCAAAAAGCAAGAAGGCTTTGAAGAAAGTCTTTAAAACAAATTATTATTTCTAACACTTATGATTTATTCTTTAACAAGAGAGGAAACTTTTTTTTTTTTTTTTTTTTTGAGACGGGGTTTTGCTCTTGTTACCCAGGCTGGAGTGCAATGGCACGATCTCGGCTCACCGCAACCTCCGCCCCCTGGGTTCAAGCAATTCTCCTGCCTCAGCCTTCCTAGTAGCTGGGACTACAGGCGTGCGCCACCATGCCCAGCTAATTTTTGTATTTTTAGTAGAGACGGGGTTTCACCATGTTGACCAGGATGGTCTCGATCTCTTGACCTTGTGATCCACCCGCCTCGGCCTCCCAAAGTGCTGGGATTACAGGCTTGAGCCACTGCGCCCGGCCCAAGAGAGGAAACTTTGAAGAGGAAGTTTTCTACTTCCCACGGTAATATTACTACACCCACTTAACAGATGTGGAAACTGGGTTCAGAGAGGTTAAGTAACTTGCCCAAAGCCACACAGTGAGTAAATGGCAGAGCCAAGATTTCAAGCCAGGTCCATTTTGACTCCAAGCCTGTGGACCTATGGAGTTGATTCACACTCCCTCCCTTGTGAATGAGTTTCTGTTGATCACATCTCTGTCAACATTTAGTATCATCAGTGTTATTGACTTCCACCAGCCTGACAGCTGAAATACCATCAGTGGCTCACTGCTGTGAGGATTTGCAGTTCTCTTTTGCTTAACCTCAGATGTGTCTCATTCTAAAGCAGGGAGAGGCTGAATGCTGTGGCTCGCACCTGTAATCCCAGCACTTTGGGAGGCTGAGGCAGGTGGGTCACTTGAGGTCAGGAGCTCAAGACCAGCCTGGCCAACATGGTGAAACTCTGTCTCTACTAAAAATACAAAAATTAGCTGGGCATGGCGGCTCATGCCTGTAATACCAGCTGCTTGGGAGGCTGAGGCAGGAGAATCGCTTGAACCTGGGAGGCAGAAGTTGCAGTGAGCTGAGATCGTGCCACTGTACTCCAGCCTGGGTGACAGAGTGAGACTCTGTCTCTAAACAAACAAACAAACAAATAAATAAATCAGGGAGAATGGTGAGTGCTGTAGAGAGAGTTCTAGCAGCAGCCTAAGGGAATGCCCATGTGAGAGTTAGCAGAAGAAACTGAGTAGCGTGAAAACAGGGCTGCCAGAGTCCCTCAGGGAAACTCAGAACTTGGATCAGCAGAGCCAAAGGGACCTCAGGCTCAGGGAGCGCAATACTTTTACAGAAGGGGAACTAGGGTCTGGAGAGAAGAGGAGACTTGATCAAGGCCATAGAGTGGTCAGTGCCCTAGCACAGCGAGCTCTCCTTCCGCAGCAGCAGATGACCTCAGGAACATCGGCTTGTGCAGCCTCAATTATTTTTAGCCTCACTTTCTCTCTTGCCTAAGGTAGAGGCCCCAGGCTGCCAACGTCGCGTGTTCCAGCAACAGCTCCTGAAGGGCACTGTTCAGGTGCTGGGCCCACGTTGTCCCCTCCTTCTCTACCGTCTGCTCTCTCTCTGGTTAGGTAGAACTGACAGCAGGGGCTTTCACTGCCTGTTCTTGTCCTCGTAGGAGGCAGTTGTTGGGATGGTTATATCATGAAGATTAAGGGCTTGTGCTGCATTAAACAACCTCCACCTCCACCCTGCCGAGCCCTGGGCCTTGACTGGGACCCCTGGGCCAGGGCTGGGTAAACTTCTAGCTAGAGCACAGGTTTTGGAGCTGATAGTCCAAATGGTCTCACCACTAGCTGAGTGACCTTGGCTGGGTCACTTAACCTCTCTGAGCTTCAAATTTCCCATCTGCTGCTCTAAACTTCTTTCCCCTTGTTCCCGGAGAAAGGGCGGACCGGAGATCCTACCTCACTCCATGGGGTAGGATCCTCACCCAACACCACGCCAAGCCCACTCTCTTCACCTGTTCCGTCATCCTTCTCCCCACCAGCCCCCCAGAAAAATATGGAAAGGTAGGAAGAATAACATACCAAATAACCAGGAATCCACTGAGTTAACTAAGGTTAACATGTAGTCATTTTTGCTCCAGATTTTTTTTCTGTTAAATACAGCAATATTGGGGGCCTCTGTTCCCCCCCCCGTTGTACCTCCTTTCCTCCCTCTCCAGAGTTAATTGGTTTCCTGAGAATGCCACGTATTCTCCAGTAACTGGTTTATGTATTTTTAACACATAGGTATATATGCACGAAAAATATGTAGTGCTGCCTTTACAGCTTTTTCAAAACATTGATATAAATATCATCTTAGTGTACATATCTCCCTTGCTCTTTACACACACACACACACACACACAGAGACACATCTAGTGTACATATCTCTCCTGCTTCACACACACACTCACACACACACACACACACACACACACACCCCTAGAATCATAGTGTAGGAGCATCTTCAGTTTCTCCAGCTCTTGTCAAACTGCTCTGCAAAGGGAGTGACCCTGCGCTCCCATCAGTAGTATGTGAGAGTTCCTGTCTCCCCAGTCTCACCAGCTCTGGAAATTGTCAGACTTCCTGACACCCGCCAGTCTGGTAGGTGTGGAATGGAATGCGGCTTAACTCTCACTTCTCTAGTTAGTCCTACTGCTACCACCAGCTGCTAACATTTATGGCGTTCCTCACTTTTGTCACATAGTGTACTATATGCTTTATGTATATTAACACATTCCATCCTCCATAGGAGATGGAGACTATTATTATTTCCATTTTACGCATGAGAAATCGGAGACACAGAGGCTTGAAGTTACTTGCCCACGGTTTGCGGCCACAAGGTGGCAGAGGCAGAACTTAGACCTGTCTGGCGGAAGAATTCACTCCTGTCCTTACCTACGAATTCACTCTTATTCTCACCACTCAAAAATGTGGCCAGTGAATCAGCAGTACCACATCACCTGGGAGCTGGTTAGAGATGCAGATTCCCAGGTCTCCCCAGAGACCACACCAGAATCTGCATAGTGACAAAATGCCTAGGAGATCCGAACAGTATGCAGCCATAAAAAAGAACCACCCTACCCTATGTTGTTATGCAGCTCCTTTTAAAATATACTGGTCACATGGATTTCCTCCCTCGTGAATTGTCTTTTCATATCTGTTGCCCATTTTTCTGTGGGTGGTTTGTCTTTTCCTTATGGATTTACAGATTTCTTTATGATGGATTTGAATCACTTGTTACCTGGGTTATAAATATCTTTCCCAGTCTGTGCTTGTCACTTCTTAGGATGACTTCTGCTGGCTCCTTTAGCTTTCGAAATCCATCGTTCTTGCCCAGAAGCCTTCCTTGTCTTTGCTATACCTATATTCTTTATGTTCTGTGTCTCAACCTTAGCCTGGCTGTGGACAGGAAATCAGCAAACCCGAGCTTGAGTCAGACCGACCTGGGTTTTCATCCTGACTCTGCCAAATTAAGACCTATCTAGTTGAAGGTGGCAAGCTTCAGACTCTCTCATTCTGTTTCCTTATTTGAAACATGAAGATAAGAATACTCAATTCAAAGAGTGGTGTCTGGGATTAAGTGAGTGCACATATGTGAAAGGGCTCTGCATCCTTTAAGGGTGGAATAGTTTCTGGATGCCTTGGTCTGTTTCCCATTACAGAGATTGACCTAGGCACCTGAGAGATCTGCTTCTAGACCTGCCTAGAGGAGAGGCCCAGACACTGCCTCAGCATAAATCACTCCTTCCCTGTCCCTCCCACAAGTCTGGGATCCTGGCTGGCTGACTCACCTCTCTGTTTTCTCAACTATACAATATATGTGTTAAACCCCATCCTGCTTTCCTAGATGGCCCACTTATAAGTGAGAACATGTGGTGTTTGATTTTCTGTTCCTGTTAGTTTGCTAAGGATAATGGCCTCCAGCTCCATCCATGTCCCTGCAAAGGACACAAACTTGTTCTTTTTTATGGCTGCATAGTATTCCATAGTGTATCTGTACCACATTTTCTTTATCCAGTCTGTCACTGATGGGCATTTGGATTGATTCCATGGCTTTGCTATTCTGAATAGTGGTGCAATAAACATATGCGTGCATGTGTCTTCATAATAGAACGATTTATGTTCCTTTGGGTATATACCCCAGGAATGGAATTGCTGGGTTGAATGGTATCTCAGACTTTAGCATTTTAGGTCTTCAAGGAAGACACTGTCTTCCACAATGGTTGAACTAATTTACACTTCCACCAACAGTGCATAAGCATTCTTTTTTCTCCACAACCTCACCAGCATCTTTTTTGACCATTTAATAATAGTCACTCTGACTGGTATGAGTCATTGTGGTTTTGATTTGCATTTCTCTAATGATAGTGATGTTGAGCTTTTATTTGTATGCTTGTTTGTGGCATGTACATATTCTTTTGAGACGTGTCTGTTCATGTCCATGGACTACTTTTTAATAGTTTTTTTTTTTGTAAATTTTTTTTTGTCTAATTTCCTTATAGATGCTAGATATTAGACCTTGGTCAAATGCATAGTTGGCATTTTCTCCAATTCTGAAGGTTGTCTGTTTGCTCTGTTGATAGCTTCTTTCACTGTGCAGAGCTCTTTGGTTTAATCAGATCCCATTTATCAATTTTTGCTTTTATTGCAATTGCTTTTAGTGTTTTCATCATGAAATCTTTGCCTTTGTCCATGTCCTGAATGGTATTGCCTAGGTTGTCTTCCAGGGTTTTTATAGTTTTGGGTTTTATACTTAAGTCTTTAATCCAAAGATGGATGTTATAAGAATCCATTTAAGATGACACAAGAGTGCTACAAAGGGCTTTGCAAATGTCATGGGGATTCAACAAACAAACCCCATTGTGAATTACCTACGTAGCCACTTTTACAAGATAGGTTATTGTTTAATGCAGATGATCCAAGTTTTATTAAAGTTTACATACTTAAGCATAAAGAAATTTACAGATTTGGAGCTCCAGTAATGGTGGCATGATGATGCACCTGGAGGTAACATTATTAAGAGCTTTCGTTGAAACCTTTCATTTTCAATCGGGTGCTTATTTTTTTCCACCCGAGTCTTCAATTATTGCTGTTCTAACACTGCAAAAACAATTTGAGCATAAAAAGCAGAAAAGAGGCAGCAAAATAAGCCCAAATAATTTATAATTGAACAAGAAAACAAAATCATTTACTCTTTTTTTTTTTTTTTTTTTTTTGAGACGGAGTTTTGCTCTTGTTACCCAGGCTGGAGTGCAATGGCGCGGTCTCGGCTCACCACAACCTCTGCCTCCTGGGTTCAGGCAATTCTGCTGCCTCAGCCTCCTGAGTAGCTGGGATTACAGGCACGCGCCACCATGCCCAGCTAATATTTTTTTTTTTATTTTTAGTAGAGACGGGGTTTCACCATGTTGACCAGGATGGTCTCAATCTCTTGACCTTGTGATCCGCCCACCTCGGCCTCCCAAAGTGCTGGGATTACAGGCTTGAGCCACAGCACCCGGCCATCATTTACTCTTAAAATTATAAAAGTAAAATTAAAACAACCTCTAAACCAGGGGTTTGGTGAACTTGAATAGGAAAAATTTTAAATCTTTCTTTTCACCAACTTCTAACTGAAATATACATTTCCTTCGATTATGAATATAGGAAACAGTCCACAGTAGGGTCAGAGTACCTGTGACTTTGTCAATGGTAGAAATGAAACATTTAGATATATTACAGTTATTAGATATTTCAAAATATTAATTTGAAATTACAGTAGTTTTAGAACCACCATGCAATCTTATTCCATGTTAATAAAGTACATGTTACTGTATCATAACATTTTGAAAAGTATCTTCACCTTATTTGAATATGATCAGTTTCCTTGGTAATCCTTTATATTCAGTTTTACGCATTTGAAAACCTTGCTATGAGAGGGATCCACAGGCTTCACTGGATCACCAAAAAGTTCAGTGGTACAAAAAATGTTCAGAACCTCTGCTTGAAACAAATAAGTCATTAATATCATAGGAAGACAGTACTTAATAGTGAAATAGGATAGGCATGGTGGTTCACGCCTGCAATCACAACACTTTGGGAGGTTGAGGCAGGCAGATCTGAGGTCAGGTGTTTGAGGCCAGGAGTTTGAGACTAGCCAGGACAACATGGCAAAACCCCATCTTTACTAAAAAATACAAAAATTAGCAGGGCATGGTGGCGTGCACCTGTAGTACCAGCTATTTGAGAGGCTGAGGTACAAGAATCACCTGAACCTGGGAGGTGGAAGCTGAAGTGAGTAGAGATCGTACCAGTGCACTCCAGCCTGGGCTACAGAGTGAGACTGTCTCAAAAAAAAAAAAAAAAAAAAAAAAAAAAGTGAAATATATGAAGCTGACTTCAACAGTAAGATTTTAGAAAAGGTCTAAAAACTGTGTTTCAGAATTTAATTACCACAAGGAGTTAGAAAATCCACACTACAATCCAGCTTCCCAAACAGAAGACTGCATTTCCCACTATCCCTGTCTTTATCACTGTACATACCCCTACCCTAGACACTAGTGTAGGACAGGGATAAAGTCAAGGAAAGAGAGGGTAAAACCGTCACTCATGCAGATGAGAACCCAAGTGCAAACATGACATGCTTAGCATCTGGAAACCTGGTGGGAGGGGTGCAAGACCATGCTGGGTTCCTAGAGATTGGCTAGCAAACCTAGAATGAAAGGACAGTGGTAAGAAGCCAGGTATCCATGGGGCAGCCTTCCCAGTTTGCTTGGCAACATTCAGACTGTGACCAGGACTCAAGAGACCAGTCTTGGGTTTACCATGCAGACAGACAACATTGTGGGGGAACAGAAAGAGCGTTCTAGAGAAAAGTTCAAAACAGTAAGTAAAATGAAAGGAAATAGTATTCTTGGGTATTAAAAAAAGAACTCTGAGGCTAAGCTTTTTGTTGGCCTCTGGACTTGCCCTTTCTGGTCTATCTTCCATGTTGCTGAGTGAATCATTCCAACACTGTATGGAACACTCTTGCTGAAACCTTTCTATGGCTCTCTGCTGTGTTCAGGATCAAGTGCAGGTTTAAAAAGGTCCTTTATTATCTGGTCTGCCTAGCCCATCTTTTGGTATGCTTTTGTGTGCTGTCTTGGCCTCCTCAACCATCTGCAGTGTCCCACCCTCTGGCCTCTAGGTCTTTGAGCACAGCGTCCCCACCGTCTGGTACACTGCTCTCTGTATTTTGCTTGGCTTTCCCTTTCTCTCCAGGTTTAAGCTTGGCTATCACTTTCTCCCAGAAGTTCTCCTATGTGCTCCCATAATGCACACAGCTCCAACTATGTGTCCGTGCTTATGGAGTCAAAGCACTTTTCACATTAATAATAGTCTCCTTTAGTGTCTGAGCAACTGGAGTCGGGCTCTGGGTCTTACTGCGGTCCTAGCATTTAGCATAGAGCCTGCTGCTCAGGCTGTCAAGCGGTTGTTGAATGGTTAAACTGTGGATCTATAAAGGCAGAGCTGAGCAAAATTACTGCCTTGGGGTGGTGGTGACAGTCACTGGAAATCTGTTTATGATTCCTTACATGTGTGGACTTGATATTTGAGTCCACAAAAATTATAATGGAACTACTTTATATATTTAAAAAAAATCCTAACAAAAATGGCTCATTTATCTAAGATAAATCCAGACAAGCTAAAATAACAAAGTGTAAATTGTTTGCTTCTGGCTGGAAGATAAACTCAGACAGTGCAGGGTTTTGTGCTGATCAGCAGCTCAGATTGCCTAATGAAGCACCACAGGGATTTCTGAGATAAGATTGACCAGATAATCTAGTAATTTCTGATTTACCACAAAATATATCATAAATGAAAGGTACCCATGAAGTTTTGCAAAAAATTTTTGAATCTGGGCCTAGATCATTCATTCTGGTGATCAGTACTGTCTTTGTAATTGCCTGAGTTAGCATGTCTCTTAGAGGAACATGAACCAAGAAGGACCTTAGAAGTCTGGGAGATGTGGACCAGAGACCCTTGAGAATTTGCGTAGGGCCAAGACCAGATTCTCAAGATGTTTTCTGTGTGGTAGCAAAGAAGATTATGACTGTTTGATGGAAACAAGGAACTAAGTTAGGCACATGCAAGGGCCAAATTGCTACTTTAGGAGAAGGGGTTTTGAAGCTCAGCCTTTGTTGCTTTGGTTGGGATTTTCAAAAGCAGAAACACTTTTATGCTGCATATATTTTGGGGATTTTTTTCTTCAAAAGTAAAATCTTTTTTCTCAAAAGTAAATTTCTCTGTTTCAGAATTACCAGAAGTCAGAAAATCAACACTACAATCCAGCTTCCCAAACAGAAGACAAAATTTCTCACTAATTCAATCTTTATCACTGTACATACCCCTACCCTAGACTCTTGTGTAGAACAAGTAGCTAAGGAAAGAGAGATTAAAATGGTTGTGCTGATAATATTCAAATGTAAACATCAGTCTGGTTTAATTATGCTAAAAAAGAGGAGACAAATATTTGAGTGCCTACTAAATATCAAGAATATCTTGGTATTTTTACATATAAGGAATTCTCTCAACAAGAGGGGAGATATTTGTCTAAACTTGAATCAATACTTTCAAGAGAAGTGAAGGTGTATCTCAGGGACTTCTCATTCGGGAAGCAAGAGAAATAAAACCAAGGGAAGGTGGAAGAATATAGGACAACTGTATAGTTGCTCCTTCTGTCCAGGTTTTTTTTTGTTTTTTTTTTTTTTAAAGAGATGGGAATCTCACTATATTGCCCAGGATGGTCTTGAACTTCTAGACCGAAATGATTTAGATAATTCTTTGTGTTTTGTTTTTATAAGGGAGGTTTTTTCCTAACAGTGGGCTCTCTGACTCCTGTGAGACAGCAGCATTATGTATGTTTCTCCCTGTTTGCTTCATTGGATGCATTACAAACAATCAAACCTGTGCCTGATTAAGGAACCAAAGTATGCATTAATGATAGGAGACAAAACAACAGGGCTTTTCATTATGTTTTTAACAGTAACTCCAATTCACTCCCCGGGTTTTATATACAGTCCCCATGTTTGTTTTTGTTTTGTACAGAGGGTCTTGCTATGTTGCCCAGGTTGGTCTCGAACTCCTAACCTCAAGTGATCCTCTCACCTTCACTTCCCAAAGTGCTGGGATTATAGGTGTGAGCCACTGTGCCTGGCTGGGTCCCCATGTTCCATCCCATGTTTTCTCACAAAAATAAGAAAGAAACAGTGACTGCTTGACAATGACCGCAATTCTTCCTTTCTTCCCCATCTGGATGTGTTCACAACTTTCTAACTCTCTATCATCCAAATCTAGACAAACTAAAAATAAAAACCTGTATTTTGTGACCTAAGTCTTACTTGATTAGCTGTCAACTGCTTTTTATTTGGACTCAGGAAGGCTGAAGACTAGGCCATAGTGGGAGTGACTTGACTTACTCTTTAGTCAAACAGCACTGATGGAGTTGTCAGCAATGCTCCTGTGTCTGAGGAAAGTATTGATTTACAAAGGTTTTAACATTTCATGGTACAATAACAGTGAATCATATTAAGATTCTGGTGTATTATTATTATGACCTGATACCATTCTAATTTTAAGATCTGCTGTCATTTCAGGTAAAAATAACACTGGTTTTTGCCAAGTAAAATTTATACTTAATTCTGCATCACAAGAGTCTAATTCTTAGTGTCAAAATGAAGTTTTCTCTGAAAATATGTTCACCTTACACTTGATATGCTGTCTGACAGAGAAAAATAGTTATTTGGAAAGACTCAACCAACAAAAACCTATAGTCTGTGCAAAATAACATCAAATTTACTGCTGAGAGATCACTTTTGCATCAAAATGGTCCCTGACCATCACATTATATAGCAATAAACACAGAATATTTCATAATTCTTTTCTAGGTTGGGCAGAGACAGGAAGGAAGGTTTAGAAAATCAGATACTCAAATTTCAGCACATAGTTATTCAAATGAAATTTTAATGATTTCAGTTCCTGAAAATGTAGTGTCATTAAAGGTCATTTCCTGCTAAATTTCAAATTACAGATTTGTGGGCCATTTCTGAGCAGAAGCATCATATTCTACTAAATATTCAGCTTATTAACTAAGGTAACCGACAGTATCATGACAGGAGGTGAGAAGGAACAATGATCAGCTCATAGCTAAGAAAAGGGAAAAAAACAAAAACCAAAGCAAAAAACAAAACAGCTACAGATATTAGTAAAACAATAATACAATCCCAAACATCCACCTCTTAAATTACTAGAAAAACAATACCAATAAAGTTATAGCAAATAGAGTCTTCACAGATTTGAGTAACTTTATTTGCATTTTATAGTGATTTCTTAAGGCCTATATCCAATGAAAACATTTTAAAAGCTCTATGAGGGGTGGAATTTTAGATGCCTATTACACTTTTCTTTTAAAAGAAAAATGCTTAAATTTCGGAATGAGCAAGATTCACTTTTGTAGGTAGAGGCCCTGCTTCTTCATGATCTTCAGTTTTAGATCTAACAACCACAAGAGAAGAAGCTGGATATCTGTTTAGCTTTTGTTCATTCATAAACTCCAAGTCACCATAAATACTCAGCTTCTGCAAAAGAAAACCAATGCAAATTAGTAGTTTGGATAATTAGGAACCTCTCCAAGTAAGTCTTCAAATAACAATTTATAAATAGTTGGTAGAAAAAAAATTCTATAAATATCTTTAAGAATGAAGAACGCTTCTACTCAAAATGTCGTAAATATATGATTCAGCTCCCAGTGGATGGCCAAAGAAAGCTTTTCCACACGTCTCAAGTTAAAATCCTCAGGAGTATAACAATTGAGTAACAAGAAAAATAATTAAGGATGCCTTATGTGATGGAGTCCTTCAACAACTTAGCTCCCCTACCAAGTGGTAAAATAATTTGGTGCAAGTTTTTCTGCTCCTATATGTTTTAGTTTAACATATATGGAAAATGATAGATGCTATTTTAAAAGACTATGAGAACAAAGAATATGCATGAAATGCTCTAACACTGATAGAAGGGTCTTCATAAATATATAAAGTTTCTCAATTGTTACTACCATATCCAAGACGATACGAAAAGAATGAAAGCATACAACAGAATCACTGCTATTGTTATAAAACTCTTTGGAGAATAATGGTCAAATCTACCATCTTTTGAGAATAGGCAGACTTAGATATATGTATGTATTTCTCTCTCATTCTCTCTCTCTCCCTTTTTTTTTTTTTTCTTTAAAAAAGACAGCGTCTTGCTCTGTCACCAGGGCTGGAGTGCTGTGGTGGGATCACAGCTCACTATATGGCCTTGAATTGCTGGGCTCAAGTGATCCTCCTGCCTCAGCCTCCTGAGTAGCTAGGACTATAGGCATGCGCCACCATGCCCAGCTAATTTTTATTTATTTATTTATTTATTTATTTATTTATTTATTTATTTATTTTAATGATGGGGTCTTGCTAGTTTGCCTAGACTGGTCTCAGACTCCTGGCCTCAAGTGATCCTGCTACCTTGGCCTCCCAAAGTGTCGGGATACAGGTGTGAGCCACCATGCCTGGCCTTATGTATCTCTTAAAGGCAGAAAAGGAAAGTGAAAAGGCTTCACTAAGAAATGGCATAGGCCAGGCGTATGTAATCCCAGATGCCTGTAATCCTAGCACTTTGGGAGGCTGAAAGAAAGAGCACAGATTTTCTTTCTTTCAGGTGGATCACTTGAGATCAGGAGTTTGAGACCAGCCTGAACAACACGGTGAAACCCTGTTTCTACCAAGATTACAAAAAATTAGCCAGGTGTGGTGGTACATGGCTGTAATGCCAGTTACTCAAGAAGTTGAGGTACGAGAATTGCTTGAGCCTGGGAGGCGGAGGTTGCAGTGGGCTGAGATCGCACCACTGCACTCCAGCCTGGGGGACAGAGTGAGACTCTGTTTCAAAAAAAAAAAAAAAAAAAAAACGGTATAGATTCTGTTGTTAATCTACTCATACAGCAACAAATCCCTGTATCCATAAGGTAGACACTGCAGTGCTGACATCACTGGCAAGGCAACTGACTCAATTATAAACCAAGAACTACACAGAAGTACCTGATACTGGAAAGATGTTTTTAAAAGACGCTGAATAAAGAACACCTTTAAAAGTTTATCAAAAGTGATACACGCTATACTGGCTGGGCATGGTGGCTCATGCCTATAATCCCAGCATTTTGGGGGGCTGAGGCAGGTGGATCAGCTGAGGTCAGGAGTTCAAGACCAGTCTGGCCAACATGGTGAAATCCCATCTCTAGTAAAAATATAAAAATTAGCTGGGCATGGTGGTGTGTGCCTGTAGTCCCAGCCAGTTGGGATGCTGAGGCAGGAGAATTGCTTGGGAGGGGAGGTTCACAGTGAACTGAGATCACACCACTGCACTTTAGCCTGGGCAACAGAGCAAGACTATATCTCAAAAAAAAAAAAAAAAAAAAAGAAAAGAAAAAGTGATTAAGTGATACATGCATATAACATGATGAATCTTGAAAATAGTATACTTAGTGAAAGAGACCAGTCACAAGAGACTACATATTGGCTATCTAGGGCTGGAGAGTGAGGTGGGAGTGGGGGTGGGGGTGGTACTGCTGCTGCTGCTTGGGAGAAACCAGGGAGCAATTACTAAGAGTATAGATTTTCTTTCTGGGCTAATGAAAATGTTCTAAAAGTGACTGTCATGATAGCTGCTTACTCAAACATGTTTCAGATGTGGTCTACTGCACTGTTGTCTAAGGGCAGCAACCATCCTGCAAGGAGGTGCCCCAGTACCCTATTCTTTTCCAGTAAAAGAGTAGCTTTAAGACAAGTTCAGGCTGGGCATGGTAGCTCGCACCTCTAATCCTAGAACTCTGGGAGGCCAAGGCAGGCGAATCACTTGAGGTTAGAAGTTCAAGACCAACTTGGCCAACATGGTGAAACTCCGTTTCTACTAAAAATACAACAACAAGCCAGATGTGGTGACGGGCACCGGTAGTCCAGTTGCTTGGAAGGCTGAGATATGAGAATTGCTTGAACACAAGAGGCAGAGACTGCAGTGAGCTGAGATTGTGTTACTGCACTCCAGCCTGGGTGACAAAGCAAGACCCTGTCTCAAAAAAAAAAAAAAAGACAAGTTCAGTGGTTGATGGGTTGAACATGGATCTGATACAGCAGGCCTCCTTAAAACTCAGAATTCACATGTGATTATTGGCTCTGGGACACTGTGAAAGAAAAATGTTTACAACTCTACCTAACAATATTTAAAGATCTTGAAGCAGCAACCAGGAACTGGTTGATTTCATACATCAACATGGAAGAAGCCATCATAGGGGAGGAAGGAGATCTTCTGTACAACATGGTGACTGTAATCAGTAACAGTGTACTGTATACTTGAAAACTGCTAAGCAGAGTAGATCTTAAAATGTTCTCCTCAGCTGGGTGTGGTGGTGCACACCTGTAATCCGGGCACTTTGGGAGGCCAAGGAGGGTGAATCATCTGAGGTCAGGAGTTTGCAACCAGCCTGACTAACATGGTGAAACCTCCTCTCTACTAACACACAAAAAAATTAGCCCACATGGTGGCACATGCTTGTAATCCAAGCTACTTAGGAGGCTGAGACAAGAGAATCGCTTGTACCTGGGAGGCAGAGGTTGCAGTGAGCTGAGACTGCGCCATTGGACTCCAGCCTGGGCAACAAGAGTGAAACTCTGTCTCAAAAAAAAAAAAGTTCACAACACAAAAAATGGCATGTTAGGTAAAGTGTATGTTAATTAGCTTGATTTAGACACTCAATAATGTACAGCATACATATATCGAAACATCATGCTGTTTACCATAAACATGTACGATTTTTGTCAGTTTAAAAAAATAATTAAAGCTAGGCACAGTGGCTCATGCCTATAATCCCAGCACTTTCGGAGGCTGAGGCGGGTGGATCATGAGGTCAGGAGTTCAAGACCAGCCTGGCCAAGATGTTGAAACCTCGTCTCTACTAAAAATACAAAATTTAGCCAGGCACGGTGGCAGGCATCTGTAATTCTAGCTACTTAGGAAGCTGAGGCAAGAGAATCGCTTGAACCCAGGGGGGCAGAGGTTGCAGTGAGCTGAGATCATGCCACTGCACTCCAGCCTGGGTGACGAGGTGAGACTCTGTCTCAAAAAAAAATAAATAAATAAATAAAATAAAAACAAAAAGAATAAGGAGAAAATAAAATCTGTACAGAGAAGTGGATGGGATTATATGAACAATCTAACTAGTGTGTATAGTGATTCTGTGGCTACCGTGTAAACTGAGATTATCAATCAAATGCACACAACAGAGATGTTTTCAAAAGTGTGTTAACTAGGAAGTTTACCACCCAAATATTCTTTATGAGAACAATTACTTAAGGAGGTATTCCAACAAAAGAGGAATCCCTGAAAGAAAACAATATAGAATACAAGAAACAGCAGCAGCTCAGTTGACTAAGAAAACAGGAAGAAAGCTACAACAAAGGATCCTTTAAGTGGAGGCACTAAAGATTCTCCTGTGACATCTTTAAACAATTCAGGTTTATATTTGCTTTTACATGACTCTAACCACCAATCACAGTATTTGGTTCCACTGTGAATATTTACATAGTTATAATATTGTAAGTGCTTTCTACTGGATTTTATTTTTTCAAATCAACCTACAGACAAAGTATGGAAGTGTAAATTCCGAAGAATTTATATTTTACTGTCAAGGGTCATAATAATAAAAATTGAGACACAGAGTATGGGAATAAATAGGAAAGTATAGGCAGTGATGAAGTGTCAACAGAAATTTATAAAGTGATCACAGAAAGTATATAACCTAATAATACACATTACAAAAACCAGAAAGTGAAGATAGGATGAGGTGGGAGATAATGTAAAGGAACTAAATTCCTTATCCTTCAGGAGGAAGATATGATATAATATCTAAAGTTGATAAAACAAAAAAATAGAAGATAACATTTAAAAATAACTACCTGGAGAATTTTTTAAAACTACTGACTGGTTTATCTAAGGAGTGAGGAAGAAGACAATTTTATCCCTTATTTATGCATGAACTCTGAAAGTTTAGAATAAATTCAATGAGCAAATATGTACTTGGGTTTTAGGCCTGGCTTTGCCACTAACTAGTTATATGAACTTGGTTGAGTTACTTATACCTTTTCTAAAACCCAGTTTAACAGAATTTGGATTATTTTCTGATTGCCTAACTCTGCTATCAGACTTAAATGTTTCTCCTAAATGGCAAGGTTCTTGGTCTTATTCTTCATTGTCTTTAAAATCTTTTGAATAGAGCCAGGTACATAATAGGTTATACATAAATGTATGTGATTTATTAACTTAAATTATATTAAGAGTTTATTTATTTGCTTTTTTTTTTTTTTTTTTTTTTTTTTTTGAGATGGAGTTTCGCTCTTGTTACCCAGGCTGGAGTGCAATGGCGCGATCTCGGCTCACCGCAACCTCCGCCTCCTGGGTTCAGGCAATTCTCCTGCCTCAGCCTCCTGAGTAGCTGGGATTACAGGCATGCACCACCATGCCCAGCTAATTTTTTGTATTTTTAGTAGAGACGGGGTTTCACCATGTTGACCAGGTTGGTCTCGATCTCTCGACCTCGTGATCCACCCACCTCGGCCTCCCAAAGTGCTGGGATTACAGGCTTGAGCCACCGCGCCCGGCCCTCTTATTTGCTTTTTTTTTTTTTTTTTTAAGAGACAGGGTCTGTATCTAACAAGTGATCCTCCCGCCTCAGCCTCCCAGGTAGCTAGGACTACAGGTACACACCACCATGTCTGTCTGATTTTTTCTTTTAGTTTTTTATAGAGATAGGCTCCTACTATGCTGCCCAGGCTGACCTCAAATTCCTGGCCTCATGTTTTCTTTCTTATTTTAGGGAAAAAAAAAAAAAGTGAGTTTTGGCCAAGAAAATCTGAGTAACTTTTAAGTTATTTTTACTGTGGGAAAAGGAGAAACTACCAGAAAAGAGTGGCATATTTACACTGCAATATTCTAAAATAAGAAATAAAGGTAAAAATATATTTAAAATAGTTTACAAAAGAAATCCACTAAAACAGCAACATAATAATAGTTCTGGATGACAGGCTGGGTGATTTTTTTTCTCTGCTTCTTTATATGTATTTTATTTTTTAAATTTGTTTTTTGAGACAGGGTATTGCTCTGTTGCCCAAGCTGGAGAGCAGCAGCGTGATCTCAGCTCATTGCAACCTTGAACTTCTGGGCTCAAGTGATCCTCTCACCTCAGCCTCCTGAGCAGCTGGGACTACAGGCATGTGCTAACACACCTGGCTAATTTTTGCATTTTTTGTAGAGACAGAGTCTTGCTATGTTGCCCAGGCTAGTCTTGAACTCCTGGACTCAAGCAATCTTCCTGTCTTGGCCTCTCAAAGTCCTGGATTACAGGCATGAGCCACCATGCCTAGCCTATCTGTACTTTACTTTATAAACTTCTACACTGAGCATATAATTTTTTTCTTTTTAAGAGACAGGTTCTTGCTGTTGCCCAGGCTAGAATGCAGTGGTGTGATCAGAGTTCACTGTAACCTCAAACTCTTAGGCTCAAGCAATCATCCTGCCTCAGCCTCCAAATAGCTGGGACTACAAGCATGTGCCACCATGCACAACTAATTTATTTTTATTTTTATTTTTTTACTTTTTGTAAAGACAGGGTTTCACTATGTTGTCTAGGCTGGTCTGAAACTGCTGTCCTCAAGTGATCCTCCTGCCTTGGCTTCCCAAAGTCCTGAGATTACAGGCATGAACCACTGTACCCAGCCCAGTATTTTTGTAAATAAGAATGTACTTAAAATGAATACGTAGCCAAAGTGTGGAACACTGGCTTTGGAGTCAGATTATCTGAGTTCCTATCTTGGTTCTACCACTTACTGATACTGTAAACTCTCTTGCAGTTTTCCCATTTGGGAATTGGGGAGGATAACAGCAGTCATCTCCCAGGGTTACCATGAGGATTCAATGAGCTTAATCCATCTGAAACACTTAGAACAGTACCCAATAGAAAACGCTCAACCTTACTAATCTCGGGGACCACAATCCAGGCTGTGGTGAATTTATCAAGGTAAATTCCATTTGAATCCATCCTATTGTCAGTCTTTCCTGACAATAGGCTGACCAATGTCTATGTGTATCTTTCTTTTACAAGGAGCATCTTAGAAGTAAGGAGAAGTAGAAATACAAGAAGAAACAAACAGTGTCACAGGCTTGGCAGGTGGTCAACAAAAATGTATTACTATGGTGTTTTTTCTTGGGGGGGGTCCTCACTATTTTTATTTTTTTGTAGAGATGGGTGTCCTGCTATGCTGGCTGGGCTGATCTTGAACTCCTGGCTTCAAGTGATCTTCTTATTTCAGCCTCCCTAAATGCTGTCATTACAGGTGTGAGCCCCTGCATCCTTACTACATACAGATTTATAGCTTTGTTGCCATGAGGATTTAAAGTTCATGAGGCAGCTTGAAGAAAAGTAAAAGACAAAGGCAATCCTATGCAGACACATCATTTCAGCTTTGTCAAGAACAATACAACGATTAAAATATGGACATCAGAGGATGAAAGTAGGTAATGTAATAAGAGGATGCTATCAGTATATTCATCTCATGAACAGATGGGTTCTGTAGAAATTTACCCATTCTCTGTAACTTCCACAGTTCAAGGTTCTTCACAATCCAGTCCAACTTTATGCATTTGGTTTGATTTCCCAGTGTAAGTTCTTTTAATCAGGATGGTTGCTTACAGTCCTTTTCCAACAGTTGGCTTACTCTTGCCTATATCAGAGAGAACTGTATACTCTCCTCTCTGCTAATTCATACCTTACTACCCATTCTTCAAAGTTCACATCAAGACCTCTATTGTGTAAAATCCTTTTTTGACAATCCCAGCAAATAGTCTCTGCTTTCCTTAACACCTCATACAATTATTATTTCTGCCACTTAAACACCTTATCAGCCTTAGGCAAGATGGTATATAGGAAAAGACATAGAAGTTGTTAATCTAAAGATGTGAACTTATTCCAGCCAATACATTCATAGCTTTACAATCCCTGGGAGGTTACCTAGACTGTGTAAGCCTTTTCATTAGTCTATAAAATGGATATTAAAACCTGCTATAGAATATTGTTGGACACTGGATTGATATAAAAGATATATGAAAATACTTTGTAAATTTTAAAGACTATAAAAATGTTAGTTACAAACATTATCCTGTCCCAGTTTCTAGGTACCTATATCAATATCACCTTAATAAAAATATTAAATATTTTTTAAAAATTTATTTTTCATGTGCAAATCACATACTTAAACATCTTTATAGTCTACTAGGATAAGACAGATGTTCAAGCACCATGTTAGGCACGTGCCAATGGCTTATTATTAGATTCTGTTTTAATTTCTGTCTTTTCTTCTTTTCTTTTTCTGTAGTACTTTGTAGGCATACAAAAACTAAAAGTTTATTTCCGTTGGATTAGATGTCGATAGCCATTATTATTCTATATTTAGTTATATAAATACTTTTCTCTTCTTGAAAGCTAAGTTGAATCCTCAAATTATAGACTTTCCCCAAACAAAAATCCTTTACCTTAACAGTTTTATTTTTTTGGGCCAGTTAAATTTTAATTACCAAGGAAGTCACAATGTCTCCCATCTCTTGGGGGATTAGGTATCAGAACGTAAGAACTCAAAATCAAACACTACACCCTTTTCTTTTTTCTTTCTTTCTTTCTTTTCTTTTTTTTTTTTTTTTTTTTGAGACTCAGGGTCTTGTTCTATTACCCTGAGTGACAAAACAAAGCTGGAGTACAGTGGCGCAATCCTGGCTCACTGCCGCCTCAACCTCCTGGGGTCAAGTGATTCTCCCACCTCAGCATCCTGAGTAGCTGGGATCATGGGTATGCACCACCAGTCCCAGCTAATTTGTGTAAATTTTCGTTCAGACACGATCTCATCATGTTGCCCAGACTGGTCTCGAACTTTTGGGCTCAAGTGATCCTTCTGCCTAGGCTTCCCAAAATGTTGGGATTACAGGAATGAGCACCATGCTTGGCCCAGCCTTGCTGCTTCTAAAGCAGCATTACTCCTTAATATTGTGGTAATTTATTTAAACTACTAAGTGGTTCTACAGGTCTTCTCTCCGGCTGAGTATGGTGGGATTACACCTGTAATCCCAACACTGGAGGCCAAGGCGGGCAGATCACTTGAGATCAGGAGTCCGGGACCAGCCTGGCCAATATGGTGAAACCCCATCTCTACCAAAAATACAAAAATTAGCCAGGCATGGTGGCACGTGCCTGTAGTCCGAAGTACTTGGGAGGCTGAGACAAAAGAATCACTTGAACCCAGAAGGCGGAGGTTGCAGTGAGCCAAGATCATGCCACTGCACTCTAGCCTGGGCAACAAAGCAAGACTCTGTCTCAAAAAAAAAAAAAAAAAAAAAAAAGTCTTAACTCCTACATATCCTCTTACAAACTGATGTCAACAGGTCTTTTCAGTCTTAAGAGCCAGAAAGAGACACTTTACTCAAGCCAGTCAACATATATGTCATCACAGTAGTTAGCGTCGCAGAGAGCTGGGAACAATTCTTATGCTTCAAACCTATAATTTTTGTGTGCCAACCTCAACCACATTAAAACCACCACATCTTCTCTCTTTCTATTAGTAGAGAGGCCTTGTTTTTCCAGCTAAACAAATAGGGCATTTAAAATGGTATATCACAGGGCTCAGTCTTCCAATGGTCTAAGGGTTAGAATTAAATTTACCTCAGAGGGAACATACTGCTCCACAGCTGTAGCAACAGTTGCACAACAAATCCAAAGCAACACCATCACCGAGAGGACAAGAGTTGTAGTTAAAATCCACCCAGAATTACTGGAAAAGATCAACAATTCGTTACGTTAAAATTTCATAATGTAAGAAATGGGAGATTCTTAATTATAGTCAGTTAACCTTATGTACTTAGCTCAACAGTACAATTAAAACTTTGTTGATTATCTTTGAAACTATTAAAAAATACTTATAGAAGGAAATATTATACTAATATTGGCTTAGTATCTTTTTCCTCCACTTCTAATGTTTCTGTAACACAGCTATATCACTTTTGTAATAATAAAATTAGACATACTTGACTTTCTACTAAATATATAAGGTAATTGAAAATGTCCTGTGGATTGCACACTGTTGTACAAATGTCATATATTATTTTGCAAGGTATTATGATAATATTTGCTTTAAAAAAACCAATATACCAAAAAGTTAAAGTATAGAATAGCTAAATTTAAAACGATGACTTGTTTTATAAAAGAATTCACAACAGGCTTCCAGAAGTCAGCTTCCTGAGAATACTTCACATATTTAATTTGCCATAATTTACTTACACTTCCATTTAAAAGGGCACATCTATGATAAGACATTCTGCAACCATTATAGCATATCTCAGTAAAGAGATAGTTATATTTTCCTTATAATTAAAATATCTTAAGATACAAGGCCAGTTAAGATAATCAGCAATTAGAGGTTTTTAATTTATTTTTATTTATTTTGAATTTTTATAGAGACAAGTTCTCACTATATTAAGGCCTAGGCTGGCCGTGAATTCATGGGTGCAAGCCATTCGCCTGCCTAGGCTTCTCAAAGTGCTGGGATTACAGGCATGAGCCACCACACCCAGCCTAAAGTTTTTTTCATAATTGGTCTATCAAGATTCAAAGAAGAGGAAAAAGTCAAGCCATTTAAAAATTATTAAAAGTCTAAATCTGACAAAACTATGTAATATAGACAGTCCCTAATCTTCACATCTCTGCTCATCTAACACTGCCTAATAAGAGATTTCTACTTACCACCCTAACCACTCGATAGTTTGCCAAGACTCGAACATGAGGTAAGCAGAGTCGTTGCTTGTTTGCCAGCAAAAGAGGTAGACTTTGGAGAATGTATTGTATCTAAAGGCAGGAAACTCCCATATGATGCTTTAAGTATCCCAATTTTAGAAAGATTAGAGTACAACATATTTTTAATAAAAAAAATACCCACTTTCCTCTACATGTTCCAGCCCTAACTAACCTGACTACTAAGGAATTTACTATAAAATGAGGATATATTTGATATCTGGATTCCAGTAGCAACTAGATAAGCCAGAAAACCGGGGCTCATCCCTTCAATCTCCACAACAAAACAATGACTAGATCCTACAGATTTTCAACTATCTCCATTATCTCCTGTTCTCTTTGTCTACTGCCCTAATTCAGGCCTTATAATTTCTTCCCTGATTTGCCAAAGTTCTCCAACCTGGTCCTCTAATCTATCCTTCACATAGAGGCCTCTTCTTGACACTTGCATTATGTTCCTACTCCTCTCTATTCCTGTTTTCCCAGTTTAGTCAAATTTCTGACTCTCCTTATCCTCCATATATAGTACTATACCCATACACATTGAGCAGGAAGCCAGTATATCTGAAAAAAACTTTTTAATAAATCTTCTGCAACAACTAGCAAAAATTTCTACTCGTCACTTAAGATATTTCTATCTCACCTGTCAATGCTCCCCTTGAAACCTCCAGTAGACTTAAATGTAGGCCTTATATGCTGTGTATAAGACGTGTGTGTGTGTGTGTGTGTGTGTGTGTGTAGCAATCATTATTGTCCATGTCTGTCTAGACCTGAGAACTCCTGACATCTTTCCTAGGTTTCAAGTCCCTAGCACAGTGCACGGCTCTGCAAAAAGAAATACAAGTGAAGAGAGAGTAACCTCAATTTCCATTCTGGAGACAAGGGTGTCTCTTTAATAGCTACAACCAGATTCCACTAACTGGCTGAGTGACTCTGTATGTAATCATGGAAAAATCATGACACTTCAGGAAGTAAATAACTACAGCAGAATAGGATGAGTAGAAGATGTATAATTAGAAAAATTAGGTTTGAATTTTAATATAGTGACTGTGTAACCTTGGGAGTAGTCAACTCACCTCTCTAAATCACCGCCTACTTATCACAGGGTATTGTTCTAAAAGTCAAATTGGATCACTGAAGGGGAAAAAGCATTTTAAAAAAGAACACTTAAAAAAAAATATTTGAGACAGTCTTGCTCCATCACTCAGGCAGTGCAGTGGCGCAGTCACAGCTCACTGCAACCTTGACCTCCCGGGCTCAAGTGATTCTCCCACCTCAGCCTCTTGATAGCTGGGACTACAGGCATGTGCCACCATGCCCAGACAATTTTTTAATATTTTGTAGATATGGGGGTCTCGCTATGTTACTCATGCTAATCTTGAACTCCTGGGCTCAAGTGATCCTCCTGCCTCAGCCTTCCAAAGTGCTGGGATTACAGGCATGAGCCACTGCAACCATCCAAAAGAATACTTTTTATTCAAATGTAGGATCCTATTATAATTTATGCTTGGGCATAAAAATTTCTAAGAAAACATTTCTAGTTATAAAGTTAGTTGTTTTACAAAACCACTTTTAAAGTGTTCGATTTAAAAGAACAACATAGAATATAATGACAAAATGTTAAACGTCAATAAATCAATAATACGCCAGGTAATACAGTACTGAGAAGTGTAATTTAAGATTAAATGATTACTTAGGTTTCACAGAACTATCAAACTGCAATAAACATCCTAAATACCGGAAAGAGAAAAACTGCCCCTTTTTGGACAAGCTCAAAACCAGGTTTAGAAATAAAAGGGTAAAATTTAAAGTTTAATTCTTGTTTTCGCATACAGTCTTTTAACATTTTGCTTAATAAAAGGTATTAATTTGTAAGGTCCACGTAAATCTAATGATATATAATAAAACCTCTCAAGAAACTATTTCTATAAAAAATTACAGGGAGCATGTGGTTTGGACTACTGCAGTTTTATACTTGAGATAGAATAGTCCACTAGAATGAACAAACAGTCCACTAGAATGAACTATAAAGCAAGAACTTGTTTATCACTCTCTAAAATGCTTGGCCTGTTATCTGACACAGAGTAGGTAACAGTCAATAAGTGACATGGCCCACTATCTTTCTTTTTCCTTTTTGTGGGGTGGGAAGGAGTAAAAGCATTGGGGAGGGCTCATATCCTATCTCCTTAGAGAAGAGAAAACATGCACATTTTGATAAAACCTGCCTCTCACCCTTATAAGGCTTGGTATTTCTTCTTAGGAGGGCATACGTTACCTACTACTCTCACTTGCCCACTTAACCATTACCCTTAAAAATTCTTGGCACATGCCAGGCACGGTGGCTCAAGCCTGTAATCCCAGCACTTTGGGAGGCCGAGGCAGGTGGATCACAAGGTTAAGAGATTGAGACCATCCTGGTCAACACGGTGAAACCCCGTCTCCACTAAAAATACAAAAAATTAGCTGGGCATGGTGGCGCGTGCCTGTAATCCCAGCTACTCAGGAGGCTGAGGCAGGAGAATTGCCTGAGCCCAGGAGGCGGAGGTTGCGGTGAGCCGAGATCGCGCCATTGCACTCCAGCCTGGGTAACAAGAGCGAAACTCCGTCTCAAAAAAAACAAACAAAAAAAATTCTTGGCACAGAGCTGACACTCCTTAGTATAGCATACAAAGCCCTTCTTAATCTATAGTCCTCATCTGGATCCTCTAGCCTCATATCTGGCCATGCAGATTAAAAAAATTAAACCTGATATCTAAGCCATTCAGACATACTTTATTTTTTTGAGATGGTCTCACTCTGTCCCCCAGGCTGCAGTGCAGTGGCGTGATGAGCTCACTGCAACCTCTGACTCCCAAGTTCAAGCAATTCTTCTGCCTCAGCCTCCTCAATAGCTGTGATTACAGGCGTATGCCACCACACCCGGCTAATTATTGTATTTTCAGTAGAGAGGGGGTTTCACAATGTTGGCCAGAATGATCTCAAACTCCTGACCTCAGGTGATCCACCTGCCTTGGCCTCCCAAAGTGCTGGGATGACAGGCATGAGCCACTGCATCCAGCCTCAGACATAAGTTAAATTAAAGCTTAGTTTAAATGTGTGGAGAAGCACATTCAACAAAAATCAAGAAATTCTAACAAGAAGAATGTTATTGTACTGTGAAAAAAATTACCTGCCTGGGTTTTATTGAAGTAGTATACCTATTACCTTTTAAACAAACTAAAATATTGAATAGTACAACTTTGGAAGGGAAAAAGTAAAAATGTTTACTTTTGAGGTGCTAATTTTAAAATAATAAAAAGTATTTATCTCTCTCATACAAGTCAGATTTTATCTGTTACACACATAATACAGAGTACATACAGAGAGAGGCATCTTAAAAAGCCATCACTTTCTCCATCTTCAAGGAAATTCCTGTGTGCTTGTGAATTTCTCATTTGCAGATCTGCTGAAATAGTAAGGTACAAGTTTATTATATCCTATATCCCAAAAGCTAGTCTCACATTACTACTTCTAGATATATACACTTTACAGATATCCAATTGTTTTTGTCTGTATCATCTGACACATTTTATAATGTGTACCAGTTTCTCTAGTACATCAAAACCAAATGAATATTCTATCACATTAGGAGTTTCCTGTTTTATTTTCAAATTCTTATTGACATTGATGCTCTCTGCTTAATTAAATGTGAGCTTGGAGGCCAGGCACGGTGGCTCACGCCTGTGATCCCAGCACTTTGGGAGGCCGAGGCGGGGGGATCACGAGGTCAAGAGATTGAGACCATCCTGGTCAACAAGGTGAAACCCCGTCTCTACTAAAAATACAAAAAATTAGCTGGGCATGGTGGCACGTGCCTGTAATCCCAGCTACTCAGGAGGCTGAGGCAGGAGAATTGCTTGAACCCAGGAGGCGGAGGTTGCGGTGAACTGAGACCGCGCCATTGCACTCCAGGCTGGGTAACAAGAGCAAAACTCTGTCTCAAAAAAACAAAACAAAACAAACAAACAAACAAACAAATAAATAAATAAATGTGAGCTCGGATTTGGTTTATTCTAATCTAATTAAAGATGGTCCCCATCTACCAAAATAAACAAAAGGCTAATGAAATCAGTATCTAAAAGAAGGTATCAGTAAATTTTACAAGGTAAGCTCTGCTTTAGCTTGGTGTTTTATGTTCTTATGAGTCAAAATTCATTTCTAACATGGAAAAAAAATTGAATGGGGACTCATACTTTTGGCATTTTTCACTGTGGTCAATTTATTGGTATCAGAATATTTGATTAGTTCATGCTCAAAACATCCTTTGAAGCAAACTAAATGTTTTTAGAACAGTGATTCTTAAAGTATGGACCCTAAGCCAGCAGCATCAGCAAAATCTGGAACTTGTGAGAAATACAAATTCTCACATCTTCTCCCAGACCTAGCAAATTAGAAACTCTAGAAGTGGGGCCCAGCAATCTGCGCTTGAACAAGCTCTCCAAAATCCAATAAACATAAAAGTTTGAGAACCACTGTTTTAGAAATTATCTGTTTATGTTCCATCAGTGTAAAAACAAACACACAACTAACTCTACTACAACTAGATTTGACTGCTAATGTTTTTATCTAAGCTACTTAAAATAAAACTTACAGGACATTTTGCTTAGAGATGATTCCCTCAAATTTGTAGGCTCCTGGTCCAAATGTGGTACATACTGAATTTCTGGCTTAGACTAAAACAATAATGAAAGCAATTAAGTCATTTGTACTTCTTTAGCTTTTTTCAGTATAACAAGTTCTAAAACACGTCATCTCTTTAAATATTTAAACTAAGAAAAAGTAATAGAAATACTGTATAAAAAATAAAACACATTAACCACAACATATTTTAATTGCACTTCCTAAACATCAGATCCAGTGCCTTGCAAAGAAACAGATTTCTGGCAGATTTCTGTTAGTTTAACTTCCTGACAACATTTTTTTTTTAAAGGGAGAGAGGGAAAAATCATGACATACTACATTAAATACTATACTTTGCGGAAATGAGTTCTAATTCTAGTTGATCAGGAATAATTTAGCAGACTGCCAAAACTTTTGGCTAAACACACATTCTATTTCTTCTCATATGAAACATTCCAATCTTCCCTAAGTATGAGCAGTCCATAAACTACAGCCAAACATTCCATACTTTACATCTTCTGTGTAGTTCTGATCCTCTAGAATGGGGGTTTCTCATTCCTACTTATGTTCAAATTCACACTAACTTTAGAGAGACAAAGAGCTAATCTCATACCTAAAGAGGAATGAAAGAGGGCTTCATTCTGAGAGTCAACTTATGGTTTGATGTAAGTAGCTTTAGGACATAGAACTTGTTCATGGGTTTAAAGAAAAAAGTCCTGTGTTTTACTTCTTACCAAATTAAGTAGAGGGGATCCAAGGTTTGGGATAGTGCTAAAAATCACATACTAGCCATACATTAAGCTACTTACTTAGCTGCAGTACTTAAAAGGTTTACTTTATTACCTGAGAGGAAGACAGTGCCACACATTTTATGTGTTAACTGGCAAATTTGGGAATTTACTCAATTAAAAGCATGGTAGGGTAGGATATGAGCCTTGGTGCTAAAGCGCGCTGGGTTTGAAGCTTAATTCTATTACTTACTGGCAGGGCAACTTAAACAAGTTACTCTCACCTTCCTCATCAATAAAATAGGAATAATATAACCTCATAATGTTGTTTGAAGATCTGAGATAACATATCTAGTACAATATAACCGCCAAAGAATAACAGTTATTATCACATAGTAAATGATGAAATAGGAGAAGTTACCTCTTTATGTAAAATACTTCAACAAGTTCTCTTATAAGAGTTATGAGGAAAAACACTATAAAAAACTAAAAATTATGTCATATTGCTTTTATCTGATATCCATATGTAATCATATACGTTCACTATTTATGTTATTATCTCTCATATTTAAAGATTTCATTTTATCAATTTCACCAACATAAAATTTAAAAGACTCAGAGTTCTGGTTAGAAAAGAACTAACTGGCTTTAGATAAGGCTTTTAATGCGCAAAGGGAAGGGTAATCAAACTGATGCCCAGTATTTTAATGTAGGGTCAAATAAGTAATTATTATTTGATGATAAATATTTGTAAGTGACAGTATAGTTCTGTGCTGAAACACTCATTTAAGACATATACATTTACTGTTGTTGGTATTTAGATGAATCCATGAAGCACAGTTGTCACCTGGAATATAACTATTTTTCCATCATCAGCTTGAAGATAAAAAGTCCATGAAGAGGTTATGAAGCTCTGTGCGGAGTCCATCATGTCACTCCAGAATGACCTCACCAGAGTTAGAGGAAAGAGTAGATGCATTTTTGGCATCAAGGACATAAGCTAAAAATAAAAATAAATAAATAACGAGAAACATTATTTTTTGCATATGTATATTCAAGAGAACAACATAAGATTACTCAAATCCTTATTGGGACAGAATACAAACAATTAAATAAATCTACCATAATCAATAGCATTAGAATAAACTCAGTTATCTACACAAATTATGGGAAAGCTTAAAAACCAAGGTTACTTTAATTTGCCACCAAACACACTAGCTAGCTACCTGTCATCTCTATCAGAATAACAGGCTTTTGAATTAAGTCCAAAAATAAGGAGACTCTTAAGATAATTAAATAAGGACCAGCAAGGCCTTGAGGGTAGCAAGGGAAGGGGCAAATCATATCATTCTCATCTTTAATGCTTTCATTGAGAATAAATCATCTATACTGAACATCAATGGAAAAGAGGAAGAAAAAATCAATCAGAAGAATATATACATAAAATGGTAGACATGTAACAACAGGCAGGGTGAAGGGAGAATTTATGGGCTGAGTATATGTAGTAAGCTACTGATAAAATTTTAACAAATGGTATCATCTTTCCTCCAATTCTGACTTCTTTAGCAGCACTGGGCCCCTCTAAAGCACAAGTGTGGGATGCCATTTACTAAACTCCAGGGATAGCTTTGGTTCTGCTTTCTTATTTGAGACAGTGTCTCACTCTGTTACCCAGGCTGATGTGCAGTGATATCTATGGTAACACTTGATTCTAGAAGCTTGAGGCCAGCCTGAGTAATACAGTGAGACCCCCATCTCTAAAAACCATAAAAATAAAAAACACATATACCTCTTAACTCAGCAATTCTAGCCCTATGATTTTATTCTACAGGTATATTCACAAATGTGCAAAATAGATACCATTTATAAAAGAAAAAGATAAGGAATAACCTACATGTTCACAAATAAGGGACTGCCTAAATAAATTATAATAAATCTACACAGATTATATAGTAGAAAAAAATTAGAAGCTCTTCATGTATACTTACATATATAAAATACATATGTGTACATCCTTGTATATGCATAAAATATCTCTGTATTAGTAACCTTGGCTACATTCATGAGGAAAAACTGAGTGGCTAAGAGACAGGGGTGGTAGACCTTTCACTATATGTATACTCTTTTTATCTTTTGAGTTTTGTACACGTGACTATTTCCTGTGCAAAAATAAATAAAATTAAGAAACTTTTCCCAGTATGTCTAGAGAACAGAGTAGGAAATTCCCTTGCAGGGAATTTTAAGAGACAGCACTGGAGGAGTAATCAGGAGCTATGTTGTGATAAACAATTTGGGCTTTAATCTGTATGTAACTGGGAGCTACTGATTATATGTGACAGGAGAATGGCACAATGAAATTTAGAAAAAGAAATATCTGGACACAGTAAAGAATGGAGTTAGAAAGGGTTAAAGTGGAAAAACAGTTTGAAAATTAATTTTAAAATCAGGTAAGAAATGATGATGATCTAAGTTAAGGCAATGGCAACTGTCCAATGGCAGGTGGGATGGAGAAAAAGAACTCTGAAATAATTCCTCTGAGCCTTGGTTTTTTCATATGTAAATTAGGGTAATAGTTTCACTAGAATGTGAGAAGAAACAAAACAAGATTATGAATGAAAGCATAATTTTTAACAGTAAAGCATTATACAAAAGCAGTTATTCAATTGACTTTTCTATTTGCAAACTAATTTAGTTTGCTGAAAGCCAAATATAAAATATAACCTTAAAATAGGATCAAGTGGGTGATAAACACTTCAAGCAATACAAGTCAGTGCCATCTAAGCAGGCTATTTTGAAAGGCAGTATTGTTTCCTACTTGTTCTTGTCTCAGTTCAGCAAATGGCAGCTGATTCTGGCAACCAAGATGGCAAGCATATTGTTCATCAGATTGGGAATATGCTTCTGTACATGCTGTAAGAGAAAAATAGTCAAATTACAAGAAACAAAAGAGAAAGAGGAAAGAAAAGGATTTGACATTTTATAAAAAAATTTCTTACAATAAAAATGATTTCATTAATATGAATCTCCAAATTTGGTAATACAGTAGTAGGACATGTATCTTTAAACTCCATACTGCCTTATTCCTATAAGTCAAATGTTTTAGATATAAATCTATTAATTACACACCCAGGCTCTGGCCACATGATGACACTCATATAAGAGGATCCTTGTAGCTAAGGCTTGTGTAGTGGAAAAAGCACTGGGTTGGCATCTTGAAGATGCCACTCAAGAGTTTAGTTCCATCATTTGTTGGTGTGTGTGACCTGGGCTGAGCAGTTTAACCTCTGACTATTGATTTCTATATGTGTAAAATGGAAAATACCACCACCTACTGCATAGGGTTGAATGAAATAATATATTTTAATGATTTATACAAATATAAGATATATTGTTAAGAACTAGATCACTCAGTTAAGAAGTAAGGGTATGCACATGGCAAGGGGAAAATAAAACAATCAGCCTAACATCTGAAAGTCTAAGAAAACTGAACTAGAAAATGTTCTATAGCAGATGATTCTAATGTTGAAATGGGTCTCTACCAGATATTAGTTCATTAAATCCTTTTCCTCCATGTGATATAACATTTTACCACTATACCAATTTTATTTTTTCCCAACTCAGTAATGCATTTGTAATACACTTCTCAGAAGAGCTAGATAATAAACTAGAGAGCATTATGCACATATAATCAGTCAGGAGACCGAGCCATAAAAATAAGGCTATGATATCAAAGAAGACTGCATGTGAGCCATGGCATAGTGACAGGGGAAAAGGTGCCTCCTTTCTACGCTGAATAAATAGTGTAATGAACGGAGAAAATTCCATTATAGTTATTTAAAAGTTAAACGTCAATTGTGTTCTGATTACAGGTTTCTTTTATCAAACATATTGCTTTCAGCAAAAAGAGAGACAAGTGGTTTAATAGATGACAAAGCCTTTGGCTACTTATTTTAATGGCATGACCAATGAAGAATACACTATTAAATACTGAGTCAAAGGCCTGATTCAGTAAAAGACTTGGAGATAAGTCAAGTAATCTATGATTGAAAGGTTTAGGAAAATTATACTATCTGTGAAAAGGTGGTAATGAATTGTGAGTAGGCTAATTACTACTGCATTTGTCTGACAGAATGCTTAGTTAAACAAAGGTGTAATATTCATAGCAGAAAATAAACACTGTCTCAACAAATAGATGAAATTTAAAGCCCATGAAATTTCTAGCAACAGCTATGAAAACTCTTAAATCCATAATAATTACAATATGTTAGATGACTAGTTTTCAACAGTGTATTTGCCATTTCCTAAAGAAAATACTTTAAAAGCTTATCACATTACATACAGCTGATGTTGTTAGCATAGCATCTTACCAGATTCACATTCCAATTTGGTTCGATTTAAGTCAGTTCCATCATCCACAAACTGACAAATTGAAAACAGCCTGCAACCTCTCTGACATGCATACAACTCCTCTTCCTAGGGAGTTCAAAAACAGTAAGGGTTACCAAAAAATAGTATTTTTTTCCTCAGGGGAAAACAGGTGAGGAAGAAAGCAAAGTTAGTAGTTTATTACAAATCATCCAGTAAGTGTCATAACTGAAAGAAAAAAATGATAGGAGCCAGTTGATACACAAGGCCTTTGCCATATAGAGGTTTGAGTTCCTTATTTTAAAAGTGATACCAAGAAAAAACCCTAGTAGGTAAAACCATTACCCTTTTTTCATTTTCTCTGGTTACAATTTGTGGGGGCAAAAAAATTGAAAATAAAAATAACAGTGACAGGCCAGGTGCAGTAGCTCACACCTGTAATCCCGGGCTTTGGGAGGCTGAGGTGGGAGGACTGCATGAGGCCAGCCTGGGTAATACGGCAAGACCACGTCTATACCCCCCCACCAAAACATATTAACTGGGTGTGGCGGTACATGCTTGCAGTCCTAGTCCTCAGAGGGCTGAGGTGTGAGGATTGTTTAAGCCCAGGAGTTTGAGGGTACAGTAAGCTATAATCACACCACTGCACTCCAGCCTGGGAGACTGAGACCCCATCTCTTAACAACAACAAACAAACAAACAAAAACAACAGTGATACAACTAGAACTTTAACAGAAATAGAAAGGAGTAAGTACCCTAGAACCAACGATTACTTTTGCCACATCCATGTTTATATGAATCACCAAGCTTATAAGGAAAAGTATCAGACTAACTTCACACGGCAAACGGTGGCACAAGGACCTGATAAAGTAAGGTATACATCTGTAAAAATGTTTATATGAAATGATTTTTTTAAACTGGGCTTACATTAAATGAAAACACGGGCGCTACAGTGTGGTGTATGGGAAAGGACACTGCAAACAGCTAGACCTAGATCAAATATTTTGGGTGAGTGTGTAAGTTATTTTACCTAAGAATCACAGGTTTCTCATCAAAAAAGGAGACAATAGCTATTATCTCCAAAGTCCTCAATAATTCAGAAAGACAGCTAATCCCAGCACGGTGCCTGGTATGCAGAAGATGTTTAATAAATGGTAATAGTGTTAATAGGTTTTTAAAATTGAAAACAATTACAGGCATCATTGTGTATGTGTGAAAGCTCAAGACAGGATGGACAGCTAGTTCTTCATTACTAAAACATATTAACTGCTTAATAAGACTAATGTCTTCAGTGGGTTTTTCTTTGCTAAAATATAGTATTTTTAAAAAGCTATTGCATATGGGGGAGCCCCCTCAACTTACTATGTGATCCAGTGTGTACAAACTAGCAGACACCTAATAAAGAAACAGTATGTGCATATACCAGTTGGCAACCAATGAATGCAAGGTATGTATTTCTTTCCAGCAGAAGGATTAGTAAAATTTACGTAGCAGCAACAATCCTTCAAGAAGAGATGGCTGCAGTCTAATATTAAATATATTTTATCATACAACTTTGAAGGTAGCACACATTTGGACCTCAGTTCTAGCTGCATTTACTAAGATAAAATTGAAATAATTTTAATAATTAAGATTTTCATACCTGAGTAGCTTTTGCGGGCTTTGTAAAACAGTTAAATTATTCTTTTATGTCTTTGAAGCACCACATATTTCCTTATACTGTACAGAGGAAGCATGAGCTTATTAGTATGAGCTATATCACATGCAATTTTATTTTCAGATATACTTTCCTTTGTTAAAGAAACCTAGTAAGTCATCCAGTATCAATTTCAGAAAACCATATGGCATGGTGAAAAGGGCCTAGGTCTCAGAAGTCAGCCCTGGTTTGAAGCTCAGCCTTGCCACTTATTCTGTACAACCTTTGGCAAGTTACTGAATCTCTCTAATTCCTCAGTTGTAAAACAAGGAGAATACTCTTACATCAATCCTAACTACCGTTTATTTATTTTCTACCACCTGTATAATTGCAGAGTGTCAATCTTGACTATTAGGAGAATTATACATTTACATCTACAATAGAATTACTATTATGTAGTACTATCTAATCTAATAGACATATATATTTAATGAGCATCTGCAATGTGCCAGGCACTGTGTTAAGCCTTAACATATTATGCAACATCTGGTACAGAGCTGACACTCAACTGGTAGCTATTAAGAATCATATCTTTATTCTAAGTATTTCATGTTATACATACAAAAATAATAATTTCAAGTAAATAATTAATAACCTATGAATCCCAAATGACTGGCAAGCTTGTATATCATGTATCTTCTGATTTAGGACACACGGAAATAAGTGGTGCTTCCACCACATTAAGTAACAGCAAAGTTCATAATTAGAAGGTCTCTCAATGATACTATTTAGGCCAGGTGCTGTGGCTCATTCATGCCTGTAATCCCAGCACTTTGGGAGGCCAAGACATAAGGATCTGTTCAGCCCAGGAGTTTGAGACCAGCCTGGGCAACAGAGCAAGACCCTGTTACAATTTTTTTTTTTTTTTTTTTGAGACAGAATTTAGCTCTTGTTGCCCAGGCTAGAGTGCAAGGGCGCAATCTCGGTTACTGCAACCTCAGCCTCCCAGGTTCAATTGATTCTCCTGCCTCAGCCTCCCGAGTAGCTGGGATTACAGGCACGTACCACCACGCTTGGCTAATTTTGTATTTTTAGTAGAGACAGGGTTTCTCCATGTTGGTCAGAGTGGTCTCAAACTCCTGACCTCAGGTGATCTTCCTGCCTCGGCCTCCCAAAGTGCTGGGATAATAGGCGTGACCTACCACACCCGTCCAGCTTTTTCATTAACATAATTTATGTCTCATGTTTTTTGAACCCAAAGTATGCAATTGCACTTCTGTAGATAAAAGATAGAATAATTTAAAAATAAACACCTCCTGAGTAGCTGGGATTACAAGCGTGTGCCACCACGCCCAGCTAATTTTTGTGTTTTTAGAGAGACAGGGTTTCACCATGTTGGTCAGGCTGGTCTTGAACTCCTGACCACCCATGATCCACTCGCCTCAGCCTCCCAAAGTGCTGGGATTACAGGCGTGAGCCACCGTGTCTGGCCTAAAATGAGATTTCTGTCTGCCAGTTACAAATACCAGACAGAGAAGCTATGTGAGTTTGGAAATTCATCTAATTTCTTACAAAGCATAATGCTTTTTTCCTGGAGCACAAAGCACAACAATTCAGAGGAGTATCAATAGAAATTAGTGAAATAATTAAATTCCTTCTTCCCTTCTTTCCTTCCTTTTCTTTCTCTCCCTCTCTTTTTTTTTTTTTTTTTTTTTGAGGCAGACTTTCGCTCTAGTTGCCCAGGTTGGAGTGCAGTGGCACAATCTCAGCTCACTGCAACCTCTGCCTGCCGGGTTCAGGCGATTCTCCTGCCTCAGCCACCTGAGTAGCTGGGATTACAGGACACATGTCACCACACCTGACTGATTTTGTGTGTGTGTGTTTTTATTAGAGAGGGAGTTTCACCATGTTGGCTAAGTTGGTCTCGATCTCCGGACCTCAAGTGATCCACCCGCCTTGGCATCCCAAAGTGCTGGGATTACAGGCGTGAATCATCGCACCCAGCCTTTTTATTTATTTTTTTAAAATTGAGGCAGGGTCTCACTCTCAGGCTGGAGTGCAGTAGTGACATTTCGGCTCACTGCAACCTCGACCTCCCAAGCTCAAGCAATCCTCCCACCTCAGCCCCCAAGTAGCTGGGACAACAGATGCCCGTCCCCATCCCTGGCTAATTTTTGTATTTTTTTTTTTTTTTTTTTTTTGCAGTGATGGGGTCTTGCCATATTGTCCACACAATCTCCTGAGCTGAGGTAATCCACCCACCTCAGCCTCCAAAAGTGCTGGGATTACAGGCGTGAGCCACCGTGCCTGGCGGAGTATGTTTAATGCAAGTTTATTAACAGAAGGGAGCATAGTAATAGTGTAGCCAGTTTTAAGCTGAATTCCTACTCTACTATTTCTTGGCTATGTAACCTTAGGCAAGTCACTTAAACTTTCAGAGCCTCAATTTCCTAAATTTTAAAACCCTACTTTGCAGGGTTGTTGTGAGAATTAGGGATAATGGTATGGTAAATCTCCCACCACTCTGGCTAACAGTGGAGTCTCAAAAAATTTCAAGTCCAGATCTGTAGGGAGCCAGATGACTTGGAGTTCTTAGTGAGAAATGCTTTAATAAATAAGTAACAATGGTTTATAGATATCACACCAATTGTTAGAAAATAGTGGACATATTAAAGTTCCTAAAGGTTCTAGGAACATATATCCTTTCAAATTATTTAATTATTCTCCCAACATTCTGGTTTATACTACAAAATTGCCAGGAAAATCTTCAAAAAGGAAATAAATCCTAGAACAATACAAAGTAAGTCTCAGCCCAATTCCAGGCCAAATCAATATTAATGAGCTTCCTCATACAATCCACTTAATGATAAGTTTACAAGAAGTAAAGAAAAATAAAGTGGTTAGAGGCAATATTCATTGATTTAAATCTGAAGTTAAAACTTCTTTCTTTCTCGATTGTTACATAAATCTCTGGAAAAATATAGTATAGTCCCGTCTCCCACACTTTATTAAAAAAATGATAATCCTCATGCAGCGTAAAATCCAGCCGTAAACAAAATCTGAGAAGTGCCGGCACTTAGAACTTTTCATTTCAAAGACCTTCTGAAAGCACTCGCCAATATGGAACAATCTAAGCTTCCCTGGAACTGTCTCTGTAGCCACTCTGCAGTTTTATAGAGCAAGGAGGTCCAGCCACAATGGTTAAGCAAATAGCATACAAAAGATGAAGGAAAAACGTAAAGGAAGCTGCCAGCAACATCAACAAAAGCTCTCATAAAACAACATGGGGGAGGGCATATACTCAAATCATACATGGAGAAGGTGTGGTCGGAATCACCAAGCAATTTAGAATGTTTGGTTAACAGAGTTCTTAGGCTGAAAAACCAACTTGAAGAGGGTTAGGTATGTAATTAAAAGAAAGGGGGAAGCAAAGAGAGGAGGGCCATTCCTCTCCCTAAGCTGCGAGCCCCGCCTGTGGACAGTCTCATTTCTTTCCCCACTCCACGAATTCCCCGTCTTCTGCACTGAGTGGTCAGTTTCTGGTAGGCAGACACCTAACTGCTTCTTCTCTAATCCAGTCCCTCTTGGCAGCGTCTAGGACACATTAACTCAACACAGGCAGACAGCATTCCTGGGCGTCTCACTACTCCTTGAGACGCCTTCGTGACGCTTTTTATACTACAGTGGAATCGTCTACTCGTCTGACTCCCCGAAGACTGCGCCCGGCCCCGAAAGACGCTCAGTAAAACAAGGGTTATGAATCAATCATCTGTGGACTCGCATATCTGCGCCTCCCTTCCTAACCACCCCCCACTTACGCTCCTTAAGATGAGGACCCCGCATTAATCATGCGTCTCCTCCGCTATCCTCCTCCCTCTGAGTGCTTGACTCCCCTGCTGCCCCGCAAGCTCCAGAGGAAAGGCATTGTCTTTCTCATCTTTGTGTCCCCCAGCCTATCACCAGGTAGTGCAGGACAAACTTCCGGTAATTACAACGGGAACGGGGTGCAGGCAGGATTAGGGAGGAAAACAGAAGCTACACAGATGGGAGACAGCAGTTGAAGGGCGGATAGAACAGCCAGGTTGCCAGAGCCGACAAAGGTGTGGGGAGCCGAGAGATGGGCGTCCAGGGAAGAGTCGCAGCCTGCTCCGGACGGGCCCTACCTTAGGGTAGGTGTGCAAGGGGTAGGTCAACTGACAGGCCCGGTGGCAAGACGCCGTATCACCCAAGACCGAGTCAAATGCTTCAGCCGAAGCGGTCCCCGAACCTCCGGCCAGGGTCATGGTCAGCAGCAGCAACGGCGGGAGCCCCAGTTGGGTCCTGACCCAGAGGCTCCCCTTCGGCGCCGCCATCTTGTTCCCCTCTGTCACAGCAGCTCAGCTTGTTGCTGTTTTCTTTGAAGGGCTTCCTCCTCCTGGGGCCAGCCCCCTTCCCCACCCTACCGACCGTTGCTTCCGCCTCCGCCGTCGCTTCAGCTCCGCCCTGACCCACGTTAAACGGCCGCCTCCTGCCCCACCTCCCGGACTACGAACTTCTCCTTGGCAGGCGTGAGGAGGGAAACTCAACCATCGCGAGCGTTAGCACGAAGCGGGACCGCCTGATTGTCTTCCCTTCGCGGGGCAGGCTGGGGCATGTAGTTCTCCTCAGGCGGGAGGCGCACGGAATTGTCGGGAAAGTTGAGCTGGGAAAACTACACACGCCTTCGACTCACCTTCCGCTCGCGTTTCTTCGCAGCGCATTCTGGGGAATGTGGTTCGCTGTGGCCCTGAGGCGCGAGGGCCGGCCGGATCCTGTTTAGAGAACTACCGCCTTTGGTGGAAGCGTCTGTTTAGTTTCAACACAACGTCTGGGCTTGGGAGCCTAAGAGGTTGCAGTCTGGAAGGTGCCAACAGCAGCTGCCAGGGCAGCTTTTCCTGGTGGGTCTCACTTCATAACTTTGTTGAGTGCCTCTACCCGGACTCCTGAGTGTTGAGAACAAGGAGGATGGGTTTCTCCTTGTTCGGGGATCCAGAGATTACAGCCGTGGGTAGAGTCCTCTGACCACTGAGCAGTTGTTCCAGGGGATGACTCTGTATTGTGAGACCCCCCCTGCTGAGCTCTTGCGGTGGTTGTCGGTTGCTAATTACCAGGACAACCCTTGGGATTGTGGCTGTGATGAGGCAGTTGTTAAGAGGGCGTCTTTGAGCTCTGTGTAATTCTAACCCTTCCACAGCCCGCTCTTAATTGGAAGACGGCTTAGGTGCACGCTCTAGGAGGGAATATTGGAATCCCCTACTAGAGCGAGCTCTTCCGGAAGCTGGGAACCTCCTAACTCAGGACGTAGACCAATGATTGTTTACGGTTTCAATTCTTAGGAAGCTCTTTCTTTTAAAGAGGAAATCTTCCTGTCAATTCCACCCGAGTCCCTATAATTCAGAAATTCTTCCAGAGAACTCAGTTGTGTCACTTTGGGGAACAAATATCACAGAGGTCTTTGGTGAAGTTTTAGAATCTGTCCTCTTTCTTGACCAGAATCGCTGCAAGCACGTCACGGTAGTCGGAGTCCCCTAACAATGGATAAATTCATCATTCGAACGCCTAGAATCCAGAATAGCCCTCAGAAGAAAGACTCTGGAGGAAAGGTTTACAAGCAGGCCACGATTGAATCTCTGAAGGTGAGAGGGGATCTGGGACTAGAGGAAGTGTGCAAAGGACTGATAGCAAGGTGGTGCCAGAGTTTCTGGTGTGGAAAGACCGATGGATTATTTCTTGTTATGCCTCCTTCCCCAAAGTGTACCTGACCACTCCTTCTTTGTTCCCCCCATAGCTGTACAGCCTTAGATTGATCAATTTCCACACTTCTGCTACACCCTTGTAATTGGTGCAGGGTATGGTTTGCAGCATGTGTGCTAGCTGGTAGGACAAGTCCCCTTCGTTGTTAACTGTTCTGCAAAATGTAGTCTGTTAGGAATGTTAAAGTACCAAATATGGTTCTATATACCTACCCTGTACAGACTCATTAAGGGGTGGGTTTTGATGCAGTTCTGTCACGTCTTACTGCCCAGAACAGTATCAAATGGCTTTACAGCTACAGCTGAGACTGGGGAAGAGGCTGGTTTTTGTTGTTTTTGAGACAAGGTCTCACTGTGTCACTCTCTGGAGTGCAGTGGCATGATCTTGGCTCACTGCAACTTCCATCTCCCAGGTTCAAGCAATCCTCCTGCCTCAGCCTCCCAAGTAGCTGAGATTACAGGCACCCCGCTAATTTTTGTTTTTAGTAGAGATGGGATTTCACCATGTTGGCCTGGCTGGTCTCGAACTCCTGACCTCAAATGATCCACCTGCCTCAGCATCCCAAAGTGCTGGGATTACAGGCGTGAGCCACTGTGCCCAGTGAGAAAGAGGATGTTAATGAACTCTTTGTTGCCTTGAACTCAGTCTGATGTCTGTTAGCAAGAAAGATGCAAAGAGTAGTTACAATGAATCAATCAACATAGTTACTCAATAAATGCTAAAGTAATTATATTTTACTAAAACAAAACAGCTTGTACTTAGTCCCCTTATCATCTTGAACCTTGCCTCTTACATTTCTGACTTTTTCTTTTCATTTTTCTTTATTGGTTCCTCTTCCTCCACTAGGTACCTAGTGTTTGGGCTCCTCAGAGTTCTGTCACATTTTATGTATTTGGCCAGGATCACTTTACCCATCTCAAGGCTTTCTGTGCTAAAACTGCGAAACATGCATCTCCAGCCTAGGTTTCAGAAGGTTGGAGGGGCATCTGGAGCTAGAGAAATTGTGCAAAGGACTGTGAGAGCAAGGCAGCATTCTGAGTACTTGACATCTACTCAGTTGGACCCCTTTCCTGGTTGTCTCTCACAGACTTACCAGACCCATATTGGAAAGCAGTGAAGGAGAGTATAAACAGGCCCTACCTGTAACTGGGTGATCTTTAGTAGCAAGTCAGTCCCTTCTCTAAGACCTCAGTTTCCTCATCTATAAAGTGTGGAGATTGAACTATACCTGTGTTTTTTCAAGGGGCTACTATTGTTGTATGGGGAAAGATAATTCTTCATTATTTGGAGCTGCTGGTGAGTTACAGGATACTTAGCATCCTTGGCTCTCAGGCACTTAAGGCCAACGGCACCTCCCATTCTGATTACCGAAAATGCCCTCACGTATTTCCAGGCAGCACTTGGTTGAGCCCTACAGAACTCTAGATCTTGAAAGTCTGTCCTAGTCTTGCAGTTCTGTGACTGCTTAGAACACATTCAAGGTTTTCAACTGTCTCTACCTTGTCAGAATATTCATGGATAATCGTACATAGCAATGATTCTGAATGAGGGATCATATCAGACTCTCTCAAGGAAAAATGTGGGAAGGAATAGTTGAAGTACACATATACTCTCTTACAAATACCCATATTCTATTTTTTTTTTTTTTTTTTTTTTTTGAGACGGAGTCTCACGCTGTCGCCCAGGCTGGAGTGCAATGGTGGGATCTTGCTCACTGCAACCTCCACTTCCTGGGTTCAGGCAATTCTCTTGCCTCAGCCTCCCAAGTACCTGAGATTACAGGTGCCCACCACCACACCCAGCTAATTTTTTCTATTTTTAGTAGAGACGGGGTTTCACTGTGTTGGATAGACTGGTCTCAAACTCCTGACCTTGTGATCCTCCTGCCTCGGCCTCTCAAAGTGCTGGGATTACATGTGTGAGCCACTGTGCCCAGCCTGAACACCCATATTCTAATATACCTCTACCTACCCCTCTCCTCTCTGGGTTCCTGTTTGTGCCTCATTTGAAAACTACATGTGATGATGAAAATAAATGATGTGAAAATTATGGAATAAGAATAAAACAACAGGCTGGGCTCAGTGGCTCATGCCTGTAATCCTAGCACATTGGGAGGCTGAAGCGGGTGGATTGCCTGAGCCCAGGAGTTTGAGACGAGTCTGGGCAACTTGGCAGAACCCTGTCTCTACAAAAAAATACAAAAATTAGCTGGGTATGGTGGTGTGCACCTGTAGTCCCTACTACTCCGGAGGCTGAGATGGGAGGATCACTTGAGCCTGGGAGGCAGAAATTGCAGTGAGCCAGGATCGCACCACTTCACTACAACCTGGGTGACAGAGTGAGACACTGTCTCAAAAAAAACAAGAATAAAACAACAGACATAAGTAATAACATTCCCCTTAAATGCATTAGCTTTCCTTCCAAACCCGTTTCTTGTTCTCCTGTATTAACATATATCCATATACCAGGTAACTGGGACTAGAAATCTAGGAACCATCCTTAACTCTTTTTTTCTCTTATATCCAATTTTCTTTTTTCTTTCATTTTGTTTTAGACAGGGTCTCACTCTGTCACCCAGGCTGCAGTGCAGTGATGTGATCATGGGACTATGATCACATCATAGCTGCAACTATAGGCACACACTACCACACCTGGCTAATTTTTTTTTTTTTTTTTTTTGTAGAGATGGGATTTCATCATGTTACCCAGGCCGGTCTTGAACTTCTGGGCTCAAGCTATCTGCCCACGTTGGCTTCCCTAAGTGCTGGGATTACAGGCATGAGACACAACTCCTGGCCCAAATTTTTAGTTCTACTTCCTAAAAATCCTTCTTGCCCATACTCACTTGATTGTCTTCCACTTTAAGTTCAAAATCATACTTCTCATCTAGAGCAGTGCTATGGTCTGTTGAGTATTCTCCCTGCTCTTGACATCCCCTATTCACCTCCCTTTCACTCTTACACCAGAGAAATATGTCTCAAACAGAAAAGAAAATCTACTCAGGTCCTTCCTGCCTAATCCTTCCATAATTTCTCATTACCCATCAATAAAGATCACATTTTTTTACGTGGCAGCCAAGGCCTTCCATGACCTGGCACCTGCCTGCCTCATCCTCTGCTAGTCTTTTTTTAATGCCACTTCCAATGTCAACTATTCACAAATCCCCAAAGATGTTGTGCTCTTTCCTACCTCTGTGCCTTTGCTTATACTGTCCTGTTTGCCTGGAATTCCCTTACTATCTTGTCTTGGAGGCAGTGTAATGCAGTAATTAAGAACACAGACTCTGGAGCTCGACTGCCTTCCTAGAATCCCAGCTCTGCCACTTACTAACTTTGTGACCTTGTCAAATCATTTAGCGTCTTTGTGTCTATCTTAATCTATAAAATGGGGATTAATAGTATCTGTTTTATAAGGCATTACAAAGTTTGAGTGAGTCAACATATGTAAAGTGCTTGATACAGAGTCTGGCCCATACTAAGTACTATGTAAGTGTTTGCTATTATTGTTATTATAATTACTTTATGAAATCCTATTCATTTCCCAGGACCTAGTTTAAGTCCTCTACTATGGGGTCCTCCCTGACCACCTTTCTGTCCCCGAGACGCAGAGCCGATCTAATCACTCCCTTCTTGAGCCGTCTCTGTATATTAAACATGTCTGTATCATTGCACTTATTTGTGCTGTATCACAGTTGTTTCTTTACATGCCTGTGCCCTGCTATGCTCTGAGCTTCTTGAAAGTCTATGTCTCATTGATTTTGTGTCACTGGTTCCTGGCATAGGACTTGGCCTATAGTAGGCTGCAATATATTTTTCTAAATGACCAAATGAAGTAAAATAAAAGGCTTGGCATGGCATACGAGGCTATTCTACCCCAGTGTGCTTATCATCTCATCCCTTGTAGCCTCTCCTTTATATGCATGCATTCCAACCACACTTTATTTCTTGCTGTTCTTTGTATAAGCTGTACTCTTTCATGTTTCCAGGGCTTCCTTGGACTTGGTGCTGGTCCCTTTTCCTTGAAAGCTCTTCTGTTTCCTTTTACAGAGTCAATTTCTATCCATTTGTCAACCCACTCAAGAACCACTTTGCCTATAAATCCCAGATTATAAGCTCCATGAGTATAGGAAGGACCTTGAGTATTTTTTTTTTTTTTCAAGACAAGAGCCTTGCTCTGTCACCCAGGCTAGAGTAAAGTGGTGTGATCTCAGCTTACTGCAGCTTCCACCTTCTGGGTTCAAGCAATTCTCCTGCCACAGCCTCCCGAGTAGCTAAGATTATAGTCACCTACCACCACACCCGACTAATTTTTGTATTTTTAGTAGAAATGGGGTTTCACCATGTTGGGCAGGCTGGCCTGGAACTCCTGACCTCAAGTGATCCACCTGCCTTGGCCTCCCAAAGTGCTGGGATTATAGGTGTGAGCTGCCACAATCGGCTAGGACCTTGAGTATTTTATTTGCCTCCCTGTTCTAGGATGTAGCACAGTGCCTGACATATTTAATAACAAATATTTATTGACCACTTAATAGGAATTCATAGTGGATTGGAGAAAACTACAAGTAATCAGACAATTACAATACAATAAAGTAAGTGCTATGACAGATATACTATGACAGATGATCCAATCCACTGTGAATTCCTGAGTCCTGGGACTGCAATATCTTATTATGTTCTGATTCTGCTCTAAGACCTAACACAGTGCCTGCTACATTGTAAGTAAAATGTGCTGAATAAATAATAATCATCTTTATACTGGCCCAGCACAATGCTAAGTACTATAGAGAACATAAGAGAAATTTAAGATCAAAATACAAACCCTCATTAAACTTCCTGAAAAGGGATCAAATTATAAGAGGTTAGTAAATAATGAACCCAGGTGTGGTGGCTCATGCCTATAATCCCAGCACTTTGGGAGGCCAAGGTAGGAGGATCACTTGAGCCCAGGAGTTTGAGACCAGTCTAGGCTACATGGTGAGGCCTCATCTTTACCAAAAAAAAAAAAAAAAATTAGTGGCTGGGCGCAATGGCTCACACCTGTAATCCCAGCACTTTGAGGGGCGAAGGTGGGTAGATCACGAGGTCAGGAGTTTGAGACCAGCCTGGCCAATATGGTGAAACCCTATCTCTGCTAAAGATATAAAAATTAGCTGGGCATGGTGGCATGTGCCTGTGGTCTCAGCTACTCGGTAGGCTGAGGTGGAAGGATTGCTTCAGCCCAGGAGGTTGAAGGTGCAGTGAGCCATGATCATACCCCTGCATTCCAGCCTGGCCAACAGCAAGACCCCGTCTCAAAAATAAAATAATGATACAGAATTAGATGTGATCCATTACAGAATTGTCCTATAAACAATAAGGGTTAAGAAGTAAGAGAAGAGGCCCAGTGCAGTGGCTCATGCCTATAATTCCAGCACTTTGGGAGGCTGAGGTAGGCAGATCACCTGAGGTCAGGAGTTTGAGACCAGCCCGGCCAACATGGTGAAACTTCATCTCTACTAAAAACACAAAAATTATCTGGGCATGGTGGCGGGCACCTGTAGTCCCAGCTACTCAGGATTACAGGAGGCTGAGGCAGAAGAATCACTTGAATCTGGGAGGCAGAGGTTGCAGTGAGCCGAGATCATGCCACAGTACTCCAGCCTGGGTGACAGAGCAAGACTCTGTCTCAAAAAAAAAAAAAAAAAAAAAAAAAAAAAAAATGGTAAGAGAAGAGAGAGCTTAGTGTCTGTTTCGGTGGTCAGAGAAGGCTATGTGGCCAGCCACCATAAAGGGACGGGAGGATTTGGCTAGGTCTGATATATTCTCAGGAAGCAGTGACATATAACCATTCAATGAGTGGTACTTGCTCTTCTGTTTCCTCTATGCATACATGATGCTTGGTGTGTTCACAATAGGAAATTAAAAAGAAATTGAGTTAAATATGAATTTTAGAGTTAGCTAGGTCCACTTTTCCACCAAACATCAGTATTATGTTTTAATGCCAAGAACCTACTAAATGTTCAAGCCTCAGTTTCCTCATAAATAACATCAGAAATAACAATACCTTATCTGCCTGATTGTTATGAGAGCAAAATAGATAAATATATATTGAAAGGGCTAAGCATTGTGCCTAGCATGTAGTAAAAACTGATAAATAGTTTCCTCTTTTCGTGTGTGGCAAAGGAGGGGCTTGTATAATAAAACCAAAGCTGAGGAGGAAGAAGAGGATGATAGTAGGAACAAGGATTACTATAGCATTTATCGAGTCCTTTTTTATGGGCCAGGCATTGTGCTAACTACCGCTTCGCATCGATTAACTCTTTAAGTCTTAATAATAGCTTTGTGAGATGTATGCTTTTATCATTTATATTTTACAGATGAAAAACTAAGGCACAGAGAGAGTAAGTAGCTTGCCTGAAGTCATGCAGCCATTAGTGGCAAAGTTGGGATTTGAACTAGACAATCTGGGTCCATAGTCTGTCCCCTACAGATAGGGTAAGCTGAAAAAAGAAAAAAGAAAAAAAGAAGTGTAGGTTTCTCAATGCCAAACTGAAGAGGTATAAAAATCTTGGAATATTAGGACAATTGTACTTCTGTTATCAGTATATTACAAGTAATTTTGCCATAGGCTTGTCTATCACCTTCTGTAAAAGTGATTCTCAGTAGATCTCATGTAGTATACATTTAAGTGGTAAAGGTTAATTTAGTTAATCTCTTTTGATTCCCTTAAGTGGAAGTGATTTCTTCTGTTGGTTGCAATAAGAGATTTTTTTTTTAAATTAAAAGGTCCTAGAGTATACTCATTCTTTTAGGTTCATCACTTCAGAACGTTCTATAAACCTTTCCTTCCTTTGTAGGATCGACTAGCCAATATGTTGCCTCCTGCCCTCACCAGTGGAATGGTGCCCCCATAACTACTTGTGAATGAGTCATTTTCCCTAATTGGTTTTGTCAAACCTGATATTTCAGCAATCCACAACTGTAAAACCAGATGGCATATTAGAAAGCATATCTTTTTTCCAGCAATAACTGTTCTACTCTTCATTGTAGTTTCCTCGTTGATATTTTGTGTGTATTTCTCTCATTCCTCCAAATAATTTGAGTGTTTTCTGGCCCATATTTAGAAATTGAGACATTTCTTGATATATATGGAATTCTTTTACTCTTGAATAGACTGCTGTTTTTCCTATTTCTGACATAAAATTTCATATCTGAAAACTGTATTGTACTTAGTCCTTGAAGGTAGAAATAGTTTTCTGCAGTTAAACCTACTGTGCACTGGGGATAGTGAGATAAATGAAAAGTTGTTCCAGCCCTCAAGTTATATATAGTCTAGTGGGAAAGACAACCTTGTTGATGATAAGTATTTGCAGAAAGCATAGATGCAATAATAGGAGTCTATACAAGTTGCAGAGGCATGCAAAATGGAGCATGGGAAATGTGGTAGAGGAGAGGCAAGGAAGTCTTCATAGAAGAAGTGATGTTTGAAGAGAGTCTTAAAAAATTAATATTTATCAGGTAAATGAGGCAAAGAAAGAATATCCCAGGCAAAGAGTATAAAATTCAAAAGGAAGCTGTAAATAGTTTGGTGTATCTGGAGCAAATGATGAGACTGAAAAGAATGTCAGGAGCCAAGCCATGGAAGGCCTTTTAAGCCATGCTAAAGAGTTTGGACTTCTTTAGTTCCATGTGGTAAAATTATCTGATGTGGAACCCTTAACCTGATTCCAGCCATGTAGAAATGCTGGATTAAAAGCCACCAATTCAGAGCTGAGCTTGGAAACAAGAAAGAGAAATCCTTAGGGGCCAGGAAGAGAGAGGAAAGCCAAAATCAGAGCTGTAAATGGGAGCTGAAGTTGAAAAGCTCCAGGGAATATTGAATCTAGATATAATGTTTAGGGGCTGGGATTTTAAGGCCAGTACAGACGGGAGATAATGTCTCGGGCAAATGTGATGTGGGGAGCTAGAACTGATCCCCTATGTGAAGCTGGAAGCCAAAACAGGACTACCATATGTTTGTGAAAAATGAGCTAGAAAAATTCTATCCACTGGTCCAGGGAAGCAGATTGTTACCTTCTCAGGGTCTTAGATGGAAACAGAGTTGACAGTAATAATAAAGTAGAGCCACGTTCTTATTACCGTTCATGAATATGTGTACAGTCATCTTCCAGGACCCTCCACCGGTGCCAAAATCCACAAATGCTCAGGATTTTTTGTTTTGTTTTGTTTTGTTTAAAGATGGGGTTTCACCTTGTTGGCCAGGCTGGTCTCAAACTCCTGACCTCAAGTGATCTGCCCACCTTGGCCTCCCAAAGTACTGGGATTACAGGCGTGAGCCACCACGCCCAGCCTAAATGCTCGTTTTTTTTATACAGAATGGTGTGCCATTTGCACACTGTATACGTCCTCTTGAATAGTTTAAATCATTTCTAGATTACTTATACAGGTTGAGCATCCTAATCTGAAATCCAGAATGTCGTAAAATCCAACACCTTGGTTTGCCAACATGATACCCAAAGGAAATGCTCATGAGAACATTTTTGATTTTGGATTTTTGGATTAGGGATGCTCAACCAGTAAGTGTAATACAAATATTCAGAAATCCCAAATCCCAAACATTTCTGGTCTCAAGCGTTTTGGATATGGGATACTCAATCTGTAATACGTAATACAATGTAAATGCTATGTAAGTAGTTGTGATGTGGGTGCATTGGGAGGGCTAATTGTATTGTTAATGGAATAATGACAAGGAAAAAAGTCTTATGTGTGTTCAATACAGATGCAGCCATCTATTTTTGTTTGTTTGTTTGTTTGTTTGTTTGTTTGTTTTTATCTTTTAAAATGTAGTCTGTATTATTTTCACCAACCAAAACACACATAATATATTTTATTATAAAACATTAGGCAATGTTACTTTTGAGATATGCAACCTAAAAGGCAGCCATCTATTTTTTTAAAAAAATATTTTTGACCTGTGGTTAGTTGAATCCACAGGTGTGAAACCTGCTGATCAAGAAGGCTAACCGTAGTTAAATTCACACTATTTGCAAAACTGAAAAAAATTAATATAAAAACTGGCCTAGAACTGAGAACATTCGAATCTTGGCAAAGACAAATGTGAGATTTCTCTATTAAGACCCTTCATATCCTAGAGTGCAGAGGACTTTCATAGAACACAACCCCCTGTAAGGATAAACTAATGGTCAGAAATTACAAAGTCTGTAAGAAAAGAAATTGCCAGGAGGGAGAATGAGCAGACAGATGTAAGTAATAGAATTTCTACCCCAAGAAGTAGAGGTAAGAAAACAATCTGAAAGAGACCTTAAATATGTTTAAAATGTTTGTTACTGGTGGAGGGTGTCCAGGTTCTTGGCGTTTTGAACAAAGAATTGGACAAAACGCACAAATCAACAAATGAAGTGATGAAAGCATAGATTTTAGTACATTCCACAGAGTGGGAGTGGGCTTGAGCAGGCTCAAGAGATCTGGTTACAGAATTTTCCAGGGTTTAAATACCCTCTAGAGGTTTCCCATTGGTTGCTTGATTTACACCCTATGTGAATGAAGTAGTGGCCTGCAACCAGTATGATTGGTTGTGGAAGGTGACCAATCAGAGGCTGAAGTGAAGTTACAAAATTACACTCCGATGTAGTTGAAGACTAGGCATGACACCAGTTTGGTTGGTTGTGCATTTTTTCTTTCTTTCTTTCTTTCTTTCTTTCTTTCTTTTCTTTCTTTCTTTCTTTTCTTTCTTTTTTTTTTTTTTTTTTTTGACACAAAGTCTCACTGTGTTACCCAGGCTAGAGTGCAGTGACGCGATCTTGGCTCACTGCAACCTCCACCTCCCAGGTTCAAATGATTCATATGCCTCAGCCTCCCAAGTAGCTGGGATGACAAGCATGTACCACAATGCCCAGGTAATTTTTGTATTTTTAGTAGAGATGGAGTTTCGCCATATTAGCCAGGCTGGTCTCGAACTCATGACCTCAAGTGATCCACCCGCCTCAGCCTCCCTTTTGATTTAGTTCTACGAAGTCAGCGAGAATTAGCCATAGGTTTTCTGCCTCCAGACCTCATGTTCACAAAGATACAGGAATGGAAACCATAAGATAAGAACAGAATAGTATGTAGAGAGAACAGGAAAGTTTGGAGAAGAAGAAAGACCGAACTTTTCCAATGCACAGATACCCTTACTGAAGCAGAAACATATCGAACTGGTTAAACATAGACAAGCCACAGCTAAAGAGAGAAATACCTGGGATATCTGAAGAAGTCACTTAGGATATGTCATAGAGAAATGAAGAGACAGAAATATGAAAGAAAAAAGTACATAAAGGATAGACAGAGAAGCCATGGAATTTGGGTTTCTGAAGCAGAGGCTTCCGAGAACAATACTGGTATCAATTTGTTAGTATACATCATAAACATTGTAAGGGTAGGTTGAGCATGGTGGCTCACACTTGTAATCCCAACATTTGGGGAGACCAAGGTGGAAGGATCACTTGAGCCCAGGAGTTTGAGACCAGCCTGAGAAACATAGTGAGAACCCATCTCTATAAAAAAATTTTAAAATTACCCAGATGTGGTCATGTCATGTGCCTGTGGACCCAGCTACTTGTGAGACTGAGGTGTTAGGACCGCTTGAGCCCAGGAGGTTGAGGCTGCAGTGTGATCTCACCACTGCATTCCAGCCTGGGCAACAGAGCATGACTCTGTCTCAAAAAAAAAAATTGTTAAGAGTAAACACTAAAATGACAGAAATATAATGCATAACCTCCAAACCATAGAGGGGAAAAAAGGGGTGGAGCACAGTGGCTCACACCCGTAATCCCTGTGCTTTCAGAGGCTGAGGTGAGGGGATCAGTTGAGGAGTTTGAGACCAGTCTGGGCACTGGGCAACAGAGTGAGACCCCATGTCTATGAAAAATACAAAAATTAGCCAGGTGTAGTGGTGCTTACCTGTGATCCTAGCTACTCAGGAGGCTGAAGCAGGAGAATCACTTGAATAGGTTGGGTGAGTAGGGGCAGAGATTGCAGTGAGCCGAGATCATGCCATTGCACTCCAACCTGGGTGACAGAACAAGACTCTGTCTCAAAAAAAAAAACAAAAACAAAAATTAGCCAGGTGTGGTGGCACATGCCTGTACTTCCAGCTACTTGGGAGGCTGGCAGGAAGATTGCTTGAACCCAGGAGCTGAAGGCTAACAGTGAGCTATGATTGTTACCACTGCACCCAGCCTGCACAACAGAGTGGGACACCATCTATAAAAAACAAAAAAAGGAAAAAATAGATTAAAGAAAACTGTCAAATAGAAGATATGAAAGAGGAAAAAAGAGAAAATATGTTCAAATATGTCAGTAATCATAATAAATACAAATGGATTAAACATGCCTATTAAAAGATAGAGATTCTCAGATTGGAATAGGGGATAGGGAGCAAAATAAAGCAGCCACCGGCTATGTAAAGTGTAATGTCTCAGAAAATTTTTTTTTTTTTTTTTTTTTTTTTTGTGACGGAGTTTTGTTCTTGTTACACAGGCTGGAGTGCAATGGCGCGATCTCGGCTCACCGCAACCTCCGCCTCCTGGGTTCAGGCAATTCTCCTGCCTCAGCCTCCTGAGTAGCTGGGATTACAGGCACACACCACCATGCCCAGCTATGTTTTTTTGTATTTTTAGTAGAGATGGGGTTTCACCATGTTGACCAGGATGGTCTCGATCTCTTGACCTCATGATCCACCAGCCCCAGCCTCCCAAAGTGCTGGGATTACAGGTGTGAGCCACCGCGCCCGGCCTGTCTCAGAAAAGTTGAAAGTAAAGAGATGAAGACAGTATACAAAAAAATCTGTCATAGACAAGAGTTCACTGAAACAGTGTTTAGAACATGTAAAATACGGGAAAAGAAACTAAATATCTAATCAGGGAATAGATTTTAAAATTCTAAGGCATTTGTATATAAAAATAATGGAATACTACCCAACACTATTAAAATGGACCAACCGGGATTACATGTTTCAGTATGGATAAATCAAGAAAATGCATTGGCGAGAAAAGTATGCTATTTATATTTTCCTAGTGAAAATGTCCCCTTACTTGGCTTTATTGATTTATTTTTCATACAGTTTAACACTAATACCATTTCATATGGTAACAGATCATAGAAAAAGACTTTGTCTTAATTTTTACTCATGCCCTTAAAGACTGAGACCAAAGCAGTAGGTATCAAATGATATTTCCCAGTGAGATTCTAGACCATCTATACAGAAGGCAATACATGGAGACCAGTTTTAGGAAGCTGAACCTGTCACTCACCATAAGCTTTAGAGTAGGTTGAAGTAAAAGGAAGAGGGGAGAGCAAATTCTTTTGGGTGAAGCAAGAATGCCACTTGGAGAACTTGACTTCAGTACCTGGGGTTGGTGGACAGAGATCAGACTATGCCTTGGAAAATCTAAAGACAGAGAGTGGCTGACTGATGTGAAAGAAGTGGGTGCATTGGCAGGGCTATTACCCTCAGATATTTTGGGACAAAGATGTGGGCAAGTGGGGAGAAAATGCTGGCTGGCCTGGAGTTGAATGAAAATGGACGGGTTCACAAAGATACCTGGAAGGACGATGGGATCCCTAGAGAGAGAGCCTGTGGGTTGCCAAAAACGGGAATCAGGGGAGGACTTGTGGGTGGCTGGCAGGAGACAGTACCCACAGTATGGGGAACTGCAGCTGAGAGCTCAACAGTGGGAGCTTTCCAAGGAATGGCAAAAGTAATCTATACAAGAAAAAGAAAGTCAGCTTTCAATATCTGCCAAGTCTAAGTAGTACTAAAACCTGATTAGCACAGTATCACTGTGTTAAAGTAAGGCTTTTCCTTCCCCTTTCCTCTTTTTCTTTTCCTGGCTTTGAACCTGGAAGGGTCATAAGCCAAAGCAAACAAGCAGACTGGAGAGGAAGAGAAGCAAAGTTGGAGTGACAGGGAAATCAAACACACCCTCTTCCCACCATAGGCTTCTAGGCTGGAAGCAGACACCAGCCATTGGGAGAGAGAGAAGACATTTTTGGGTGCTTTTATCAAACTATCATATATAAAATGCATATAGAAAAGTGCACAAATCACAAATGTACATGAGAAATTTTCACAATAAACACAGCAGCATCCAGATCAAGAAACGATATTACCAGAATCCCCTTCAGTTTCCTAACTGTGCCCACCTCCCTTGGGTAATACCAATCTGAGATTTTTTGTGTGTGTAGTTATAAAAGGAACTTAGCAGTCTCCCACTTTACTTTTTAAATAATTCTTAGTGGAATAATTTCAACACTATAGAAAAGTTTGCCACATCGTATAAAGAACTTTCCCATCTTCTTTACCTATAAGATTCCTTAATTGTTAATTTTTTATACTTAATGGAAAGATGCATATCAACTTTAAGGTAGTACATAGTTTCTTCTAAGAAGGGAAGGAGGGGAATGAGTTCGTGCAAGGTACAAAGGGACTTAAACTATAATGCTTTGTTATTTTATGTGAAATGGCAAAATGTTCATTTTTTCCATTATAAATAGTGGGTTACTGTCTGTAACTTTGTATGTGTTTGAAGTTTTAAAAAATTACTTGAACAAGAGTTTTGAGTCTTATCCTCTAGGAAGTGGGGAACTACTGAAGTGTGCTTTTAATTGTTGAAATAAACATGTCTATGACTTCTCTGCTTGCTGTTCTTGCCTATGAATTAAGTCACTCTTAAGTGAGCTGCAGAGTTTGTTCCCCTCAGCATTGTTTTTTTCTTCTCATCCTTATTGCCTCTCACTGCTAAGTGCCCAGTGGTGTCTGACAGTGTAAGATTAAAACTTGCACTTTTCCTAATAGATGCACCTCTCTCCCTGATTTTCAGTAAGCCGTACCTGCTTTTATGCAATTATCCATCATTTGGGGCCATCAGATGCACTGTACTTTGGTTCAGGTCATAATCAATAATTCATATGTCAATAGGAGCCCCATTAGCTCAGGTGAAGGCAGATGTCTTTCTAATGAAAATCTCCCATTTTCCAAATGACTTTTCTTTTTTCCAGAGAGTTGTGGTTGTAGAAGACATAAAAAGATGGAAAACTATGCTAGAGCTTCCTGATCAAACGAAAGAGAATCTCGTTGAAGCCTTACAAGAATTAAAGAAGAAGATACCCTCCAGGGAGGTGTTAAAATCAACAAAGATAGGTATACTCCTTCTTTATTTTTTAAGAAAGCTTATATTTTGTCTTTTTCTTTCCTTCCTCTCTCCCTCAGACATGAAGTTATCTGCTTTATCAATGCTTTTCAAACTCTCTAGTAAAGGACTATCGTTTAAAAAATTATCTGTTGGTTGCAGGCCAATACCTTGGTAATATATAATAAAAATTAGCAGAAAAATGAAATGAAATACACAAAATACAGCCCCAATTTTTAAAATGAGATTCAACGGATATAGAATTACTCTTGTCATATTACTATGAAAGTTTCTAAATGCTTACATTCAATTTATGTACTTAGTTCATGGACTGGAAACTGGCAATAGCATATGGATAACGTTTTGAGTGTGCTAGATGCTAGCTGTGCAGAAATGAACAAGACATGATTTTGTGACCTCAGGAAACTTAGGGGTTGGGCTGGGTACAGTGGCTCATGCTTATAATCCCAACACTTTGGGAGGCTGAGGCGATCAGATCACTTGAGGTCAGGAGTTCGAGACCAGCCTGGACAACGTGGGCAAAACCCTGCCTCTACTAAAAATACAAAGATTAGCTGGATGTGGTGGTACACGCCTATAATCTCAACTACTCAGGAGGCTGAGGCATGAGAATTGCTTGAACCTGGGAGGCAGAGGTTGCAGTGAGCCAAGATCATGCCACTGCACTCCAGCCTGGGTAACTGAGACTCTGTTGCAAATTTAAAAAAAAAAGAAAAGAAAGAAAGAAAAGAAACAGGGTTTGATAGAAGAGACAAGCATATAGACAAATGGTAACAGCGAAATATTGTAGGTTATAAATAAAAACATGTAAGTAGTGTTCTGGGTACTATTCTAATCTAAATAAAGTATATACTGGGAACTTCAGAAAAGTCTTCATAGAAGAGGTGACATTTCAGTTACATCTTGATATTATAGCATTGGAGATATTTAAAAGGTAAGTGAGGGACCATGTTGAATTGCCATTTTAGTACAGTACACAACTGTGAATAATATGCAAGGGAGGGCCAACATGTGTTCCTCAAGCTGCTCCCGGTTCCCCTGGGAGTCCAGGGCAGTCATTCACAGCTGCTGTTCTTGCCCTCACTAGTGCAGCCATTGCCTTGTCTGCTTCCCCTTGACCTCTTGTTCATGAGAAGCAGGAGAGACAGCAGCTTCAGAACTGGCACTAACAGCTGGGAAGAGCTGTGCGAAATCCCCAAAGGGCCCCCCAAGAGTCTTAGAGTTGTACCCCTGTAATATAAACCAGAATCTGAGAAAATCAGATACTTTAAGAATATAAAACCCTACTATTATAGCCAAGGAGATTCTCCCATCTGCTGCTGGATTTTATCTTTATAGGTTATAATCACTAGGGGGCAATAAGACCATTCATATGAGCATATAAAGTATTTCCACCAGCAGAGGGTACTAGTGATTAATATTTCATAACATGTATATATGTACATATGCATATATATATAGTTAAGCACATTCCACAAATACCGTATATAATCATAACTTAAATATCAACATAATAGTCTGGATTTGAAGATTTTAAGATTGTAATATTAAGATTATAATTAAAAAATATGATTTCTATTTGGTGTTTGAGTACAATTATGAGTATGCTTTCAAGAATGGATATTTCTGATGTTTGGAGATTTCAATTCAAGGATCCTAATGAAACCACAACAGGGCTTAACTTAGGAGGAACTGGAAACCATACAACTTTGAGTCTTTTTCTTTTTTTGGGGGTGGAGTCTCACTCTGTTGCCCGGGCTGGAGTGCAGTGGCACATCTTGGTTCACTGCAATCTCTGGCTTCTGGGTTCAAGCAATTCTCCTGCCTCAGCCTCTCGAGTAGCTGGGATTAGAGGTGCCCACCACTATGCCCAGCTAATTTTTGTATTTTTTGTAGAGATGGGGTTTCACCACATTGGCCAGGTTGGTCTTGAACTCCTGACCTCATGATTCACCTGCCTTGGCCTCCCAAAGTACTGGGATTACAGGCGTGAGCCACGATGCCTGGCCTTGAGCCTTGACTATCCGAAGTCTCCCCTAAATCTGAGGTTGTATGGAATATAGGAGTTTCTTGGTTTCTTTATAGTTAAATCAGTTGCTATGCTGAAGATTTCATTTGGATCATTGCCTGAGAATGTTTACATTCTTCAACCTTTGGTCTTCCTGCCTGTTCCTATTCTGTGGGTTATAAGGGACAAATATTTACTGAGTATCTTTTCTGTGTTGGAAACTATATAGGCATAATAATGAAGGAGACAGATATTGTCCTGCCTTTTTGGAGCCTTAAATCTAATAGTTTAACAAGACTTCATCATACAATGTGATAAGTGCTCTGATGATGGGGAGAAGTTAGCAAAATGACTATATGTGTTAGGAGTAGGGCAGAAGGTGTTGAAGAATGTGTCAGGCAGGAGTACATCACGTGAGCTGTATAGAGGGTGGAGGTGGGAGAGAACATGGTGCATTCCAGAAGCTAAAAGAAGTTTGGCGTGTTAGAAATGTAATGTGCTTGAGAGAGCATGGCAAGAAATGAAGCCAGAGAGACATTCTGGACCAGATGGAGAAGGTTCCTAGTAAGCCATTCAGAACTGTTTGGTCTTGGCATATGTATTAGTTATCTATCACTGTGTAAAAATTACTCTAAAATTTAGCTGCTGAAGACAGTATTTATTATTGCACACAATTTTTTAAGTCGAGAATCTGGGAGCAGCTTATCTGGGTGGTTCTGGCACAGGGTCTCTTATGAGGTTACAGTCAAGCTACCAGCTGGGTTTGCACTCATCTGAAGGCTTGACCAGGGCTTCAGGATTTGCTTCCAGAATGGCTCACAGGACTGCTGGCAGGAGGCCTTAGTTTCTCATCATGTGGGCCTCTCCTTGGAGCTGCTCATGACGTGGCAGCTGGCTTTCCTCAGAACAAGTGATCCAGGAAAGAACAAGAAAGCAAGAGAACAACCAAGATGGAAGCCACAGTGTCTTTTGTAACCTGATCTCAGAAGTGATACATCATCAGTTTTATCATACGCTATTGGTCACACAGACCATCCCTGATACAGTTTGGAAGGCAACATAAGGGTATGAATACCAGGAGTTGATAATCATTGGAGTCTAACTTGTAGGCTGGCTACCATAGCCTGTATTTCTTTTTATTTATCTTAGATACATTATATTTCTATACTTCCTGGACCTACAGATTCATGTTCATTGTTGAAAATTTATAGCCATTATCTCTTTTGTTGTTGTTGAGACAAAGTCTTTCTCTGTCACCCAGGCTGGAGTGCAGTGGCACAATCATAGCTCACTGCTGCGTCGAACTCCCAGGCTCAAGTGATCCTCCTGCCTCAGCCCCCCAGGTAGCTGGGACTGCAGGTTAGCACCAGCACATCCAGCTAATGTGTGTATTTTTTGTAGAGACAGGGTCTCCCTATGTTGCCCAGGCTGGTCTTGAATTCCTGGGCTCAAGCAGTCTTCTCACCTCAGCCTCCCAAAGTGCTGAGATTACATGTGTGCGCCACCATGCCTGGCAACAATCATTATTTCTTCAGAAGTTCCTCTCTTTAATTATTTCTGTTCCCTCCTTCTGATATTCTATTATTAGAAGTATGTTAGGTCTTCTATTCTTCATACCCCTTAGTTTATCTATTTTTTATCTCCTTGTCTGACTCAGCATTATAGGGTAATGTCTTCAGATACGTATCTTACAAGTCATGCATTATCTCTTCAGCTGACTCTAATCTGCTATTTAGCCCATTTGTTAAGTTCTTTATTTCAAAAACTGTTTTCATTTTTACAAATCTGCTTTATCCCCAAAATGTTTTTTATAAAATTTTTTGGTACATTCTTGTAATTGTGCCTTAAACATTTAATATCTAGCTCTTCTGTATTCATCTGACTATTCTAACATTTATGGTTCTTGGGGATTTAAATCTGTTGTTTATTGTTTCTGCTGACTGATGCTACTTGCCTTCCCATGTGCTTGTTGATTTTTAATTGCGAACTCATTATTATATATTTTTTTTCTTTGAACTTTATTTTTTTTTGAGACAGGGTCTCACTCTGTTGCTCATGCTGGAGTGCAGTGGCGCAGTAATGGCTCACTGCAGCCTTGAACTCCTGGGTTCAAGTGATCCTCCTGCCTCAGCCTTTCAAGTAGCTGGGACAGGTAGATACCACCATGCCTGGATCATTTTTTAAATGTTTTATAGAGAAGGGGTCTTGCTGTACAGGAGACCCAGGCTAGGGATCTTGAACCCCTGTACCTAAGTGATCCTCCTGCCTCAGCCTCCCAAAATGCTGGGATTATAGGCATGAGCCACTGTACCTGGCCTCTATGAATCTGTAGGAATTCTGTGGGGCTAAATTGAGATTCCCTCTAAAGGGGCTTAACAACTTCTGTTTCTGCCAATAGTCAGAGCAATCTCTGACCTGTAATATTTTAGCACACCTCTTAAGGATCTCACCTCAGTATGAGAGTCCCAGGATTAGCTCTCCCACCTCACTGCTGGCCCAAAGCTAAGTATTTCAGCAGCATTGCTATTGATATCAGCCCATAGGATAGCCCCACCCCTCCCTGAGTATACCCTTCTAGCTTCTGCTAACTTTTTTTTAATTGGGATGAGATGGCTTTTATCCAGGATCTAGTAATTCTGCAGTGAAAGAGTAGCTTTAGTCCACCATAAAGTTTGAGAATTTGCTCTTTGTCCTAAAGATAATAGGATTATTATTGAAGAGTTTTGAATGGAGGAATGACATACTCAGTTTAGAAAAATCTATCTGGTTGCCTTGTGGGAAGAGTGTTGGACAAAAACAAACCTAGAGGCAGGAAGCTGAGTTAGGGAGCTACTAAAACATCTGCATAAGAAATGAGGGTGGCCTAGATGGAGGAGTAATCATGGGGATGAAGCAATTATAGCTGGAATCAAGAGACATACATGTAATATATCCAAAGGACTTGTAGATTGATTGGATGTTGGGAATGAAGATGAAGCAATGGAGACTGAGGGTTAGCTTTCTGATACGGGCAAGTAGGTGGACAGCAGTACCACTCATTAAGATAGGGAACAGCAGGTTTGGAGGTGGAGGGAGTAAGTTCTGTTTTAGACTTGTTCTGTGGAACATCCCAAAAGCAATGTCCAAAAGAATGCTAGAAATACAAGAGTGAAGCTAAGGAAAGATTGTAACATATACTGGGGAGTCATTTTCAGCATAGAGCTGAGAATTGGTGTGATAATAGTAGATAAGCTTGCCCAGGAAGAGTAAGTTAAGAAGAGCCAAGAGCTGAATCTAAAATCTGGAAGCACACCAGTACTTAAGGACTTATAGAAGAAACTGAGAAGGTACGACCAGAGAAACAGAAAGGAAACAAAAGAATATTGCCATGGAATGCAAAGGAAAGAGTGTTTCTTCTAGAGTTGGGGGAGGTTGGGGGGAGGCAAGGTGGGGGGGTATTGTTTAGCTGTGTCCATTCTTGTCAAAGGGCCAAATAAGCTACATCTAAAAATTACACATTGGATTTTGCAAAATGAAATCATTAATGATCTTGGTTACGACAGTTTCAAAAGGAAGGTTGGGGCAGAAACTTGAGGGGAGAAGAAGATGTATGAAAATGAAACAAAATAGACAGTTCTTTCAGGAAGTTTGTTATTGAAAAAAAAGAGAGGTGACAATATCAGAAAGAGAATGTGGGATTCAAAAAAGTTCTTTTTCTTTTTCTTTTTTTTTTTTTTTTGAGATAGAGTCTCACAGAGTGGTGCAGTCTCAGCTCACTGCAACCTCTGCCTCCTGGGTTCAAGCAATTCTCCTGCCTCAGCCTCCTGAGTAGCTGGAACTACAGGCACGCGCCACCACCCCCAGCTAATTTTTTGTGTTTTTTAGTAGAGACAGGGTTTTACCACGTTGGCCTGGATGGTCTCAATCTCTTGACCTTGTGATCCGCCCGCCTCTGCTTCCCAAAGTGCTGGGATTACAGGCGTGAGCAACTGTGCCCGGCCAAAAGTTCTGTTTTTTTAAGATGGAAGAGGATCCTAACATGTTGAATGCTAATGGCGAAGATTCTGTAGAGTGAGAGAAGTTAATATAGAATAGTAACAGAGCGAGCCACTATTTATTGTTAAGATTGATAAGAAAGATGAGGATTAGCAAGAACCTTGGATCATCATTTGATCGTGTTTATAGAATATATATTCATTCATTCATTCAACACATACTGAGCACCTTCCTTGTTCTATGCCTTATGCTGGGTGCTACAGAATGATGCATGGTTCATGTTTGTAAGGCACCCACGTTCTCTGGAGAAATAGACATTCAGGTGTATAATAATGATTGATGTGAAAATGCTAAAATCAAGGAATGTACAAAGGTCTGTGGGAATACAGGGAGACAGTGACTACTTCTGATTGGGCAAATGGAGAAGGGTTTTCATAGAAGAGATGGGATTTTGCTAGGTCAGAATGAGATCTGGCTCATTGCAGGCAGAGACATGAGTAAAGGAATGGAGGCTTGAAAATCCTGAAAACAACATGCTAGAATGTAATATGCGTGGCTGGAATGGGCAAGAGTGGATAGAGACAGGGCCGTATTATAAAGAAACTTAAAAACTAGCCAATAGGGTATGGACTTTTCCCAGATGCCATTTTTCAAGTGTGGATTTCTTAGAACTCTGGTCCAGTGAGATGTTATTTGAAGAAAGTGTCCCGGGTTCAAATAAGCTTGGAAAATGTTACATTACGATTTCCTCTCTCTTAGAGGTTTTCAGTATACCATCTCGTATAATAGGCTAGATGAAATCCTACAATAAGGAAACCTGTTTGGCCGGATACAGTGACTCATGCCTCTAATCCCAGCACTTTGGGAGGCTGAGGCAGGCAGATACTTGAGGTCAGAAATTCAAGACCAGCCTGGTCAACACGGTGAAACCTCATCTGTAATAAAAATATAAAAATTAGCTGGGTGTGGTGCTGTGTGTCTGTACTCCCCAGCTACTGGGGAGGCTGAGGCAGGAGAACCCAGAAGGCGGAATTCACACCACTGCACTTTAGCTTGGGGGACAGAATAAAACCTTTTCAAAAAAAAGAAAGAAAGAAAGAAAGAAACTTGTTTAATTTTATTTTATGCAGGGTTCCCCAAGGAATTCTTTCCATGGTGGGTGGAGGGGGATAACGTAATTTAGTAGTAAATTTTATCTTATGAGAATTTTATTTTATTTTATTATTTTTTTTTCAGGCATGGTTAAGGCTTTATTGGGCATCTCACAGGGCTGGGGTATAGAGACACAGCAAAGAGATCAGGGTATGTAGACGATCTTTGAGGACAGTGCTGGGGAGCTCAGGGATCAGTCTGGCTTCTCAAAGAAGAGACAAGCGCTGAGGAAAGGCCGTCAGATTGGCGTTAGTGCAGGCAAAGGGAGATGTTAGGAGGGGGACTTTGGTGGAGGAGAGTGGGGAGCTGAAGCTTTAAAGAGCCTCAGTGCAGGGAGGGCTTATGTTAGAAGAAAGGAAGATAGTGAAACCCTAGGGAAGAGAAGACAGTGGAAAGATGGAAAAAGGAAGAAGTCTGGTCCTGGGAGTCAGGGTGTTCTCCAGCGTTCTGCCCAGGAAGCAGGGTCGGCCCCTCCCTCCCATCTTCTGGCAACCTGGGGCCTTATTTGCTGTTCCATGTAGCTGACTTTCCAAACAAACGGCCTGGGACGAATCTGCTGGACTTCATGTAGGCAGAGATCTTCTTCAGACCCTCAAATCAGGACATGAAGTCCTTCAGGTTTGGGAAGGCGTTCAGGCAGCGGGGCTCAAATATACAGTTGTGGTCAAGGATGTCATAGGCGAGGAAGTCCACAAAGGTGATCTTGTCTCCTGCAAGCCATGGCCGCTTCCCCAGAAACTGTGAGTAGAGCTTTAACTTTTCAGGGAGTTCCTCCAAGTACTTTGACTTCAGTTTCTCAAATTCTGGGTCGTAGCAGATCATGACCAGCTTCATCCAGGTGTCCATGGTCTGGTTCTCCAAAATGGCCACAGGAATCTTCTCCTCTTCTGTTTCCCCACACAGGCTGTGCTAGCGGGCAATGCAGTGCAGGATGGCGTCGCTCTAGGTGATCTTCTGAGCCCCATCAATCAAGTAGGGCAGATTGGGAAAGTCCAGGCCCAGCTTGAGTTTTTCCTTCAGCCACTGGCTTCTGTCATAGTCAGGAGCGTCCCCCATCGTGTTGGTCTTTTCCTCATAGCTGGAGTCTACGTATTCCAGGAGCAGGCGGATGGCGTGGGCCAGCCCGCGGAGGTCCCAGTACCCCAGTCTCATGGGCATGGTGCTGGTTTGTGCCGGTTCTGCAAACAGGCCTCAAGCGGCGCTGGAGTCAGACTTTTAGTCCGGAGAAAGGAGAGGAAGGGCCTATTTTTTTTTTTTAACCTTTATTTTAGGTTTGAGGGTACATGTGAAGGTTTGTTATATAAGTAAACCCTCTGTGTCATGGGGGTTTGTTGTACATATTATTTCATTACCTAGATATTAAACCTAGTACCCAATAATTATGTTTTCTGCTCCTTACCCTTCTCCCACCTGCCACACTCAAGTAGACCTCAGTGTCTGTTCCCTTTTTTGTGTTCATAAGTTCCCATCATTTAGCTCCCACTTATAAGTGAAACATGCGGTATTTGGTTTTCTGTTCCTGCATTAGTTTGCTACGGATAATGGCCTCCAGCTCCATCTGTGTTCCTGCAAAGGACATGACCTTGTTCTTTTTTATGCCTGCATAGTATTCCATGGTGTATCTATACCACATTTTCTTTATCCAGTCTGACATTGATGGGCATTTTAATTGATTCCATGTCTTTGCTACTGTGAATCGTGCTGCAGTGAAGATGGGTATCTTATTAGCAACCTATGAGCTTTAGAAACAGCTGCTACTAGAACCATTTAATGTTAACTGTAGGAAGACATGATAAGCGTTTCTGATGACTAAGAGAAAAATGCATAGGAAATGGGTGTTAATAGAGAAAGATCAGGTAGAAATCAGGAGATCAGATAGGAGGTCATTCAGATATTCATTCATGTGCCAGGCAGTGTTCTAGATTCCTGTGATCAAAGCAAGACAAAAGTCCCTATTCTTGTGAAGCTTACATTCTAGTGAGGAGACAGGCAATAAAGAAGAAACATAATAAACAACTTGTATAGTTATGTTAGAAGATGCTAAGTGCTATGCAAGAGAAAAAGTCAAGTAAGTTAAGGGGGATGTGGAATGTGGATGGTGTTGGGGGGAGTGGGCCTCACTGAGAGAGATTTGAGCAGAAACTTGAAGGAGGTGAGGAAGTGAGCCATGAAGATGAGGTATGGTCATAAGCATTGAGGTGAGTGAGACACAGTGAAGGCTTGGACGGTAAAGGCTGAGGAAATGGAGGAGGACTGAGAGAGTGGAGAAGTGAAATAGCTCCTTAGAGAAACCTTTTCAGGGATAATGGGCTGGATTTAGCAAGGACTGATCACAGAAGTGAGGGAAAATGGGGATGTCCTGATGCCTCTCGCTGTGTTGCCACCCTTATCCTCTCCACTGGCTCCCTCTTTCTGCTTTCAGACAAGCAAAAATCTTCTCCTTTAATTGTCTTTGCCACCTTTTCCAAGCACCTAATTTCTCTTCTTTTTATAGCCAGATTCCTTTAAAAATGTTGGCTTCTCACAACTCCCATTTCTGGCCTGCCCACTCCTTTGGGAAAACCGTTCCAAGCTGGCTTCTCCCACAACCACTACTCTCTCAGGACACAAGTAATTTCATTCCATCCAAATCCAGTGGTCTTGTCTCAGTTCTCATCTTTCCAGACTGTGAATTTGAGACCATGGATCACTCCCTTTCTGTTGACATAAATGACACTGAACTTGTTGCCAGTTCTGTATCTATTTTTAAACTGTTTGTTACCTTCATAGCCCTTATCTCAGTTTGTAATCACCTATTTAATTATTTACTTCTTCTTCTTTTTTTTTTTTTTTTTTGTTAGGCAGTAACTCCATGCCAGCAAAGTTACATTTTATTTACCAGTATATTTCAAGCATTAGTGGCATACAGCAGGAGCTCAGGATATAGTCCTCAAATGAGTGAAAATGACAAAGTTGAACAAGTTTTCTCCATGGCTCTTCTGGCCTTCTATGTCCTTGTTTCTTTCCTGTTTGTGTTTCTTCAGTCATCATCCTCTTTCCCCTAACAGCGTGCTTTTCCTTAAAGCTCAGCCCGTAGTCTTTTGCTGCTTCTTTGAAGCATTTCGCCAGAGAGCTTGTCCGTATCTCCAACTTAACTGAAGCCTTAATTCAGATACCTCTTGGATATGCATCTCCTGTTCTGATCCATTTTTGAATCTTAGATTTTTAGAAAGGTTGTTCCAATTTATATTCCTGCCATTTTCTTAAATCTTACAAATGTAAGAGGTAAAAATAGCATCTTGTTTTCATGTGCTGCATAGAATGAATTGTTTTCCATGTGTTTTTTTTTTGGCACTTTGTTCTTTCTTCTTTTTGTAAACCGTTCATGTTCTTTGTCCATTTATGCTGGGGTCTTACAATTTTTCTTATATATTTCTATGAGCTCTGTAAATGTCAGTGTCATTACCCTTTTAAATCCATTTACCTACTTCAGTTTATAAACAAGGAAACTGAGACCCAGAGAGATGAAGTGACTTATCCAGGGCCACCTAGTGAGTTAGCACCAGAGATATAATGAGAATCCAGGTCTCCTGGGGCAGTGTCCCTTCCTGGTTAGCAGACTGCCATTGTACCCTGGACCCCAGCCATATGTCCCTTTATTTTATTGGACTGTCTCTATGGACTCTGCCATCTGCTTGAATTTAACTGTTTTAAATCAGAATTTAGTGCCTTTCCTTGTATACCTCAAATGGGAGTTTTCTTTCAGTGTTTCCATATGCGTCAGTGTCCGTAGAGTTTTGCTCTCACATAAACCCATTAAGTGGAAGTGTCCAGCAGAAAATTGGAGATGTGGAATTCAAGCTCAGATGCAAAATTTAGACTGGAAATACTTATTTGGAAGTCATTTGCCAGGAAGTGTTCGCTTGCAATCACCTAAGTAGATGAAGTCTCTGAGTGAAAGGAAAGATGAAGAGGCTGAAGGACTGAACCTGGGAGAAAATCTATGCAGGGGAAGTGGAAGGAAGAATAGGAGCCAGGTAAAGAGGCTAAGGAAGTATAGTTAGACGGGAAGAGAGCCAGGGCAGTACATAGGCATGCTGGCCAGAGACTGTTCTTAGAGGCAGGGGAAATGGGTGGCCTCAATGTCCTCAAGTGTTGTGGGAAGTTGAGGGCCAGCTAGTAAAAAGTCTTTGGAGCAGGCAGCTACAAGGCCTCTGTGAGTGGATACCTTTATTATTATTATTATTTTATTATTTTATTTTTTTGGGATGGAGTTTTGCTCTTGTTACCCAGGCTGGAGTACATTGGTGCAATCTCAGCTCACTGCAACCTCCGCTTCCTGGGTTCAAGCAATTCTCCTGCTTTACTCCCAAGTAGCTGGGACTACAGGCATGCGCCACTGATACATTTATTATTAAGGAAACCAAAGAGCACTGGGTGTTGTTAAATAGCTGATCAGGCAGTGGAATTAGGCCTTGTACTCTCAACCTGGTGGGCAGTCTGTATATATGAATTTTCACAATACTGTATGTATGAATATTCTGGGAAAGTTTTGTCAATCGTATCTGATTTCAGAGATGCTGTATTTTTGTTTATGATTGATTAACAACAACAAAACCCCTCTTCTTACAAAGTACTTTCACATCTATGACCTTGTTTGATCTATATAACAGTTCTGGAAAGTAAGTGTAATTTTTTTTCATTTTACAGATGGGAAAAGTGAGGCTTGGAGAGTTTAAAGTAACTTGCCCCAGGTTAGACAACCAAATAATAGGTGACGAAGCTAAGATGTTTTTATACCATGTTATGCCATCTCCTGAAACCTAAAGAGGAATAAAAGGCTAAAATCAAAATGATGGTAGGACTGCATTCCTTTCTGGAGGCTCTAGGGGACAATCTGTTTCCTAGACTAGTTGCCTTTTCTAGTTTCTAGAGGTCACCTTCATTCCTTGGCTTGTGGTCCCCTTCCTCCATCTTCAAAACTTGCAACGGTAAGTTGAATTCTTCTCACATCTCATCTCTGACCCATCTTTCTGCCTCTTCTTTACTTTTATGGACCCATATGACTAGATTGGGCCCACCTGGAAAATCCAGGCTGATCTCTCCATCCCAGGATACTTAACCTGAATCACATCTCTAGAGCTCCTTTTGCCATGTAAGGTAACATAGTCACAGGTTCGGAGGATGAGGGCATAGTCATTATTGAGGACGATTGTTCTGTCTACGATAATCCTCAAATTATGCTATGCTTTTCAGGCTTCTGTGCTCTTGTTCACGCTACCTCTTGTGTTATTCCTGTCCCCTTGAGTTATTATTATTTTGCAAAAGCCCTTCAAACAATCTGGCAGAAGCGCCAGAGCATCCAGCCCTTGATGCCTTTGGAGCTGGGAGTTGAGTCACAAACTAAATTAGCATCAGCTGAGTGTGATGCTTTTCGTTCTCAGTGCTTTGCAAGAAAGCTCCTGAGTGAGGTGATGCAGGGTCTGTGGAGAGAGGCTCCTAACCAGGGGGTCTCCAATTTTCTTTTCTTTTCTTTTTTTTTCTTTTCTTTTCTTTTCTTTTTGAGACAGTCTCACTCTGTCAGAGTGGAGTGCAGTGGTGCGATCGTGGCTCACTGAAACCTCCGACTCCTGGGTTCAGGCAATTCTCATGCCTCAGCCTCCCGAGTAGCTGGGATTACTGGCGTGTACCAATTATTTTTGCCCGGCTAATTTTTGCATTTGTAATAGGGACGGGGTTTCACATGTTGGCCAGGCTGGTCTGGAACTCCTGGCCTCATCTGATCTCCCTGCCTCATCCTCCCATTAAGTGCTAGGATTACAGGTGTGAGCCACCGTGCCTTTACCAGCTGAACTGACTCCTCTGTCCTTTTGGCCCTCCTTGGAGTTCCCCTTCAATACTATCTTAGGACCTGTATAATACCTTTTAGTGTGCATTTGTTTGTTGAGATATTGTCCCCTGGCTTTCCTAGAGCTCCTTGAATACAGATTAGCCTGGATTTCCCGGGTCTTGTCTTGCTTAACATTCTATCCCAATGCCTAGCACAGGGCATGGTACATACTGAGTATTTGGTAATGTTTGGTAAATGAGCAAAAGACTGCTTCCTGCAGGGAATTTGTCTTAACAATGTGCTGGGATGCAGAAATCCCCTAACCTTAAACCCAGGGAACTTGACCAGGGTCATAAGACCAGCCAGTGGCACTGCTTACTTTCAAACATAAACTTCATGAAGCAAATAATGACTTTTTGCAGATCATTAACTTCCTTGATGCAGCTGCTGGCCAACTTGTGACCTTGGGGAAAGGTCACGGAGCCTCATCTTTTTCATTTGAATCAGGAGGATGTAGGACTATCTGATCACCAGAGGCAATAGTAGAGGGTTAAAGTGTGGGCTCTGGAGCCAGACTGCTTATATATGAAATCTGTTCTGGCTTATTCTTGTGTTTCACAAGTTACCTCACCTCTCGGTACCTTAGGTTCTTTACCCTGTAAGTTGGAGAACTATAGCACCTACTTCATGGGGTTGTTTTGAGGATTAAATGAATTAATGTGGGTAAAGTAGCACAACAGCTGTCATTATGATTATTTTACAATTTTTTTTAGAGATAGGGTCTCACTCTGCCACCTAGGCTGAGTGCAGTGGCATGATCATAGCTCACTGCAGCCTCAAACTCCTGGGCACACACGATCCTCTTGCCTCAGCCTCCCAAGTAGCTGGGACTGCAGGTATGTGCCACCACATCCAGTCAATTCTTTTTTTTTTTTTTTCTTTTTTGTAGAATAGGGTCTCACTGTGTTGCCTAGGCTGATCTCAAACTCCTAGGGCCAAGCAATTCTGCTGCCTTGCCCCCACAAAGTGCTGGGATTACAGGCATGCCATCATGCCCAGCCTGTCATTATTAGAGTTATCATGGAATTCTCTTTGTGATCTGAAATTTATGATTCTGCTTTGTTTTTTTCTAATAGAGGGTTTCCCAATCTCCTTCTCTTTTCTTGCCCCAGACTGAATTGCCTTTCTTGCTGTTACTCTTCTTTGGAAATTCTTCCCTCTAGCTGACAAGTCTTGCATCCCCCACTGGGCTTCTTTACAGCCCTACCCTTCCTGGGCTGGTTTGGCTGGTGTTGGCAACAGACTCTCCACCAGTCTCGGCATGGCTCTTGTAGGAGTATCTGAGGGATGTACTGCCCCCTGTAGGCAAAAGCAGTGACTCCGCTGTCCAGACCTGTGAGTTGAAGCTTTCTGGCCTTTGGCCATGTCTCAGGGCCTGTGCCCTTCTGATTTTGGAATACCGAGGATGTGAATAGCAGTATCTTAATAGAGCCTTATTGAAGACTTCCTGTGTGCCAGTCCCTAATAACACAGAAGTATAGTGTATTAGGGGTTAAGTGTACAGGCTCTGGAGGTAGAGTCAGGTTGCTTGTGTTCTAATCCTAGCTTCCACACTTATTAGCTGTGAGACCTTGGGCAAGGTGCCTTACTGTGTTTAGGTTTCCCATTTGTGAAGAGTTATAATAATGGTATTTAAGTCATTGTTACAAAAATTAAATGAGATAATTCATATAAATCCTAGAGTGATAAGTAGGAAAAATTCTCAGCAGTGGATAAGAATTAGAAACTTCTCATTTTCTCTGCACCTTTGGATTCAGTTCTTTACAGTGTAGTTTCATTATTTTGTTTGCAGTTGTGTGATTTTCCTAATCAACTCTATCCATATTCAAATGTTAGTACAAAACCAATGTGGAAGTCAAATGTAAATGTTTTGTGTTTAACTGATTCCATTCGGCAAACATTTATGGATTGTCTCTTCTGTGCTAGGCACTTTGCTGGGGGCTAGGAATAGAACTTGGAGTAAGGTACAGGTTCTGCCCTCACTATGTTTATAGTTTTGAGGAGAATATGGAGATTTAAATATTCTAGGCAGAGGGAATGGTATGAGCTAAGGCACAGAAGTAGGAGCAGGCCAGCCAGCATGACACTAAACAGGGACATGCAAGCTGCTCTCTATGGCTAGAAGTTAGTACACAGAGGCAAAAGGGTGGGAGGGGTGAAGGTGATGGGGGAGGGAGGAAGGAGGACGACATGGTGACAGGTGAGGCCAAAGAGGTTCCAGGTCATCTAGAGCTTTAATGCTATGTTAGAAATTAATTTGAAGGCAATGGAGAGCCATTGGAGGGTTTTTGTTAAGGTATGATAATGATCAAATTGTATTTGAAAAAGGTCATTTTGCCTTTAGTATAGGGGAGGAATTGGAGAGGGCCAGACTGGAGACAGATTGGTTAGTAAAGTACTGCAGTAGACTTGTGGAGAAGTGATGAGAACCTGAATCAGGGCAGTGAGAGTGCAGCAGAGGTGAGGAGGAAGAGGAAAAGAGATAGGGAGAATTAAGGAAGTAGATCAACATGACTCGGAATGGCTGAATGAACATAAGGTTGAGAGAGACAGTGGATCCTAAAATGGGTGGGTGATGGTGCCATTCTGTGATAAAAAAAAATGTTGAGTTAGAGGTGTTTGCAGAATTAGCAGGTGGAGGTGTCCAGTAGGGGACTGGATATTTGATCTCATGCTCAATGGGGACCTTTAGCTAGGGACGCATAGTTAGAAGTCATCTGCCTGCAGGTAGTTAGACCACAGGAGTGGGCAAGATGACTCAGGAAAGGCAAGTGGAGAAAGAAGAGAGACCAGGGACAATGCCCTAGCTGGGGATCAGAGATAAAGATTGGGCAAAGGATCAGCAGCCAGCAGAGGAGACAGAGAAAGAAGAAGAGACCCAGTAACAGGTGGTATCTCCAAACGCAGTGCAAGAGAATATTTCAGGAAGAAGGCCGGTGTCAGAGGCCACAGAGAGGCCAAGTAATGTCAGGATGGAGAAGGACTGCTGGATTTGACCAAGTTGAAGGACTCTGTGTTTGAGGGACTTCTGCCAGTTCATTTCTCATACATAAAGCTGGATCAGCAGTACCTTTCTTGGAGAGGGAGAAGGTTAAGGTGAGAATCTTATGAAACAAGAATCTCTATTCTGAAGAAACATGAGTATTGCCCTCCTATAATGCAGCCGAGACTATTAGGTTTGTTGACACGTTGAGCCAGCTCACTAGATTGCGAGCTGAACTGCATGGATATACACGGTCCCATTACTCAGAAGAGACCAGCATTAGTAATTTTCTTGTAAATTCTTTAAGACTTTTTTTCTCTGCATATAAACAAAAATGTTGTTTATATGTATATACATATGTAGTTTTAAAAATAAATAGTGGCTCATACTGTGTGCTCTGAGACCTGCTTTTTTCACTTAACTAAAAAAAGTGATCGTTTTTCTTTTTTCTTTTTTTTTTTGAGATGGAGTTTTGCTCTTGTTACCCAGGCTGGAGTGCAATGGCGCGATCTCGGCTCACCGCAACCTCCACCTCCTGGGTTCAGGCAATTCTCCTGCCTCAGCCTCCTGAGTAGCTGGGATTACAGGCATGTGCCACCATGCCCAGCTAATTTTTTGTATTTTTAGTAGAGACGGGGTTTCACCATGTTGACCAGGATGGTCTCGATCTCTCAACCTCGTGATCCACACGCCTCGGCCTCCCAAAGTGCTGGGATTACAGGCTTGAGCCACTGTGCCCGGCAAGTGATCGTTTTTCTAGTTACTATGTGTAGAGTTATTTTAGTTTAGTGTTTTGTTGGGTTTTTTTTGAGACAGAGTCTCCCTCTGTCACCCAGGCTGGAGTGCAGTGGCGCAGTCTCGGCTCACTGTAACCTCTGCCTCCCAGGTTCAAATGATTCTCATGCCTCAGCCTCCTATGTGGCTGGAATTACAGGCATGCACCACCACGCCCAGCTAATTTTTGTATTTTTAGTAGAGAAAGGGTTTTGCCATGTTGGCCAGGCTGGTCTCAAACTCCTGGCCTCCAGGGTTCCACCCACCTCAGCCTCCCAAAGTGCTAGCATGACAGGCGTGAGCCACTGCACCCAGCCTATTTTAGTTTTTAATGACTGCAAAGTAGTTATTGTTTAAATTGACTGATTTATTTAACAAACTGGACCCTTACTAATGAGCTTGTAGGTTGTTCCTAGCTTTTCACTATCACAAACAATACTGTATTGAGTATTTCTGTACACGTGTCTTCTTTGTACACTTTGGCAGGTAAAATGTAGGCTAAATTCCAGGGGTTGTGACTTTCTCATTTCTGTATCCTCAGCACCAGGCATAAGGTAGAAACCCAATGAAAGTGTTTAAATGGGCCAGGCATGGTGTCTTACATCTGTAATCCCAGCACTTTGGGAGGCCAAGGCAGGTGGATCACCTGAGGTCAGGAGTTTGAGACCAGTCTGGCCAACATGGCGAAACCCCGTCTCTACTAAAAATACAAAAATTAGCCAGGCGTGGTAGCGCATGCCTATAATCCCAGCTACTTGGGCTGAGGCATCAGAATCACTTGAAATGGGCAGGTGGAGGTTGCAGTGAGCTGAGGTCGTGCCACTGCACTGTGGCTTGGGTGACAAAGCAAAACTCCATCTTAAAAAACAAACAAACAGGCTGGGCGCGGTGGCTCAAGCCTGTAATCCCAGCACTTTGGGAGGCCGAGGTGGGTGGATCATGAGGTCGAGAGATCGAGACCATCTTGGTCAACATGGTGAAACCCCGTCTCTACTAAAAATACAAAACATTAGCTGGGCATGGTGGCACGTGCCTGTAATCCCAGCCACTCAGGAGGCTGAGGCAGGAGAATTGCCTGAACCCAGGAGGCGGAGGTTGCGGTGAGCCGAGACTGTGCCATTGCACTCCAGCCTGGGTAACGAGAGCAAAACTCAGTCTCAAAAAAAAAAAAAAAAAAAAAAAAAACTGTTTAAATCTCCTGGATCTAGGTATGACATCTTGTCGTATCTTATCATTTTATTGTTTGTATCTACAACAGTGACCAAGTTTGCTGGTCACTGAGTAATCTTAGGGATAAGGAGAACTCTACCCAGAAAAAAAAAGTATCCAGGAATGCTTTGTCCTTTCAAGTAATGTATATTGGAAAGCACTTTCCTAAGCATTGCTAGCTAGGAAGCACCTTTAGACGTTTCTAATGAATGCTCTACATTCCTCCTCCTCTTTCTCCTTGTGATGAGTATTGATGTCCTCCTTTCCCAGGTTCATAGAAAGGCTACGTACAAATTCCTGATAAATAATTGGTTAGAGTGAGAAGTTAAAGACTCAATATTATTTTACCCCAACTTCCCTTCAAAGTTACATTTTTTTTTCAACTTCAGGATTCTCCTCATAGAATCTTTAAAGCCGGGACAATTTCTTGTTTAAGCCCTACATGACTGGTGGCTAGCATAGTATCTAGTGCAAGCAGGCCTTCAATAAAGGAATCAAACAATATTGGGCTATGCTGTTGGCATAATCGGAGAAATTTTCTGAACTTTTGACCATTTTCTCAAATAAATTTTTTTTCTGCTTCCCTTTGTTCACTCTTTCGTTATGCATTAAATTTTTTTTTACTGCATTTTAGGTTTTGGGGTACATATGAAGAACATGTAAGATGGTTGCATAGGTACACACATGGCAGTGTGGTTTGCTGCCTTCCTCCCCATCACCTATATCTGGCATTTCTCCCCATGTTATCCCTCCCCAACTCCCTGTCTCCCACTGTCCCTCCCCTATTTCCCCCACCAACAGGCCCCAGTGTGTGATGCTCCCCTCCCTGTGTCCATGTGTTCTCATTGTTCAGCACCTGCCTATTAGTGAGAACATGCGGTGTTTGATTTTCTGTTCTTGTGTCAGTTTGCTGAGAATGATGGTTACCAGGTTCATCCATGTCCCTACAAAGGACATGAACTCATCATTTTTTATGGCTGCATAGTATTCCATGGTGTGTATTTGCCACATTTTCCCTGTCCAGTCTATCATCGTTGGGCATTTGGGTTGGTTCCAAGTCTTTGCTATTGTAAACAGTGCTGCAGTGAACATTCGTGTGCATGTGTCCTTATAGTAGAACGATTTATAATCCTTTGGATATATACCCAGTAATGGGATTGCTGGATCAAATGGAATTTCTATTTCTAGGTCTTTGAGGAATCGTCACACTGTCTTCCGCAATGGTTGAACTAATTTACACTCCCACCAACAGTGTAAAAGTATTCCTATTTCTCCACATCCTCTCCAGCATCTGTTTTCTCCAGATTTTTTAACGATCACCATTCTACCTGGCTTGAGATGGTATCTCAGTATAGTTTTGATTTGCATTTCTCTATTGACCAGTGATGATGAGCATTTTTTCATATGTTTGTTGGCCTCATATATGTCTTCTTTTGTAAAGTGTCTGTCCATATCCTTCACCCACTTTTGAATGGGCTTGTTTGTTTTTTTTCTTGTAAATCTGTTTTAGTTCTTTGTAGATTCTGGATATTAGCCCTTTGTCAGATGGGTAGATTGCAAAAATTTTTTCCCATTCTGTTGGTTGCCAATTCACTCTGCTGACTGTTTCTTTTGCTGTGCAGAAGCTGTGGAGTTTGATCAGGTCCCATTTGTCGATTTTGGCTTTTGTTGCCAATGCTTTTGGTGTTTTAGTCCTGAAGTCCTTGCCTATGCCTATGTCCTGAATGGTTTTACCTAGATTTTTAGATTTTCTTCTAGGGTTTTTATGGTGTTAGGTCTTAAGTTTAAGTCTTTAATCCATCTTGAGTTAATTTTAGTGTAAGATGTCAGGAAGGGGTCCAGTTTCTGCTTTTTGCACATGGCTAGCTAGTTTTCCCAACACCATTTATTAAACAGGGAATCCTTTTGCTTGTTTTTGTGAGGTCTGTCAAGGATCAGATGGTTGTAGATGTGTGGCATTGCCTCTGAGGCCTCTGTTCTGTTCCATTGGTCTATATCTTGGTTTTGGTACCAGTACCATGCTTTTTTGATTACTGTAGCCTTGTAGTATAGTTTGAAGTCAGGTAGTGTGATGCCTCCAGCTTTGTTCTTTTTGTTTAGAATTGAGTTGGCTATGTGGGCTCTCGTTTGGTTCCATATGAAGTTTAAGGTGGTTTTTTTCCAGTTCTGTGAAGAGGGTCATTGGTAGTTTGAAGGGGATAGCGTTGAATCTGTAAATTACTTTGGGCAGTATGGCCATTTTCACGATATTGATTCTTCCTAACCATGAGCATGGAATGTTTCTCCATCTCTTTGTATCCCCTCTTATTTCACTGAGTAGTGGTTTGTAGTTCTCCTTGAAGAGGTCCATTACGTTCCTTGTTAGTTGTATTCCTAGGTATTTTATTCTCTTTGTAGCAGTTGTGAATGGCAGTTCGTTCTTGATTTGGCTCTCTTTGAGTCTGTATTGGTGTATAGGAATGCTTGTGATTTTTGCGCATTGATTTTGTATCCTGAGGCTTTGCTGAAGTTGCTTATCAGTTTCAGGAGATTTTGGGCTGAGACAGTGGGGTCTTCTAAATACACAATCATGTCATCTGTAAATAGAGACAATGTGACTTCCTCCTTTCCTAATTGAATGCCCTTTATTTCTTTTTCTTGCCTGATTGCTCTGGCTAGAACTTCCAATACTATATTGAATAGGAGTGGTGAGAGAGGGCATCCTTGTCTTGTACCGGATTTCAAAGGGAATGCTTCCAGTTTTTGCCCATTCAGTATGATATTGGCTGTGGGTTTGTCATAAATAGCTTTTATTATTTTGAGATACGTTCCATCAATACCTAGTTTTTTGAGGGTTTTTAGCATAACTGGCTGTTGAATTTTGTCGAAGGCCTTCTCTGCATCAATTGAGATAACCATGTGGTCTTTGTCTTTGGTTCTGTTTATATGGTGAATTATGTTTATAGACTTGTGTATGTTGAACCAGCCTTGCATCCCCGGGATAAAGCCTACTTGATCATGGTGGATAAGCTTTTTGATGTGCTGTTGCAGTCAGTTTGCCAGTACTTTGTTGAAGATTTTTGCATCTTTGTTCATCATGGATATTGGCCTGAAGTTTTCTTTTCTTGCTGAGTCTCTGCAGGGTTTTGGTATCAGGATGATGTTGGTCTCATAAAATGATTTGGGACGGATTCCCTCTTTTTGGATTGTTTGGAATAGTTCCAGAAGGAGTGGTACCAGCTCCTCTTTGTATGTCTGGTAGAATTTGACTGTGAACCCACCTGGACCTGGGCTTTTTTTGGTTGGTAGGCTGTTAATTGCTGCCTCAACTTCAGCCCTTGTTATTGGTCTTCATTTTATATTAAATTCTTATTGATTATACTCTGTTTCTGCCCTTCATTTTTTATTCCCTATCCTTTTTTCTTTTTTGGTGTTGGTCCACATCATTTTCAATATCATTACTATATGTTATAATATCTTAGATATTAGTTATGAAGCTAGTTGTGCCTCATAACTCCTCTTTTTCAAAATAGCATTTTTATATACTTGTCCAGTTACATTTGTCTAGAAGTATTTGGTTGTAGTCTAATAAAAATAAACTATTGAGATTTTTGGTTGAGATTACATAAAATCTGTAATTTCTTTTTTGCTGTTTGCTTCCTTTCCTTTCCTTTCCTCTTTTTGTTTCTTTTCTTTTCCTTCCTTCCTTCTTTCCCTCTCTTCCTCCCTCCCTCTTTTTTTTTTTTTTTTTTTTTTGGCAGAGTCTTGAGTCTTGATCTGTTGCTCAGGTGAGAGTGCAGTGGCGTGTTCACAGCTCACTATAGCCTTGAACTTTGGGGTTCAACCATCCTCCCATCTCAGCCTCCCAAGTAGCTGAAACTACAGGCATATGCCACCACGCCTGGCTAATTTTTTAATTTTTTGTAGAGACAGAGTCTCACTGTGTTGCCCAGGCTGGTCTTGAACGCCTGGGCTCAAGCAGTCCTCTCACCTTGGCATCCCAAAGTGTTGAGTTTATAAGTATGAGCCACTGCACCTGGCCAACTAATTTCTATGTAGGCATTTTTGTGCTTTTCCATCTCATAATAAGGTTTATTTTCCCTTTATTCAAATCATCTGTTATGTATTTTAGTAGGAATGTATGTTATTCTTTGTACGGGTCTCTCATACAACCACCCTGCTCTCCTGATTCCCATCTCCTGCCACTATGCTCACTGCTGGAGATACAAAGATGAGCATCCCCTAAGGTTAGAGGATTTCTTGCACAGCAATTTCTGCAAGAAGCTCAATTTGGTGAGCAAAAGAGATAACCAATCAGATAATTACAACTAACTCTAGTAATTATCATGATAAACAGAAGCATAACGTGCTAAAGAAACAGAGCAGGGGTGCTGACCAAGACTAGAGATATTAAGGAAGAAATCCTGGAGGAAGGGACCCTTAAATGAGTCTTAAAGACTGAATGGAAGTTGGCCAGATAAAAAGAGAAGGAGTATTTCAGGCAGACAGAGTGTACATTGGGGTGTGTGTTCAAAAGTAAAGAGATACAAAATAAAATGTTTTAGGAGCTCCAAGTAGCTGGAGTATTGGATGACAGTGGATAGTAGCTGGAAATGAAGATAGAAAGTAGGTAGGAGGGTGGCAGATTGTGAAGGGACTTTTATGAAAAGGTAAGGGTGTATATAGCACCAGAGGATTTAAGTGGAGGAGTGAAATGGTCAAATTTATGCTTTAGGAAAAAAGTCCCTAAAAAAGAAAACACTAAAAATAAATAAAGGCTATCCTAGCTGCAGTGTGGAAGATGGCATTAAGTGGTACCAAACTTAGCCAGAGGGGTCAATCAGGGTGTCTCCGTAATCATCTGGGGCAACATGCCCTAAGGCAGGGCAGCGGTACTAGGGATGGAAGAAAAGGAGGGATCCCAGTGTGTTAAGGGAGGGCGCACAAACAGACAGCACCCTTGCACGCTCACAGACCCATTCTTGTCAGCGCTTTCCAAAGTGCTTTATAGTTTTTGCTAGTTTCAACAGGATGTGTTCCCCTGTTGTGTTCTGACTGGCTATTGCTGACCTAAGAAAGCTGTTGGTTTTTAAAAATATGTCTATCTTATATTCAATCCATGGAACAGGATTTAAGAATTCATTAAAATAAAAAATTTAAAAAATATATATCTATCTTGTATTCTTCCATTTTTTTTGAACTTTTAGTTTTAAGTGTTTAGTTGACTTTTTTAGCCTTTCTAGGTATTTATTTTTATCTAAGTACTTGTGCATATTGATATTTTTGACCCTTCACCTTTTAAAATTTTTATTATGAAATTCTCAAACATGCACAAAAATAAAGAGAATATTGTAACTAACTCCTATATGCCCTTCACCCAGGTTCAGTAACTAAGATTTTGCCCCACTTCATCTTTCCCTTTTTGCTTTTGTGTTGTTGCTGAGGTATTTTAAAGCAGAATCTCTGGCCTTTTGTCATTTCAACTCTACGTACTTCAGTATGCATCTCTAAAAAATGTGGATATTTTCTCATGTAACCATAGTGCCATTGCTGTTGTGCTTAACAAAGTTCACAATTATTCCGTGGTATAATTTAGTATCTAGTGCATATTCATATTCCTTGTTTATCTCAAAATATCTTTTAACAGTTGGTTTGTTCCAACTGGAATTTGAATCACAGATCACATTTGGTAGTTTGGACTCAAGAGACTCTTTTAATCTACAGTAGTCCCTAACCCTAACGGTCCTTTTCAAAAAAAAAAAAAAAACCAAACAGAAAAACAAAACAAAACAAAACAACTCTACCAACTGTGGAAGAAACCATATCTGTTATCCTGTAGAATGTCCCACATTCAGAATTTGTCTTGTTTCTTCATCCTATAATTTAATTTATTCTTCTGTATCTCATATTTCCTGTAAATTGGAAGTTAGCTTTGAGTGACTAACTGGATTATGGTTCTTTTTCTTTTGGGGAAGAGGATAAGACTACTTCATAGGTTAAGGGTTCGAAGTACTTTTTCTGTCTGTTAGTCCCACTCTTGGGGATGCTAACATTGAACAGTGGGTTTAGATGATGACAGCTCATCCTTCTGTTATAAATTTCCCCATCAGACTCATTGAATGAGTTCATCCACTCACGATTGTCTCTGAATGAATTATTTCATCAGGGGATACAAAAAAAGTTCTCATTCTGTCAGTCTTTTCACATGTATTAGCTAAATACTGTTCCCGTAATAACTAGAGCTATTTTGTTGTCTTGAAATACACGACGTACCCCACTCCTCAAAAAACCTAGAAAAATGCTTAATTCATTTTCTTTTATAGTAATTTTTGGTTAAAGAATGGGTACCTTTGTTGTTCTTTTTAAGAATCTGTTGATTATGCTTCTGGTTTATGACTAATGCATTGGCTAGGCGGCTGAGTCTCCCCCAGTTATTATCTTATTATCTCAGTCCTTGTGAAACAAGCCTCTTTAGCACAAAAGTCTTTAGATTCTTTGGTGTGTGAATGACTTTCTCAGCGCCACACTCAGTCCATCTAGTCCTGCGCTTTTCAAAAGAAGACGGAACAACCTTTCCTTTGGTTCTTCTCTTCCTGTTCCAGGTCACACTGTGAACAAGCTGCGTAAACACTCAGATTCAGAAGTGGCTTATCTTGCCAGAGAAGTTTATACTGAGTGGAAAACTTTCATTGAAAAACATTCAAATAGACCTTCTATTGAAGTTAGAAGTGATCCCAAAACCGAGTCATTTCGGAAAAACGCCCAGAAATTACTCTCAGAAGCCTTGGAATTAAAGGTAATGCCCTAAATTTATATAACTATTATGTACCCATAATGATTAATTTTTAAAATAGAAGAAAAATCAAGTTAATGTCCTGGTTTGAATGTGATTAGTAGGTACTCTTGGTTAAACTGCCTCATGTTTTCATAATGAGCTTTCATAGTCTTAATGCTGTCTGTGGCTTTATTTTAACCAGTTATTCTTTAAGCATTCTGGATTTACAAGCATTCCAGGAGACAATGTTGTCGGAGGGCAGGCTTTGGAACTAGCAAGATCTGAGTTGAAACCCTGACATTCTAGTTGTGACACCCTAGGCAGATACCTTAACGTTTTCTGAGACTTGATTTCTTAATCTGTAAAATGAGGATTATAAATCCTGCCACCTAAGGTATTAGGTTATAGGAAGCATTTATGCAAAAGAATAGTAGATACTGCTGATTAGAAGTTATTTAATGAATGCTGGTTACTTGCCATTTAAAATTCCTTCCCTTCTCGCTGAAGTAAAAATTCTGTGACTGACTGTGTTATGGAATATCAATGGCAAAATAAATAGCTGTCTGTTGAAAAGACTCAATTCCCCCATTTTTTGTCAATAGCCATACCTTTAGTTTTAAGGCATGAAATCAACTGGATAGACATGTTCACTATCATCTTCACAGCTCACAATTCAGATGATGTTAGTGGTTTGAGGTATACATGCTGGAAGAAGGATTTTTGCTCATTAATAATGATATTCATTGTCATCATCATCAGACAACAAATCTTATAAGCTAATTAACACTCTGGAAAGTCAGACATATAATATTCATGTTTCTTCCTCACCCCAGGATATCCCAGAGCAACTCTACTAAAATATCCTTAAGAACAATTTAATATTAATAAAAGAAGCAATTCAGAAATTCAATTTAAATGCTAAATCTGTTACTTCAGTCTTTAAAAAAAAATTTAGCAAGGCGGGTGGATCACCAGCCAAGAGATCGAGACCATTCTGGTCAACATGGTGAAACCCCGTCTCTACTAAAAATACAAAAATTCGCTGGGCATGGTGGCACACGCCTGTAGTCCCAGCTACTCGGGAGGCTGATGCAGGAGAATTTCTTGAACCCAGAAGGCGGAGGTTGTGGTGAGCCGAGATCGCGCCATTGCGCTCCAGCCTTGGTAACAAGAGCGAAACTCCGTCTAAAAAAAAAAAAAAAATTTAGCCTCTCTATCTCAATTATTTATCTAAAAAAGAAAGACTTGTGATATAGTACTTACTTTTTTTTTTTTTAATTAAAAAATTTTTTTTTTTTAAAGATGAGGTTTCACCCTGATGGCCAGGTTGGTCTTGAACTCCTGACCTCAGATGATCCACCCACCCCGGCCTCCTGAAGTGCTAGGATTACAGGTGTGAGCCACTGTGCCCAGCCAGTACTTACTTTTATTAAAATAAAGTTTTGGACCTGAAGCGAATTTGTACCAAAGCAGCAGCTGCATTGCCACAGTTCTGTCTTCACTTTCATGATGTTTCCCTTGGTCAAAAACACACTAAGTCATCTCCAAGTTCAGCAAACAATGGCAAGGTAGAGCCACCAGAAATGTACACCTGATTTTCATGACTATAAGGTAATGCTGTATTAGCTAGTGGAGCTACTTTCTGCATTGCTATGTGGACATATATAGCAACACAAACCGAGTAGAATGGAACCTGTCTCTTGTTGGTAGAGTCACCCCAAAAGAATAGAGAGATTAGTAATCATCCCTGCTGGTATAGTAATGAATTGTTTAAAAAAAAAAAAAAAGCTCATAATTGGCTGGGTGCAGTGGCTCACACCTGTAATCCCAGCACTTTGGGAGGCCGAGGCTGGTGGGTCACAAGGTCAGGAGATCAAGACCATCCAGGCTAACACAGTGAAACCCTGTCTCTATTAAAAATACAAAAAATTAGCCGGGCATGGTGGCACGTACCTGTAGTCCCAGCTACTTGGGAGACTGAGACAGGAGAATCACTTGAACCTGCGAGGTGGAGGTTGCAGTGAGCCAAGATCATGCCACTGTATTCCAGCCTGAGTAACGCAGTGAGACTCTGTCTCAAAAAAAAACAAAACCAAAAGCAAAACCCAGCTCATAATTGATACCAATTTTAAGCACTGTCTACCCATTAAGACATGTCATTATTGAAGAAATAAAGTACATATGAAACCTTTATAAAAAAATAAAAATTTGGGGTTTTTTTAATACAAACTTATAATAGAAAATGAGAAAAATGTAGAAAAGGGAAAAAAATGTAACCCAGACATAATCTTGTTAACACATTGGTACATTTCCTTTTTCAGTAAATTATTATGGCATTTTAAATGAATGCTGGGCAAGTTATCATTGTCTGAGATTTATATAAAGTGAATTATATGCCAAATGTTCCGTAAGATATTTTTATTGATTATTTAAGTAACATTGCAGAAAATGACATAATTATGTACATTTGTGTTCTCTTTAATCTTGATCAATTTTAGGTAGTGTCATTTTGTATATCCTTTTCTCTATATGTTTTTTCATGTTTATAGTTTTTAATGTCTATTTAATAATTCAGTGAATTGCTATGCTGGAAGTTTGCTTAACTTTTCCTAAAGGAAACTTTAATATGAGTATTAAACCCTTGGAAGAGAGGAAAAAATATGAAAGTTGTAAGTCTAGTTTTCCAGAGTATCGATTAGCTAACAAGATTTATTTTAAATAAAGTTTAGTTTTGAAATAAATCAAAATTATTGCAGAAACATACAGTGTGGGTATATAATATGTAGTTAATGTGGTGGTAAATATCAGTTCCCTTGGTATCTTTTTAAGTAAATGATAATAACGAAGTTATGCTTGTAAGGATTAATGAGCAGTCTGCCTACTATATTAAACTCCATAATAATTATCCTTTTAGTTTATCCATTAATTATCCTTTAAATGGCACATTAAGTGGTAAGCACTCAAGTGTTATAAAGCAAAGTTAAAAAAGTGATACACTTGTTAGTGCTTTTCAACATAATTGGAAAAAATATCAGATTAAGTATAGCTGAATGGTTTTGTTCCCAAAGAGTAAATTTAAAAAATTAAAAGTATGCATCTGTCTTTCTTAGCCAAATAATAATAATAATAACCATCTGCTTTCCTTGCATAAACAGCATTTGATAGCATGTTTATCAGTTTGTTATGTTAGAGTAAATATAAATACAAATGCTTTTCTATAAGGTTAATTCTTAGCACCTATCATCATCTGAGATATTTCCGTATTAGAGTAAATCAATGAACCATCTAATTCAGTATCTGGTCTTTGACAGTAATCAATGTTGAGTGCATTCAAATCAGACATCAGATCTCCATGAATGTACTTAATCAGGCAGTAGTAAAGCATTGGGTAAGTTATTGGCCCAGTGACTTAAAAGCCTCTACAAATAGCATGTGTTATTGCAAATACCAAATCTTCTCATTACATTTTTTAGGGGAAAAAAAAATGTTTCTGTGTTGTTTCACTCATATCCTTTAATAGTGAAAGCCATAGATGAAGAATAATATGTACAGCCTAAAGGTGCATCTCTTTATTACCTTACAGATCTTGCTTTCCAGATTCATGGATTATTTCCTTGTTCTTGGAATAGTGGAATAGATGAATAAAAACTCCATCGTTGAAACCCAGGCTCCATTCCCCTTTACTTTCTTCCTTCCAGATCTTCTTTGTTCTTCCCCGTCTTTTAGATCTTTCCTCATATGAACATCCCCTGTGGTGTCATTCTCTTACTTCCCCTTCCTCATTATCCACTCTCCTTTCCTACCTCATGACCTGTGATCATTTTCCTATTATGTCATTAAAAAAATGAACCTGATTCTCAAAGTGAGCCTGTATCATTAAGAGTTATGAAACACTGGCTGGTTGGCTCAGTTGGTTGTCAGATGGTGCTAATGAGATCCAGGTCAGGGGTACGTCCCCATATGGGACTGTTAGTTTTTCTTTGTTTAATGGCCTCGGACTGCACCCCTGGCTTTGACCAGCTCTCTCATGAATGTATTCAAGTGGTCAAAAAGAAGTGTAGGTAGATATGTACAAATTCAATCATGCTACTGGAAAATCCATACAACGTTTGCTTCCAGTGGCTATTCAACAGATGTTTAGTAAGGACCAACTTGGTGCTGGGGGAGAAGACAAACATGAATGAGTCGCATTCCCTGTCCTAAAAAAGCTTTACTGTCTCCTGGCTGAGAGCCTATAAATGATTAATTAAAATAGGAGGCAGAGTGAAATACTGGTACTAGCAAGTATCAACACACAAAGTACAGAGCAGTTAAATCTGATGGGGGAATCGGGAATGCTTCATAGAAGAGATGGCAGTGGAACTCGCCTTTGTAAGAGGCATAGGAATTTGCTCCCTAGAAAATACACATCAAACAGAAATCGTATTTTATCTGCTATGTATATGATATTAGAAGAGCAAGAAAGAAGGGAGTTACACATGGGAAGGAAGGACATTCATTTAACAAATATTGGTTGAACACTTACTGTGTGCCACTAACCTGTGCTAGGCATGGGCAGTTTAGAAATGGATTCAACATGGTTTCAACTCTAGCAGTGCTTACAGTCTTCAGAGGAAGATAGACAAATAAATCGTTACAGGACAGTGTGGGGAGTTCTGCACTTAAGGTAAACGCATGAAGAAGACCCTGTTCCCTTGTCCTGAGAAAGTTCCCACATGTGGCAGACATCACAAATTGGTTATGGCACCATTTCCCACTGATGAAGGAGCTCAAGGTGGTCATGTTTTATATCTTCCTCCAGCTATTGCCATTTCACCCAGAATTAGACAGCTGTATAACCCACTTAACTCACAGGCACAAACAAATAAGGAAGGCAGATTTGATTCTCTGTCTCTGGGAAATGTGAAGTAGGAGATACCAAGAAAACCACAGTGCAAGTGTTAAACAGAAGCGATGTTGGAGGAGTTGTGAGGAAGCAGAGCTATGAGTAGAGAAAAGATAGATGTATAGCTTAGGGGAAGAGAATAAGGCAGTTAGAATTGGGAGTGAGTAAGGCCCATGGAGAAGAGTAAAAACATGTGAGAAAGAGACCAGGCAGCTCCTGAGAGATCTAGAGAAAGGACCGATTTCTAAATAAATTCCTAGGTTTCTCCCAGTGTTCCTATCCTCATTCCCATTCATATTATCTCATAGCAAAAGCCCTTTTTCTCAAGGACTCAGTGAAACTCTGGTCCTTCCACTCAGAAGGGTTTATCTAAAGCACCAGATTAGGACCCACTGGAAAGGACTCATCAACTTGGGTGGGTTCCCAAAGGCACTTACAAGATAGGCATTTTTCACTTGGTGCAACAAACTTGTTATACACATGGTACATGATGAATCATTTTCTATTACGATTTCTATTTTAATGTCATATTTTTCTCCATTTCTTCGTTCTGATTGGTCTTCATTTAACAAGAAGCATGCATGAGAATTGTTGCCTTCTATCCCACCACACTGCTGGCATACACCTGTCATGCTGTCTCCCCCCAGCTTCCCACCCACTTCTAGGATCTGAGTTTGTGAAGGGCAGGGTTCACATCCTTTCTGTTCTGTCTCTCTAAGAGCAGGCTAGACCCAGAGTAGCAATTCAGTTAACTGTTTGCTGAATGGAGTATGTAAATTCCAAGATAACTTCAGAGTTCTTTTTTTAAAAAAAATACAGGTACTACAATTTGCTGGCGTCCCCATGACTTGTTTTACAAACACATATATATCCTTTTTCTTTGATGACCACTCCCCTCAAAAAAAAAAAAAAAAAAAAAAAAGACTTTCTTGCTGAGTTCTCTAAACATCAGTAGAGGCTAACCAACCTCACAACAGGATAAGGAACTTTCTTTCTGGCAAATGCTGCAGGGCAAATGCTGGGCAGCCAGTTAGCCACCTTTCCAGCTTCCTAAAGTAGTCTGGTGCCAGGCCTGCCTCAGGGAGCTAGTTTGGTGCCCACCCAGGAGGCCTTGAAAAACTTGGGAGTCTGGGTTCTAGAGAGCCACAGTGCCAAGTCCACTCACTCCAGCACAAGCCTAGGAAATAATCTGTCCGTCATTACGACCATAAACTTTTGTGCACATCTTTTGTCTGCTAGACTAAGGCAGATGTCTGGGCCTGGATATTCTCTCACTTTCTGTCTGTCTCTTCCAGTCCTGTTCTGCTACTTGCTTGGTTCTTATGTCTTCCAAGTTTCTTTTTTCTACTTACTTTGGTCTATCTTTCTCTCATGTTAGGATATTTTACTAAATGTCAGGTGACTCCTTTTTATTTAGGGTGTGTTTTCTCTTTTTTTTTGAACTTTGCTTTTTCAGAGAAAAACAAACATATATGTACAGCTCAGTGAATTTATCATAAAGCAAACACCTCTTTCACCTGGCCAGATTCTACTCACGCTCCAGGTCTCAGGTTAACCTTCATTTCCTCTTGAAGCCAGGCACTGCCCTCCTGGGTTGGGTTGCTTTGCCGTGGCTGTGCTCTCCCCAGCGCTGCTTCCTCTCCTTTCTCCTGGCGCACAGGCTCCTGACAATCCCTGTTCACAGCCTGTCTGCCCTACTGGACTAGGCTGCCCATGGGCCCAAGGGCTGAGCCTGCCTTAGTCACTGCTTATTGCTCAGCCCAAGCACAGAGCTTGGCACATAGTGCTGAATAAATGTTTGAATGAGTGGCTACGGTAGGGAGAGAAAGGTTAAAGGAAACAAAGGAAGCGAGAGAAAAAAAATTTTGTCTCCTAGTTTCAAGGAATTTTCTGCTAGGAGAGACAAACTTAAAATATAGATCATTGGCTGGGTGCAGTGGCTCATGCCTGTAATCTCAGCACTTTGAGAGACCAAGGTAGGAGGATTGCTTGAGGCCGGGAGTTCAAGAGCAGTCTGGACAACATAGAAAGACCCCATCTCTAATTTTTTTTTTAATTAGCTGGGTATGGTGGCACATGGCTGTAATAATCCCAGCTCTTGGGAGGCTCAGTCCAGAAGATCACTTGAGCCCATGAGTTTGAGCCTGACCCATGAGTTCGACCACACCACTGTACTCCAGCCTGGGTGACAGTGAGACAGTATCTCTAAAATAAAAGTGTACACTTCATTTCTAATATATCATGATAATGACTAAGGGAAGCCCAGGGCATTGTGACAGCCTGAAGAAGAACTTTCAGTCCTTTGCACTAGTGTTTTCTGTTGTTGTTAGGTTGTTTGTTTTTGCCAAGGCTTTGACATGCAAAGAGGAGTGTTTTTTGTAGGGAAAGGTGTGCTTGCTAAGGGAACATGTGCTGTGCAGAGGGATAGAGGTGTGTGAAAGTGGCCAAGAGTGGAGTGCTCAGGGCTGGCCGTAGTCAGGATTCAGGAGATGAATAGCTGAAGATGGACCTGGAAAGGAGGGTGGGGCTGAGGGGGTCTCAGACCAGCATCCCAACCTACCCTGGATTCAGACCATGAAGACAAAATCCCAGATCTGTCCTGCTTTGATTAGGTCTGGGACCTCAAGATGGCTTGAGACTGAGCCAGACCACCCCAGAATTGCCACAGGTTCCATCCCCTCAGCTCTGCTTAATTGAAACTGCAGGAGTCCCCAGTCTCAGCCATTCTCTCAGAATGTTGAAAGGGCTATTAGTCTGGTGAAAGGGAAGAAACATGAACTTTGGAGTCAAGGGGTCCAGGTCAGAGTCCCAGCTCTGTATCTTAGTAATTGTAAGACCTTGAACCTTTGCCTTTGAATCTGTTTCCTTGTGTGTAAACTGTGATAATAGGAGTTATGAGCACTAAATGTGAAAAGTGATTTTTAAACTGTTCTTTACACATATTAGGATCCAGACCCCATGCTTCTAAAATGCTGTAAAGAGTTAAAAGGCAATCTAAAAACAAAACAAAACAAAAAATATGAACCGTTATACTGATTTATTATTCTTGGGCTTCATTTCCTGGTTGGTAAAGTACAGGGCCCAGTACCCGTTGCTTAGTTCAGGCCAGTTTCCTGTTATAATGGCAAATATTACCACCCGGCAGGGGTTGTGAATGAGGTCCCTGTCACAAAGCACATGGCCTTGTTCCTTAATTGCCAGGGTGGAATTAATTTGCTCTTCCTGTTTCTCTTGTGACAGGAAGTAGATGTCCTTGAATTTCAGTTGATTAATGGAGGCCTCTGAGCAGAGTGCTCCAGCCTCTCTTGCTTTTAATCCTTATCCAATGTAAGGCTCTAATTTAATAATTTTGCTGTTTTTTAGATGGATCACCTACTGGTTGAAAATATTGAGCGGGAAACGTTTCATCTCTGCTCCCGCCTCATTAATGGGCCGTACCGGCGGACGGTGAGAGCCCTGGTCTTCACATTAAAGCACCGAGCTGAAATCCGGGCTCAGGTGAAGAACGGCTCGCTGCCGGTCGGCACGTTTGTACAGACCCACAAAAAGTGACCTGAGGACGGTTCCAGCCCTGGGCCAGGCAGAGAGGAAAATGGGCCTCTCTCTGCCATTCAAAGACGCTTTTGAGTTTGGGTGATGGCTGATGCTGGCTGTGCGAGATTTTCCCATGGTGCCCTTCCTTTGCAGACAGAGGATGCGGAGAGCCCTAAGAGACAGGCCTGCAGGAATGTGCTTCATTAGCTGGAGTGCGCTGTTGCTGCCTAACAGAACGCACGCTGGCTGTCACTGGGAAGCGCCATACGGTTGCTATCACCCAAAATGGTGAAAGGGTGACGGATTTCACTGTGAGGATGCCAAGGACACCTCTAAACTTCCCCCATGTCAGGCAGATGAAGTTACTACTTTATTTCACCACCCTGCAGGTTACTGAAACTCAATTACCGCTGCCGCTCACTCGGTTCCATCCCCCTGAGTTTAGACAGCTCTGGTGCCTCTCAGAACTCCCCTGTCTGTTCTCTTTGCTCTACCCCAGGGGTGAGCCTGCCAGAGCCTGCCAGAGCCAGCCGACTACCCCTTCTTCCCAGAGCTCACTTATCTGAACATTTCAGCTCTCCCTGGAAGACCTTCTGCCTTGGTCTCCAGAGCCCCCATGCTGAGGCTACTAATGAGGAACTGGCCCGAAGCCTCCCACACCTCCGGGTTTATTTGAATATGCTGGTGCTCTCAGTTTAGGGCTCTGTAGAAGATACACGATGAAATTTCTCTTGAAATGAATTACTGCAGTAGAAAAAAATATGTACATGTGTATGTTAAAACGAAGTAACTCTACGCAGGCCTGTTTTAACAATTATGTAAATGAGACTTGTTTTTTAAAAGTAATAATAAGCTGGGACTTTTTTTTTTCTAAAACAAAAGGCGGAGTCTGTTTATTGAAAAGTGTTTTGGGTTGAGAAAGGATATAGTTGGTGAAATTAAAGAATGATGGAACAAGGATTTGAGGGAGGTAGCAAGACTCAAGGAAGTGGGGATTAGATTAGGGGAGACCAGAGCACGTTTGTAATCTGAAAGGAAGGAGCCGGTAGAAAGGGAAGATTTAAAATTAAAAAAAGAAGAAGAAGATAGTTGAAAAACAAGGCGAGAAGGGACAGGACTAACATTATTGCCTGTCTTCTGAATTCTAGGTGCTTTTCCTGAGACAGTCTATTCACATTTACATGGGTCTTTAGACAGTTTTGTAAAAACCTTGCTTACTTCTCTCACGCATTGTATTAGGTAGGTATTGTTGTTTTCATTGTTTGTTTATTTAGCAACCATTTCCTGAGCATTCATTCTGTGGGGTAGGTGGCTACTGAGCAGTAGTAAAAATAGGGGCCTGAGGCTCACTGAGCAGAAGCATCACCTTCAATTTCCCCCTGCTGGTAATTACTAGATCTCAAGTAATAATCAAGCATTTACCCTGGGCCCAGCACTGTGGTAACCATTTTACAAAAAGAAATACCCAGTTAAAGATGAGAAAAGTAAGGCTCAGACAGGTGTAGAAACTTACTCAAGGTCACACAGATAGTGAATGACAGACCTAAGATTCAAAATCCAGGTCTATTTGACCGTATACAGTTCCCTTGGATGATTTCATCTACTCTCGTGTTTTCAAGCATGCTGATGACATTCCAGTTTGTATCTTCAGCCCAGACCTGTCCCCTGACTTTCAGATGATATCTCCTAGATGTCCTATAGACACCTGAGATACAACATGTCTTCTCTCCATTGGCAGTACCAGCAACCCAGACACTCCAGCTAGGAACTCAAGGGCAGCCTAGACCCCACATCTCCCACCCTCAGCCAATCAAGTCCTGGTGGTTTTATTAGGTTGGTGCAAAAGTAACTGTGGTTTTTGCCATTACGTCTAATGCGTTACTTCTTTGCATTTGCTTTTCCAGTTGCAGTGCTCTTTTCCCAGCCATCTGCATGTTCCTGTCCTCACTTGATTTAGGTCTCTCTTTCCCTTATCCAGAGGCCTTTGCTGACTACCCCAAATACAATAGCTAACTCCTTCCCAACCATGCTTTAATACTGTACCTGGCTTTATTTTTCTTCAGAATACATATGACCCTTTAACATAGTTCTTTATTTCTTTATTGTCTGTCTCCCCACTCCCAGAATATAAGCTTCATGAAAGCAGAATCTTTGTTCCCTGCTATGTCTCCAGCATCTGGAACAGAGCCTGGGACAAACTAGGTCTCCATAACTATGTATTGGATAGTTGAGGGACTGGTTGTGCATGTACAGAATAAGCATCTAATTCAATCAGGGGGTGCTTCCTGGAGGAGCTGATAACTGTGTTCAGTCTTAAAGGGGAGGAGTTTGGATAGGGGAATGCTAGATAATATGACAAAAATTTAATAATTAAAGGGCAGGAGTAATTAATTGAGTGGTTGCGATGCATGCCTGGCAGAGCAAGCAGAGTATTGAAAAACCCAGAAGTGGAGCTATCTGGAAGGTGATTGGTATGGCTGGAGTAGAGAACCCTGGCAGAAGAGTAGCTGGAGATGAGGCAGGAGAGGAAGGCAAGGATCCACAGCAAGTTTGAAGGGTCTTGAGCAGCAGGTGAAGGGGTTAGACTGATTTGAAGCAGGAACTGGTCAGTTTTGTGTTAACAGGCTATGTGGAAGAGAAGCTGGGATAGGGAGACTGGAAGTAGCAAGCCTCACGTTTAAAGAACCAAAGAGTTCTGCTAACTTAGGAACCCAGAGTAAGTTGAAAACAAATTGCTCTCTGGCTGAAAGCCTTCAGTGGCGGTAGTTGGAAAGTAGAATGATTGCAGAGATGTGCTTTGGAGATTTGGAAAGCAGGCTGTGTTATTTGTGGCTGTTTTCTCCTTGATGCATGTGCAGAATTTCCATGAACGCTAATGGAGCTATTCTGAGCATTTGCTGAAGGGAAGGAAGCTTGCAGACATCCCTCCAATCTTGCCCACCCACTGAGAAGCACCTCGGAGCTACAGTCTGTTAAAAATGAAAAGGGCCGGGCGCGGTGGCTCAAGCCTGTAATCCCAGCACTTTGGGAGGCCAAGGCGGGTGGATCACGAGGTCGAGAGATCGAGACCATCCTGGTCAACATGGTGAAACCCCGTCTCTACTAAAAGTGCAAAAAATTAGCTGGGCATGGTGGCACGTGCCTGTAATCCCAGCTACTCAGGAGGCTGAGGCAGGAGAATTGCCTGAGCCCAGGAGGCGGAGGTTGGGGTGAGCCGAGATCGCGCCATTGCACTCCAGCCTGGGTAACAAGGGCGAAACTCAGTCTCAAAAAAAAAAAAAAAAGAAAAGGTTGAGGCCGGGCACATTGGGCACACTGGCTCATGCCTATAATCCCAGCACTCCAGGAGGCTGAGGCAGACAGATCACCTGAGGTCAGAGTTCAAGACCAACCTGGCCAACATGTTGAAACCCCATCTCTACTAAAAATACAAAAATTAGCTGGGTGTGGTAGCGAGTACCTGTAATCCTAGCTACTCGGGAGGCTGAGGCACAAGAATCGCTTGAACCTAGGAGGCAGAGGCTGCAGTAAGCCAAGATTGTACCACTGTACTCCAGCCTGGGCGACAGAGTGAGACTCTGTCTCAGAAAAAAAAAAAATGCAAAGGTTCCTCCTGAAATGGAGTGACAGTAGTTTCTGAGACCTCTGACTTACCTGTAAGTCAAGGTGTGAATATGTCTTATAAGCATGTTCAGTTGCTAGGGGAAATGTGGGAATGTAAGTACCATTTGTGTCTGCTCTAACAGCTTGTTGATGCTTTTCTTGTAGTGTTTAAATTGGAGGTCCTGGCCAGGCGTGGTGGCTCACGCCTGTAATCCCGGCACTTTGGGAGGCTGAGGCAGGCACATCACCTGAGGTCAGGAATTTGAGACCAGCCTGGCCAACATGATAAAACCTTGTCTGTACTACAAATGCAAAAATTAGCCGGGCGTGGTAGCAGGCACCTATAATCCCAGCTACTTGAGAGGCTGACGCAGGAAAATTGTGAACTCAAGAGGCAGAGTTTGCAGCAAGCTGAGATGGCACCATTGCACGCCGGCCTGGGTGACAGACTGAGACTCAGTCTCAAAAATAAATAAATAAATAAAAATTGAAGGTCTAGGTCCTTTGTGTAGGGACTCAGTCTCTGTATTTTCATTCATTCACTCAACAAATATTACCCATCTTCTGTGTGCCGAGGGCTAGACTGGCGCTGGAGAGATAATTTCCTCTTAATCTGGTGAGACAGATAGACACATAAGTAAATAAATGTAGAATAGCATATTGGGTCGTAACTGTAGACATAAAAATATTGAGAAAATGGGGAAAGGAATGAATAACACTACTCAGAGGAAGAATCTTCACAGAGGAGTTCATGTTTGAAGCAAAGCCAGAAGGATAGGTAGGAGTTCTTAGCAGAGGGCTCAGTCTATGTGAAAGCACAGAATCGTAAGCTGTATGGCTAGCTTCAGTAAAGGCAAATATTATGAGAAATATGGTAGTGAGAAATAGGGCAAAAAAAAGTAACTAAGGCCTTGGAGGCCTTATCAAGGAGTTTGGACTTTGACCTTCAGATAATGGGAGACCATGAGAAGTTTTTGAGGAGGTGAGGGACCTAATAATGATGTGTGTTTTAGAAAGATTTAAAAAAAAAAAAAAAAAAAAACCAACAGATATTTTAAGAAAATTTTAAACATTCAAAAGAAACCTAACAATTTAAGGCAAAGGAAAGAAACACTTGAGATTCAGTAAATTAGAGGTTTTTTGTTTTTTGTTTTTGACAAATGAAGTTTGAAGTTGCCCAAACAGTTATCATTAGAGAATTCCAGGTTTGAAAAATGGCAGGAGGCCCAGATAATGCATTTACTGTGTTCTGTGGTGAAGGAACAGGCAGCTGGCCGTTTTTCATTTATAGAATATCAGGTTCTTAAACTTGTGCCTGTCAACCTTGGTTTTCTTTTGCTGTAGCCTCCAGCCTCAGAGCCTTACTCTGAGATTGGTAATGTGTTTTGGATGTGTTTATCACAGCCAGATGGGGCAAGGGCTCAGTTTGTTACTGCCCATTATTGGAGCCAAAGGGAGTCCATCCAGAAAACAAAGCTTTGGGAGTTTCAATTAGTTGGGTGACACTCCCTTGGTATAAAGGAGAGATGGTTTGATTAGATGACATTGTATTTTCTTTAAATCAACCAAAATGATATAATTACTGTCAGGGATGGACTTACTCATAACCTGCAGAGGTTGGTTTCAAGATCCAAGAAGATGTAGACAGCCAATCAAATGCTGTTTTTTAATCTTGATAAAATCATTCTTTCAAATGTTATTTGTTGAGTTCTTATGTGTCAGGTATTAGGGTCACGGGGATAGAGAAGACATAGTCTTTGGCCTCAAGAAGCTTACAGTCTAGTGAAGGAGAAGACAATAAACAGACCATTTTCACTATTGATTTATTTTTGTTTTGAGACAGTCTTGCTCTATCGCCAGGCTAGAGTGTAGTGGCACGACCTCGGCTCACTGCAACCTCCACCTCCTAGGTTCAAGCAATTCTCACACCTCAACCTCCCGAGTAGCTGGGCACACGCCACCACACCCAGCTAATTTTTATATTTTTAGTAGAGACAGGGTTTCACCATGTTGGCTAGGATGGTCTCGATCTCCTGACCTCATGATCCGCCTGCCTTGGCCTCCCAAAGTGCTGGGATTACAGGCGTGAGCCATCACACCTGGCTTATTTATTTATTTTTATTTTGGGAGGGGGTCAGGGTCTCACTCTGTTTCCCAGGCTGCAGTACAGTGGCACAATTACAGCTCACTGCACCTTTGACCTCCCAGGTTCAAGCAAACCTCCTACCTCAAAGCCTCCTGAGTGGCTGGGACCATAGTTGTATGCCACCACACCTGGCTAATTTGTTATTAGCCATTTTGTCACCATATTGACCAGGCTTGTCTTGAACTCCTGGCCTCAAGTGAGCCTCCTGCCTTGGCCTCCCAAAGTGTTGGGATTACAGGTGTGAGTCACTGTGCCTTGCCCAGAGCATTTTTGAAAATGCAAATGGGCCGGATGCAGTGAAATTTTTAGGAGCCAATGGTGTGGGATATGGCAGGGACATACTCTTGAAATTAAAAGATACTTGTTGCATCTCACTCCAACCACTAAGAAGGAAGCACAATGCCTGGGAGCCCTCTTTAGGTTTTGGAGACAGCATATCCCACACCTAGGAATACTGCTGTATCCACATACTGGATGACACAGAAAGTTGTCAGTTTCAGTTGGGGCTCAGAGCAAGAAAGGGTTCAGTAGAAGCTCCAGGCTACAGCACAAGTGGCCATGCTGTGTGGGCCAGATGACCTGGCAGAGCACAGTGTACCTGAGGTATCTGTGCTGGGAACAAATGCCTGTGAAGTTTATGACAAGACCCTGTAAGGGAATCACAATGTAGACACCCAGGATTCTGGAGCAGGGCCATGCCATCTGTAGCCAAGAATTGTATACTTTTTGAGAAACAACTCTTGATGCTACAGGGTTCTGGTAGAGACAGATCATCAGACCATGGATCATCAAGTTGACCATGTGGCCAGAGCTGCTCATCCATGAGCTGGTTTCTGCCAGATCCACCAAGTCAAAAGGTCAGGCAAGGCCAGCAGCAATTCCTAATATAGAAATAGTACAGCTGGGGTTGGGCATAGCAGTGCTAGAGGGCAGGAAGATAGTTACATGAGCAGGCGGCCCAGACATCTGTGTCATCCACTACCTTTGCACGAGTACCTGTCTGTCCCTCATTTCACACCTTTGTCTGCCTGGGCAGCTCTTTATATCTAGCTGACAGAAGAGGAAAAAAAGCCAAGCTTTGTCCTTAGATAGGTCAGCTCAGTATGTAAGAGCAAGGCAAAAAGAGACTGTGGCTGCTCTGCAACCCCACACGGGCATCCTTGAAAGACAGCAGAGAGGGGAATCCTTCTAGTGGGCATAGCTGTGGGTCATGCACCTGGCCATCCACTTTATGTGGAAAGAGAAGGAGCCTGAGCTTAGACTCTACATGGATCTCATGGACAGTGGTGAATGGCTTGGCTGGTTGGTAAGAGATCTGAAAGGAATAAGATTGGAAAATTGGAAACAAGGAAACCTGTGGTGGAGGCATTGATTGGATCTATGGAAGTGGGCACCAAGTGTGAATATGATTATATTCCATGTAAACACCCACAAGAGTGCACATGCCATGGGAGAAGCACTAAACAACCATGTACACACAGTTGATATCAACCAGTCTCCATCTGAGGCCACCCCAAAGCTAGCACAGTGGGTGTATAAACAGCAACCATGGTGGTGTATTAGTCTGTTTTCATGCTGCTATAAAGATACTACCTGAGACTGGGCAATTTATAAAAGAAAGAAGTTTAATTGACTCACGCTTCTGCATGGCTGGAGAGACCTCAGGAAACCCAGTCATGACAGAAGGCAAAGGGGAAGCAGGCACCTTCACAAGACAGCAGGAAGAGAGCACGTGCAAAGGGGGACCTGCCAACACTTTAAACCATCAGATCTCTTGAGAAGTCACCCACTTCAAGGAGTGGGGGCTTTAAAAAAAAAAAGAGAAGTCACCCACTGTCACGACAACAGCATGGGGAAACTGCTCCCATGATCCAGTCACCTCCCACCGTGTCCCTCCCTCAACACTTGGGGATTATAATTTGAGTTGAGATTTGGGTGGGGATGCAGAGCCAAACCATATCAGATGGTATGGCATGCCTCCCACTCACCAAGATTGATCTAGTTATTGCTGCTGCTGAGTGGTCGGCCTGCCGGTAACAAAGACCAACTCTGAGCCTTAGATATAGCTCCATCCCTTGAGAACAACCAGCAGCCACTTGGGAAGTTGACTATATTAAACCCCATCCACCCTGGAAAGAGCTGTGATTCATTTTCACTGGAGTAGACATATATTCCAGATATGAGTTCATCTTCATTGCCTGTAGAGCTTCATCCAGCACAACTCTCGAAGGGCTTATGCAATGTTTAACCTACTGGGATAGATTATGGGATCTACAGATTATGGGATAGTCATCCAGGATCTCATATGATTCCACAGCAGAAGAGATGCACCAGTGGGCCCCTTGTCCATTCATCTACTGCACTATTCTTAAACTGCCAGCTTAGACCTGTCTGTCGAAGGCACAGCTGGGGCACCAGCTCGGAAATCCTGAGAGAATAGCTGCCATCCTCCAGGATGCAGCACATGTTCAAGATCAAAGACCGTTACGTGATAGTTTGTCTCCAGTGGGTAGAGTACATGAGTCTAGGAACCAAGAAACGAAAGTAGGAGTGATCTCACTCTTACCATCACTTCTAGTGACCCACTTGGACATTTGTGCTTCCTGTCCTCACAATTCTGGGCTCTGCAGGTTTGGAGGTTTTGAGTCACAAGGGAGGAACACTTCCACTAAAAGAAACATCAAGATTACTACTGAACTATTAGCTGTGACTGCACCCGGACACTTGAGCTTCTCGTGTCAAGAGACTAGCAGGCAAGAACAGTCACCATTCTTTGAAGGATAATTAACCCTGATCATTAAGAGGAGGTACAGCTGCTGTTAAGCAATGGAGGGCAGAGAGTTATATCTTTGGTAGTCAGTTGATTCACATGGAGACTTCTTGGTATTCCCTTGCCCTTGCCCAATATTTTTTCTTTTCTTTTTTTTTTTTTGAGATGGAGTCTCACTCCGTCACCCAGGCTGGATTGCAGTGGCACTGTCTCAGCTTGCTGCAACCTCCACCTCCTAGGTTCAAGCTATTCTTCTGCCTCAGCCTCCCGAGTAGCTGGGATTACAGGTGTGCGCCACCACGCTCAGCTGATTTTTGTATTTTTAGTAGAGACAGAGTTTCGCCATGTTGGCCAGACTAGTTTTGAACTTCTGGCCTCAAGCGATCCACCTGGCTTGGCTTCCCAAAGTGCTGGGATTACAGGCCTGAGCCACAGTGCCTGCCCCCTCTTGCCCAGTATTTATGAAATAATTATAAAAGTGCCCAGGCTGTGACCTGAGCAGGATATGCTGACTTCAGGCTCAGCCCCCTCAGGGCTGACGGTCTAAATCATGTCTCAGTGGAAGGCATGGAGACCAGAAGAGGTGCTGGCTTAGGGTAAGGGGAATCTAGAGTGCATAGTACAAGAGGGAGATGATGAGTATCAGTTGTGGCCTCAAGATCAGTCAGCGATGAAGGTTGTAGTTTGTCTAACTAACTTTCCTAAGTTTCCCCCAGGAAAGGAGGCCCACCAGAACTTAAACCAAGAAGTGGAGCTGGGCAGCACAGGTGTGGGCTGTAGTGGATGCCATCCTGTACTGCCCAGATCCCCCCACCACTACATTTGCTGGGCCTCTTCACACAGCTACTAGGAGTGTTCTCAGCCAGCACCCCTCAGCTGTCAGCCCCCTGGGAATTCTCCTCAACGGAAGAGTTACCTCACGGACATACCCGTTTCCCAGTCAGGTCAGTTCAAGGTTATGAAGGCCTGGCCCCACTGCCTCAACTTGACAACTCTGAAGGGCCATCGCAACTTCACAGCCTCCCATGGGACTGGCTGAGGTCTTCATACAGCGTCAGAGCCCAATTTATCTCTCTCCCACTCCTGCTTCCTTTCCTGCCCCCTTCCCAAGAGCAATCCCTGCTAAACTTCCTGCATGCTATTCTCCATCTCAAAGTCTACTTTCAAAGGAAGTGGGCCTATAACGTAGCTCTTCTAGTTGTTACTAACAGCTCTAGAACAGGGGTCAGCAAACTTTTTTAAAGGAAAAGATAGTAAATATTTTAGGCTTTGTGAGCCATGGCAGTCTCTGTCACAACTATTCTACTCTGCTATTGTAGTACAAAAGCAGCTGTGGACAGTATGTAAATGAATGAATGTGGCTGTGTACTAATAAAACTTTATTTATAAAAACAGGTGGTAGGCTGCATTTGGTTCATGGGCCTTAGTTTGCCAAAACATGCTCTAGAGAAATGCTATTATATGTGCACAAAGGAGGCCCTGCAATGTGATTTGTAATAGCAAAATTTTAGAAACAGTCTAAAAGCACATTTAAAAAAGAATGGTTAAATTGTACATCCAGATTTTGGAATACCGTACTGTGGATAAAAAGAATGAGTTTAGGTCTGTATAACAGCACTTTCTAATAGAAATATAACACAAACCACATATATATTTTTAAATTTTCCAGTAGCCGCATAAAAAAAGTAAAAGGAAACAAATGAAAATTAGTTTTAATAATATATCTTGAGTTCAATATGCCCCAAATATTACTTTGATATGTAATCAATATAAAAATTCCTGAGACATTTTACATGTTTTGTACTAAGCCTCTGAAATGTAGTGTGTAATTTTACTCTTAGAGCACATCTCAGTTTGGGCTAATTACATTTTCAAGTGCTTCTAGCTTCATGTGGCTAGTGGCTACTGTGTTGGACCACGCAAATCTATTAAGTACTGATGTGGGAACATGGCTGAGACATATTGTTAAGTGAAAAAAGGAAGTTGCAGTACCATATGTACACTATGAACTATTTATGTAAGGGAAAAAAACTATTTCCATAGAGACATATTGAGAAAAAGAAAAAAGATGTGTACAGATATACACCCAATTTAGAGAGAAGTTTTGGATGGGGTGAGGGGTTATTAGTCAGGAGGGACTCACTCTCTTTGCCTGATTTTTTTAAAATAAACTTTTTATTTTGGATTGATTTTAGATATACAAAATGTGGCAAAAATACAGAGAGTTTCTGTACGTCCCTCACCCAGTTTCCACCATTGTTAACCTCTTATGTTAGTGTGGTACATCTGTCAAAATTAAAAGCCCACTGTGGGTATACTACTATTACTGAACTCCAGAATTCACTCAGACTTCACCTGTCTTCCCACCGATGTCTTTTTTCTGTTCCAGGATTCAGCCCAGGATCCCAGGCTGCATTCAGTCATCCTGTCTGTCCTGTCTCTTCTGCTCTGTGACAGATTCTCAGTCTTCCCTTGTTTCCCATGACCTTGAGAGTCTTGAGCAGTATGGCCAGGTATTTTGTAGACCATCCCTCAGTTTGGGTTTGTTTGAGGATTTCTTCATGACCAAGTTGGAATTCAAGGTTTTGGGAAGAATACCACTGAGATGAAGCACCCTTCTCATCGCATCACACCAGGCGGCACGTGGCTTCCACAGGACTATTCACTGGTGATGCTGGCCTTGAGTGCTTGGTTATGTTAGCGTTTGCCAGACTGGCCCACTATGAAGTTGTCATTTTTCCCTTTCCATATTCTATTTTTTGGAGGCAAGTTACCAAATCCAGACCTCACTCAAAGGTTGGAGGGCTGGGGGTGAATTAAACTCCACCTCCTGGAGAGTGGATTATCTACCTATATAATTTGGAGGTCTTTAAGGAAGATTCGTCCCTTCTCTGCCATTTAATTTATTTTGATAATTTATTAATATATCAATATGGACTCATATTTTATGCATTGGGTTGTAATCAATCTGATTTTTTATAGTGAACATAAATTCATATAATGTATTTTTTTAATGCAGAAAACATACAAAAACCATGCCATATGAGAAACAAGCTCTTATGATTGGCAGGGATTTTTCCTCCACAGCTTTTCATGTCCGCCTTTGAGTAGGATAATCATTAGCTTACTGCCATTCAACTAGCAACCCTAGACACGCTATTTCAACTCTCCAGACCTCAATTTCCCCATCTAAGTAAGAGAATGTTTCATGAAATGGTCTCAGAGGTGAAGAAGGGGATGGTGTTTGTATGATTCTAAGTGTCCACATATTTTGTTGCCTATTAATAGACCCTAAGTCCTTAATGGTTATCTTCTTTTATTTATGTTGGAAGATGAACTCAGAGCTAATAGCCCTTGAGAACATCCTGTAAACATAGTCAATATTTATATCCCCCATTACAACCCCAAGGGTCCACCTTCCTTGCTCTTTCACCCCTCTAAGTGGGATTAAGTTTTCCTTTTATTTCTCAGCTTTTTCTCCAGCAGCTGAAGACTAACCTGAGGCCTAGGATTCCTAACGCTACCAAGCATCTGCTGACTCTTTGGCCCCATTCTTGTGCCTCTCATCTAGCTATGCTATAGCCACACTGATGTCCTTGTCACCCTGCATCGTCCCCAAATTCATACATTGATGACCTAACCCCCAGTACCCCAGAATGAGACTGTCTTTGGAGATTGGGCCTTTACAGAGGTAATTAAGGTAACGTGAGATTATATGGGTGAGCCCTAAATCCAATGTGACTAGTGTCCTTATAAGAAGAGATTAGGACGCAGACAGCACAGACCATGTGAGGACACAGCAAAAATGTGGCCATCTATAAGCCAAGGAGAGAGGCCTCAGAAGAAACCAAAACTGCTGACACCTGATCTTGAACATCTGGTCTCCAGAACTGTGACAAAATGAATCGGTTGTTTAAGCCACCCAGTCTGCGGTACCTTGTTCTGGCCGCCCTAGTAGAAGCAAATACACACGCCCATGAATGAAAATGCTTCCTGAATGCCTCACTCCTATACGCCAGGCCCGGTGACAGACCCCAGGCCACAGAGATGAACCAGACAGGGGCTCACGGTCCAGTGAGGGGCCAAGTCATCCGTCCATTGCCATCTGACACACTAGGGGCTAAGTGGGGAACTGGGAGTGCGGTGGAGGGACTGCTGACCTATGCCTGTAGAAGGGGCCTGGCCCAGAGGGTATCAGGAAAGAGTTAGCAGAAATGCTGACTTGTGAGCTGGGTTTTGACAGGTTTAAAGGAGTTTCCCAGGCAGGAATGGCATTCCAGGTACAAGGAAAGGTACATGCAAACATAGAAGCTGGACAGATGTTAAGGAGTAGGTGTGGTATGGATGGAGCCAAAGTGCAGCAGGAGGAGGAACAGCCCGAAGTGAGCCTGGTGCAGGAGGGAGGGGCCAGTCCATGGGTGGCCGGTGTCCTGGGCTAGGAATTTTTACTTACAGAACTTTAAAGGTTTTGAGGTGAGAAAACTCCAAAAGTAAAATTATGGTTCCATGCATAATGTAGGGACTTACTATGTAGGCAATGATTTGTTTTCCAGCAAATACAGAGCACCTATAGCAAGCACATCAAGCATTTGTTTCCCTCTCCACCTGAATGTGAACTTCTCCAGGGAAGGGACTGTGTCTGGTTTATTTCTGTGTCCCCAGCAGAGGCTGGTACAGATCAGGGGCTCCATACACATGCACTGAATGAGTACATAAAAGCCCAGGCAGGAGGCCAAACCCTCCCCCAGCCGTGGGTTTTCATAGTTCTGAAGCTGGTGCTGGTTCAGTAAATCTCTCTATGTGCAAGAGCCCCGTCCCCTCCTGCCTGATGCAGAGAACAAGGCTCCCAAAGAAGCACTCAGGATTGAATTACTTTCAGAGCCAGAAAACACATGGCCTGTGGCAGGCTTATCGCCGAGGTAGGTAGCCCACCTGGCATGGAGATGACTTGAGGCCTGCTCACAAGGGAGAAGTGTCCAGGATTGCCACAGGGGCCTCCAGACCAGGACTTCAGCAGATCAGATAGGGGAGGCTGTGTGTCAGAGGGGAATCAAAATCATCAAAGCCCCAACCACTATGTGGTGAGCTCCTGTACAGGCTAGAGACTATGCTGGGTACTCTGTGCAGTTTGCCTTAGTCTTACTGTTACCTCCCAAATGTGACCCCACCCCTTAATCTTCTCCCCATCCTCTTATACCTGAGCCTCTTATGCCAAGAAGACCTCCTAAGGTCTTCCTGGAAGTACCTTCTCCCTTCTCTAATCAGTTCTGCACTCGGCAGCCAGAGTGAACATCTAGACTATACCACAGGTCCTATCATTCCCGTCCTCAAAACCCTTCAGTGGGTCTGGATGTGGTGGCTCATGCCTGTAATCACAGCACTGTAGGAAGCCAAGAAGTGAGCCTAGTAGTTTGAGACCAGTCTGGGCAACATAATGAGATCCCTTTCTCTCTTTACAAAAGAAAAAAAATAGCCAGATGTGGTGGCGTGCACCTGTGGTCCCGGCTACTTGGGAAGCTGACGTGGGCGAACTGCCTGAGTCTGGGAAGTTGAAGCTACGGTGAGCTGTAATCGCACCACTGCACTCTAGCCTGAGTGACAGAGCATAACCTTGTCTCAAAAAAAAAAAAAAAAAAATCAAAAGAAAAGAGAAAACCTTCCAATGGCCCTGATCACCCTAAAAATAAAACAAAAGTCCTTACGGTAGCCTACAAGGTCCCACATGTCCTGGCTTCTGGCACCATCTCCATCTTTGTCCTACCCCTGGCTCCAGCCTCTCTGGTCTTCTGTTCCTCAAACTCCCTGACTCTAGCCCTTCCTTGGGGCATCCACGTGCGCTTCCCCTCTGCCCGGCATGCCCCGATTGCCCCGAGGTGACTCCTTGTCCTTCAGTTCTTACTCCTCAGAGAGGCCTACCCTGGCCACCCACTCTAATCAGGTCCACATCCCCAAGTCAATCTCTGACAAATCAGTGCTTTTTTTTCTTCATAGGACTTAAAACATTCTAGAGTTACCATATGTACTTCTTCATTCCCTTGCTAATTTTTTTGCCTCTCCCACCAGAATTCACTCTTTTGAGAGCAGCGACTTTGTCCGTCTCTCCTTCACTGGACCTCCAGTGTCTGGCACAGGACTTGGCCCTGAGCAGGGCTCCATGCATATGTGCTGATGAATGGATGGCACCCCCCATGCCTCCAGGCTGGCCTCTGTTAGTCCACGCAGCCGAGCGGACAGTCTGGGCTCCATGGGAAAAGCTAATCCCAAGCGTGTGGACCGACAGATGGTGTGGAGCCCAGAGCTGAGGCGCAGCTTTTATTAGTCTGAGTTGCTTTTGCTGGGAATAGGATTAGCATAAGTACCATCCCAGGCAAGTGGATAAGGTAAAGCTCTGTTAGTTACATTCATATTTTGTTTCTTGGCCACAGTGCTGGGCCAAACTTGTGCTGGGTCAGCCCAATTCATGGCTAAGGGGTAGTACTCAGGAAGGGCAACTGGAGTGGGACCTTCTCAGTCCCCTCTCCTCACTGACCTCCAGAGTAGCCTGTCCAGCTCCTAAGTCCCCACTTCCCACCCCAGGCAGAATGCTTTTTACTGGCCCCGCTGTCCCTGGGTGAGGCCTGAACGCTATGATGATGAAGACAAAGAAGGGATGATGGTGGCTATCACACAGCTCTCCCGTGTAACCCTCACAACAACAACAACCCTGCAAGGCAGACGGTATCACCATCCTCATTTGGCAAATGAAAAGCTGATGGCTCAGCGAGGTTAAATGACTCAGCCAGCAGGCCACAGACAGGCTCCAAATCCCAGTCTGTGGGAATGATTGGATGGGCACTCCAGGGTGGGCCAGCCTCCCTCTCTGGCAAGGCTGCCATGCTCCCCAGTGCCCTGGTTTCAGCTTTGACTGGATCAGTGAGGAGCCAAGTCAAAGATCAAGTCAAGGAAACTCCTATTTTCTGGCTAAGAAGTATCACTTGCCTTAATCTCTTCACTTTCTCTTCAGCTCCATTAAGGAGCATTTAACTCTTGGAAGGAGTCATTTTCCACAAAGAAACAGGGTTCTGAAAAATCACTGTGGGTCGGGCTCAGTGGCTCACACCTGTATTCCCAGCACTTCAGGAGGCCAAGATGGGCAGATGGGCAGAACTCTCGAGCTAGGGCAACATGGCGAAACCCCAACTCTACAAAAAAAATATTTAAAAATTAGCCAGGCATGGTGGTGTGCACCTGTAGTCCCAGCTACTAGGGTGGCTGAGGTGGGAGGATCACTTGAGCCAGGAGGTTGTGGCTGCAGTGAGCTAGCATGGCGCCGCTACACTCCAATTCAGCCTGGGTGACAGAGACCCTGTCTCAAAACAACAACGAAGTGTAACATGCATATAATAACAATAAAAGCTGACATTTATGGAGTATTAGGTGCCAAGACTATACTCAGTGCTTTTCACACATTATCTCAATGTTTGAAATTTCAGTAATTTATGTGAATAAAGGAATTCCGTACATGTGATTTAAAAAAAAGAGAGAGAGATTATGAAACGGTGAAGAGAGAAAAGAAGTTCTCCCTGCCTCCTCTGCACTCCCGTGCCCTCTTCCCCTTCCCACAGGCCACACGGTGACCAGTTCCTTTTATCCAGCAGAGTCCATGAATGACCCTCAACAGCCCTTTGAAGTATTATTATTCTGGAATTACATGTTAGGAAACTGAGGTTCTGAGACAGGAAGTCACTTTCCCAAGGTCACACCACTTCAGGGCAGAGCTAGGAGTTCGTCCCAGACGGGTTGACTGAAGCCCATGTGTTGAGGGTCACCCTGCCTCCCACAAAGAGGAGAGAACCGGAAATTTGAGCTGAGAAGTCTGTGCTGGGCAGCCAGCTGGACTCGCTCGCGAATGGGCTTTGTCTGCCTACACCGATCTTGAAGAATTCAAATTTGGATCTCAGCAAACTGACAAATTATAAGCGGTCACAGACCATCTAGGTTACTGACTAATAGTCAAGGCTGCGAATACTACAATCCTGAATCCTCCCGGTCATCCGTTCTTGCCGTTTCCTGCCTCCTTGCTCCTTTACACCCATGGTTGGTCATCTGCGGGCGTCAACTCAGACAAGCTGCTTAGTATAAAGAAGGTCATGGGAAGCAGAGGAGGCAGTGCACAGCTCTGCAGCTCCAACACCAGGCTAGGCCTCAGCTCTGCCCTCCGCGTGGCCGGGGCAGTCCTGTCCCTCTCCAAGCCTTAATGTCTTCATTTGGGACAGGCGTCCCCAAACTGCGGCCCCCTGAGGCCATGTATCCGGCCCCCCGCCGCCCTTCAGGAAGGGGCACCTCTTTCATTGGTGGTCAGTGAGAGGAGCACAGTATGTGGCGGCCCTCCAACGGTCTGAGGGACAGTGAACTGGCCCCCTGTGTAAAAAGTTTGGGGACGCCTGATTTGGGAAATGGGATTAATTCTATTTAATCAAAAGGTTTGGAGATCCTCAAGCAAGGTAATGAAAGCCAAATGGTAATTAGCAAAACCCCACGCAAATATAATTTTAATAACAATAAAGGAAAGTTGGAATAAACCTAGTGGTCTCTATGTGAAATAAGCCAGCTTAACTCACACCTGCTCTCTCTTCACTTCCTTCCATTCCACCCACCAACCTGCATTTATAAAATCTTTTACAGTTTACAAAATCCTTTTCATCCTGTTTTATTAGCCCTTGTCCAAGCCCTATGAGCAGGAGGTTCCAAAGATTCCTTATCCTGGTGCCCCACACTGCCTTCTCTCTGGTCATGACTGCCCAGGGGCAAAGGCTATAAAGAGAGAACCCAGGTTCCTTGATTCCCAGCCCTACAAAGTACAGAGTGGAGTCTGACTTACCTGCACCCACTTTGTGGATTACAGCTTCCCAGTTGAGAGTTCTTGGTCAGGCCGCCTCTTCTGTCTGAACCCAAGCAATCTCAACAGTGACATGCAGGTGATAATCACTCCCAGTTGACAGATCAGGAGACTGAGGCTCCAAAAGAAGAAGTGACTTGCTCAAGGTCACAGAGCTGGTGAGAGGTGGTGTGGTCCTCACACCTGGCCATATCGCTGCCCTGCTTAACACCTGCAGTGGCTGCCCTGGCCCACTGGCTAGAACTCATGCCCCTGAGCTTGACTCTTGAGGCTTGCAGTGATCTGGCCCCCACCCCCCTCCCCAGATTCACCTCTCAGCGCCCTTTCTACACCTCAGCCTTTCCAACTGTGTCATCATTCCCCAAACACACAATGACTCCTCAACCCCTTGTCTTTGCACCTGATATTCCCTCTGCCAGGCTGCCTGTGGTCTCCTGCTCACCTTTGATCAATCCCTCTCATGCGCCCTTTGACAGGTACGTGACACAGTGAGCTTTCCTTGTTGTTGTCATCATTACTGTACTGATCATGTCACAGAGTGGATCAGACCCCAAGCTTTGGAGCTAAACTGCTTGAGTTTAAGGCCTGGCTCAACCACTTACTAGCTGAGTGATTCTGGACAATTTCGTCAACATCTCTGCACTGCGGAGGTGTTTTCTCAGTTGTATCATGAAGGTCCCTCCTGGGATTGTTGCGAAGAATAAATAATACACAAAGAATGATGGGCACAGGGCCTGGCATAGAATAAGTGCTCATTCAATATAGGCTACCTCTTATTATTTTCTGTGATTTGTATTTGGTGATGCGTACCATCTACCCATCCCTGTGCTGGGCACAGCTAGTTGACCCAGATGCGGTCTCTGGCTTCAGTCCCCAGGGGAGAAGAGAGGCAGATAAATATCCCATGATAATGCATTCATTCTGACCAAGCCACTGTTTTACTGAAAGCATCCTGCGCCTGTGTTCATGAGCTCTGAAGAGCAAACACCATTCTGCAACCACTTCTTCCTCACCAGACATGGACTGGGTCCTCATACGCCCACCCCACTGCATGTCTCATCCATGGGGAATGGTTTTGGCAGCTCCCCATTCTTTGCAGGTTAACCCCAGAGACAGGCTGTTTCCAGAGTGCAAGGGAAGACTCAGCTGCAGCACAGTTTATCTCCCTGGGCTGCTCCCTCAGCTGAGATGTATGAGCTGTGCCTGTCACAGTGACCCTGCAGGCTCAATTACAGATCTGCTTCTAGGCTAGACTGGGGCAGAAACCTGCCCAGATTTACCAAGTGGCCCCGAGGGAGAGCCACAGGCCCTGTCAAACCTGGGACCTCCGAGGGCATGGGGCCCATTTAGCTGCCTCGCCTGTCACACACAAGGAAACTGAGGCTAGACACAGGAAGACACATTCAAAGCTCTTACCAGTGAAAATGGGCCCAGTGTGAGGTCTAACATGGGCCCTGAGTGCCACCGAGGGAGCTTATTTTTCTATACGTGAGTATATGACTTCACTATTACTCAAATAGTTTTCTTTTTATGTAACAAAATTATTTACTATGGAAACATACTTTGAAACTTGAACCAAAAGCTAAATATTGCACTTCCATAGACAAAGACCACATTCTGTCCCCATAAGCATATTAGAATGAGGCTGGGCGCGGTGGCTCTTGCCTGTAATTCCAGCACTTTGGGAGGATGAGGCAGGCGGATCACCAGGTCAAGAGATCAAGACCATCCTGGCCAACATGGTGAAACCCTGTCTCTACTAAAAATACAAAAATTAGCTGGGCGTGGTGGCACACGCCTGTAGTCCCAGCTACTCAGGAGGCTGAGGCAGGAGAATGCTTGAACCTGGGAGGCAGAGGTTGCGGTGAGCCGAGATCGCGCCACTGCACTCCAGCCGGGCACCTGGCGATGAAACAAAACGCTGTCTAAAAAAAAAAAAAAAAATTAGAATGTATTAGATGAAACAGAAATATCGCCTGGCTTCACTGGCTTGTGGTTACAAAATGGAGTCCCATTTTTGCCAAAAAGACAATGACCCTGAGCCCCACTTCTACATAAGCAGAAACTTAGCCTTCTCAGAAGCCACAAGCTAGCCTGTCAATTGCAGTCACCATATTTGCCGGTTCTTCCTCTCCACCCTCTGGCTCTTTCTTCATCAGTATTCTCAGTTAGTGAGGACTTTGGAAGGAGTCCCGTTGCTGCTGCTATTAATGGTGCCTGCAGTGAGGACAGCGTCGGGGCAAAGATTCCTTATCCTGGTGGCCCACACTGCCTTCTTTCTGGTCATGACTGCCCAGGGGCAGCAGGGGCTAAGGCTGAGCCCCCACAGAGGAAACCAGGTTCCTTAACTCCCAGTCCTACAAAGCACAGTGTGGAGTCGGGCTGACCTGCCCGCCCCCTTGTGGATTACAGCTTCTTAGTTGGAGAGTTCTTGGTCAGGCCGCCTCTCCTCTCAGAACCTGAGCAACCTCAACAGTGACAAGCAGGTGATGAAACCCACTTGGAAGGCTGTCAGGAAGATCAAATGAGATCACTTGTACACAATGTTTGGCGTATCATAGGTACTCAATGAATTAATGGCTGTTACCGGTATTATTATTATTCTGTCTGAGGCTGAGCTTCTCCAGAAACAGGCTCTAAAAAGGACTATTTGAGACAAGTGGTTTGAGAGGTGAGTCAGAGGAGGCACTTGTAGAGGTGTTGGAAGGTGAAACAGGGAGGAAAAGAAGCCAACAAAGGGTGTGTTATCAAGCCGATTTTTGCTATAACCAGCCAGGGCTCAATTCCACTGAGGATTTCTGCATGATAGAGTACAACAAGTCTTACTGGTGTCCCTATCAAGGGGCGAGGGAGCTGGGGTATCAGTCCACCAGGAATTGTCTGGAATTTGATGCAGAAGAACGAACATTAGCGCTTGCTGACAACTTTCTGTGTGCATGCAGGCCAGGCCTGGCTCCGAAGCCAGAGAAAGTCCTCAGGCAGAGTTGCAGGGGCTGGCACTTAGAGGTTGTCAGGTTGGCATGCACAGGGATGGTGAACATCAAGGGACGCAGGCAGGACCCTTCCAGCATCTGCCACAAATTCCACGTAGGGTCACTTCCTCTGAAAGACAAGACACTGAACTCTTTTTTTAGGCTGGGGTTAGAACAGGAGGAAGGCTACTTGGGACCTAGTTCCAGCTGTCATCTTCTGATTGGACTGTGACCTTCTTCTGTGCTATCTCTGGTCCTCAGTTGCCTCTCCTGTCAAATGGGGAGTTCAAAGCAGGTGGATCTTTGGGTCCCAACCAACTCTCAGAAATTTCTTAATTCATCTGGCTTTTTCATTTGACCCTCACAGCACCCCTTGGGGAGAGGTAGCAGGAGCCAGTGTGATCTCCCCGTTGAGAGGGGAACTTCCCTTCAGACTCAGGGAAAGTGAATCTGCCAGTGATTCTCAACGTGGGGTCTCTCCACCTGCAGCCTCCCATCACCTGGGCACTTGTTAGAAAATGAAAAGTCTTGGGCTCCACTTTAGGCCTATTAAATCAGAAATGCTGGGGCTGGGACTAACAATCAACAACCCCCCTTTAACAAAGTCCCCAGAGTTCTGACCCTGGGCATGCTCAGGTTTGAGGCCAAGGTCAGACAGTGAGCTGAAGGCAAAGCTGGAGCCAGAACCTAAGTCTTCTTTCGCGCAGGCGTCCTTTGAACCATCTGCACACAGGGCTCACTCTGGGGTTCCGTGGTCCTGGTGTCTCTCAGCTTTTCTCAGATGCCTTCCTGCCCCCTCCCATCTGATGTGCCTGGGGCTTATTACAAATCTCAGCTTGAGGAGAGGAGAAGAAAACTAATTTTGAAGTCCTAGAAACTCGGGTAGAGTAGCTGGAAGCTTCTAGTTATCCCATCTGCACACACCTACTTCCCAGGGCCACTGAAAAACGGGGGCGACTAGCGGTATTTCCCAAGGTCAAACAAAGCTCTTTCTTCTGCAGAGAGCCAGGTCACAGCATCCAGTAAGGGCAGAGTTGGGTAGGGTTGGGGTGAGATCTGAAGGTAGGCTGGGGGCTGGAGGGGTGGAATGCAGCGAGTGAAGGGTGCAGTACAGTCCCTACAGGTCCTCCTCCAAGAGTGGCAGCTGAAATGCCTGAGAGGGGAGAGGACTTAGCCAAGGTCACTCAGCCAGATCTGGGCCTCCCGACCACGGCCCAGCTGCTCAGAGGAGGCCTTTTGGCTCCCTCACCCCTCTCCAAGCTCTCCTGCAAGCGTTCTTGGGATTACCATGTCTTTGCACCATTCTGCAAATCTGACTGCATGCCCACTGGGCACTATGCTTCCTGGTCTGTGCCAGGTGGAGGCTGAGCACTGGGGATGCAGAAATGTGAGTCAGCCACCTTGACTCAAGGGATCACTGAGCCACTCGCAGAAATGTCCCTTGGGCGGTGGGTCGGTACCATCACATACTCCTAGTCTCCAGACCCACTTATTCCTTCCACGGAATCTGGGTGGCTCACCCATTCCTGGGCCCCTCCGGAGCAGCTGAGGGGCTCTCCCCTTGCCTCCGCCCTCCAACCGTACCCTCACCTCCTGTACTCACAGATGGCCTTGCCTTCCATGCCACAAACGATTAAAGCATCGCACAGGAGCTCCCTCACCCTCCTCCCTGCGGGAACACAAGCCTCACTGTCGTGTTCTCAGAGGCGTGTGCGTCCGGTCACTGCCCGCCCCTCCCCTTGTGCCCCAGCCCCCGCCTCCCACTCTGTGACAGGCCTCTCTTTACTTCAGTATCCACCTCTTACCCTTCCTTAGCTTTTCCCATCAGTATTTAAATGCACTTAAAGCCTTTCCATCCGCAACAAACAAAACCAAACAGAGGAAAACCAGGGTCACCATCCACAAAATCAGTCCGTTCTACCCCCACCGGCGCTCCAGCTCCTGCTTGCCTCTCTTCCACTCAAGAAAGGCCACACTTCTCCAGGGAGCCATGACTGTCACTGTCTTAACTCCTCTCCTCAACTCCTCCTCGGCCCCATCTTCACCTGCCCAGGTCACCAGTGCTGTCCTCTTTCCCAGTTATGAATCAAGGCTATGGGTCCCTTCCCAGATGGGTGGCTGTCACATCGCCACTACCCTCCTAGGTCTTGGGCTTTTGTGGCTCCTCTTCATTCATCCAGCTATAATTTAAGTGGCTCTTTTTCTGTGTCAGTCACTGGGCCTGAGCCTAGTGACTCAGTGATAAGCAAGAGGATCAGGATCTGCCTTCCAGAGCACAGGGAAAAGCGGATCCTCGGGGGTCCTGCTCTCGTGCCCCTCCTCTCCCCACGATACACAGCCTCTCCTGATCATCTCAGCTACATGCTGATGACTGTCAGAGCCCAGCTTCTGCCCTGATTTTCCCCATCCGCACAACTACCTGGGGGCCAATTCCACCTGGATGGTCCACAGGCACCTCAGACTTGTAAGGAAGGTTCAAACGAAATTGGAGTCTGCTCCTTAAATGTCCCCTCCTCCCCTATACCAAGAACGGTACCACCATTCATACAACTCATGAGCCATAAACTTGGGAGACATTTTTCACTCTTCCCTCCAGCCCCACCTTCCAACCATGTGCTTTCTCTTTTAAATTTTATTTTTATTTTTAGAGATGCTGTCTTGCTCTGTCACCCAGGCTGCTATACAGTGGCATGATCACGGCTCACTGCAGCCTCGAACTCTTGAACTGAAGCTATCTTCCCACCTCAGCCTCCTGAGTTGCTGAGAATGGAGGCTCAAGACATCGCGCCCAGCCCTCCTTCCTTCTAAATCAGTGGCATTGTCCTTCCCATGGCCACTGTCCTAGGCTCACATCACTGAGACACTCCCCAGCCCGTCTTTCACCATTCTTGTGCCCTCCACGCCATTGCATGAACATAGCTAGAGAGGTCAAAAGTAAGCTTGAACAGCCCAAGTGTCCATCAGTGGAGGAATGGGTGGACAATTCGTGGTGGTCATCCACACAATGGAATATTATTCATCCATAAAGAGGAATGAAGTCCTGATACATGCTACAATGCTGATGAACCTCAAAAACACACACCATCACAACCACCACACATGTGCACCATCACAACCACCATACCCATCACAACAACCACACCCATCACAACCACCACACACGCACACCATCACAACCACCACACACACAATCACCACACACACCATTACAGCCACCACACACACCATCACAACCCCCCGACACACACCATCATAACCACCACACACAATCACCACACACACCATCACAGCCACCACACACACCATCACAGCCATCATGCATGCACAGCATCACAGCCACCACACCCATCACAACCACCACATACACAACCACCACACATATTATCACAGCAATCACATACACCATCACAACCACCACACCCATCACAAGCACCACACACACAATCACCACACATCATCAGAGCCACCACACACACAGTCACCACACACACCATTACAGCCATCACATACATCATCACAGCCACCACACATGCACACCATCACAACCGCCACACCTATCACAACCACCACACACAATCACCACACACCATCACAGCCACCGCACATACAATCACCACACACACCATCACAGCCACCACACAATCATCACAGCCACCACACACAACCACAGCCACCACACACAATCACAGCCACCACAATCACCACACACACCATCACAGCCACCATACATGCAATCACAACCATCACAACCACCACACACACAATCACCACATACATCACAGCCACAACACACACCATCACAGCTACCATACACACAATCACAACCACCACACACCATTACAATCACCACACACACCATCACAGCTACCACACATGCAATCACAACCACCACAGACACCACACACACCATCACAGCCACCACACACACAATCACAATCACCACACATACCATCCCACCCACCACACACACAATCACCACACACACCGTCACAGCCACCACACATGCAGTCACAACCATCACAACCACCACACACACAGTCACCATACACCATCACAACCACCACACACACAATCGCCACACACCATCACAACCACCACACACACAATCACAACCACCACACACACCATAACCACCACACACAGTCACCACACACCATCACAACCACCACACACGCCACAGCCACCACACACACAATCACAACTACCACACACACCATAACCACCACGCACACAATCACCACACACCATCGCAACCACCACACACACCATCATAGCCACCCACACTCAATCACAATCACCACACACACCATCCCGCCCACCACACACACAATCACCACACACACCATCCCACCCACCACACACACAATCACCACACACACCATCACAGCCACCACACACGCAATCACAACCACCACACACACAATCACCACACACCATCACAACCACCACACACACCTTCATGACCGCTATGCACATAATCACCACATACACCATCACAACCACCACCCACAGGCACCACACGCATCATCACAACCTCCCCCCCCACACACACGCCATCACCACACACCAGCATCATTCTCCACAGAGCACAGCAGCTGGGCAGGTGCAGGCAGAGCACTGGCTGGAGGCGTCTCTGCAAGAGCGAAGGGCAGAGCGGTGAGGACCTGTGAGCCAGGCTGGAGGGCTTCACCCTGCGGGCAATGGGGGACCGCCGCCGGCCTGATCATTTAGGTCCCTCTGCTGGGGTGTGGGAGTGGAGTAGAGGAGGCCGGAGAGGCCATGGCCAGCCTGTCCAGAAAAAGCCCCTGCGGGAGGCAGATGTCACCCTCACTGTCCCTGCAGTGCGGGGTAGGTGGAGACGGCATGTCCAGGTGCCAGAGCAAGAATTCCTGGACCTAGAACCTGGGACCAGTGCAAGCTGGCATCCCCCTCATCCTTCGTTCAGCCGTGGTCTGGATGAACTTGGGGCATGGCTGGAGGCCGCGAGCTGTGGGGGCTGGTGGCGGCAGTGAGGCCAGAGAGAAAGGAGAGGACTGGAGAGATGGTGGCATGTGGGCTGACAGGGCTGGGCATGACTGACACCTGGGGGAGAGGGAGAAGTCCAAGACCAGCCCAACAGCCTGGGGATGGAGACGACAAGAGGGAGCACCGATACCGTGAGAGGCACAGGGCGTGGCTGCGCGTGGGTGAGGGACTGCAGCGTGGGAGATTTCGGTGGAGAACCAGATCGGGAGCCACCAAGTACCATGGAGATGGTGACGAAACCCGCAGGCCGGCAGGGATGGTGCTCGGAGTCTGCAGCTGCAAGACCCCTGCTGGGGGGACCCCAGGCCAGGCAAGGATCCCGTTGTCTCCACTTTGCCACACTCGCTCCTCTAGGGGGACTGACCAGCCCCTGTTCGCCCAGGACTTTTCTCATTTAAAACGGAGATTCCCATGTCCCGGGAATCCCCAGTCCCAGGTAAACTGGGGCGAACCGGAACGAAGGATTACGCCTCGCTTATCTCAGCCTAAAGACTTGTTTGCTGTCTATCTCCCCTAGTCAACCGTCACAGGCAGGACTCGGGGCCGCTTTGGGATGGAGGAGGAAAACCGCAGGGAAGCACCTTGGCTCTCTTCCCGGCCTGGAAACCGGCGCCACTCGGCCGCGGCGCCTGTCACGGTGGGTGGGTGGCTGGGCCTCCCGGGTCCCCCCGCCCCTCCCGGGCCCTCTTCCCCATCCCGCTTTCTCTCCAGGGTGGCCTGCGGCTCCCGGAGGTGCCTCGGAGCCTCCTTGCGGCCCCACAAGGTGGCGCTGTGTCCAACGCCGGCCCCGGGCTCTGCCGAAGGGACAGGGGACCCGGAGCGGAGCCGCCTCTGAGCCGCTCCCAGACTCGGGGGCTCAGGGACGCGCTGCAGCACACAGGCCGCCTCTTTCTGCAGGCATATTCTTACTCACAGGCACCCTCGCGGCCACCCAGACCCCAGATCCCCGACACTCACAGCCCTGCCGGAGCAGGGGCAGAGCCAGGAGAGACCCCGGGGAGCGTCAATTCCAGTCCCCTCTAAAGACAGTGCACGCGTGTCCACACACACGGGCATACACGCACATGAACACACACGTGCACCCCCACCCTGGGCTGTCAGGAGCCCCGCTTTGCTGAGGTCCCCCTTCCCCTTGAAGCCTCCCCTCTCTCGACTCCTGCCGTTCCCCTCACAGCCCGGCGGTGGGCATCAAATGAACTTCCGGGGGAAACGGGCTCGCGTGAGGGTGTCAGGGGTAACATTAGACCCACAGGCACATATGCAAACAGGTCTGTGGGTCTAATGTTAGACCCAGCCACACATGAGGGAACACCTGTCCCGCCACCATCCACACCTGGGAATGCCAGCAGGGGACACATAGACACAGGGCACACAAACTTGAGCTCTGGTTGCTGGGAGCTGCGGGTCTGGTCTGGACATCTGACACCAGTGGGGTCCCCCCTCCCAGCATCTCTTTCTGCCTTGAAGCTGGGCTGGGGAGGAGGGCCAATGCAGGCAGGGTTTCCCCAGTTCAGTTCTGGCTGGGAATATGCTCTTGCACCCCGCAGGCACCCCCAGCCCTGGTTCCAGCTCCCTCTATCCTGGCTGTGGGACCACAGGCAAGGTCCTCTCCTCTCTCATCCCTCCCCTGCTCCCTGGGGCTGAATTTTCTTCTGTCAGACCTTAAAGAGGGCTTGGGGGATCCTGGTGAGAGGCGGGCAGTGAGGGATGCAGTGGGCTGGAGGGTCTGGCACACCTGTCAGAACTCCCTCTCCACCACAGACCCTCTGGGTGACCTTGGGCACCCTGATGAACCTTGCTGAGGGGCTCCTGTCTCTAAGGAGTCCAACGCAAGCCACAGTGCACCAGCGGCAGATGGGAGCTCTTTGCTTCCTCTAGGACACAGGGAATTATTATTTTGTGGCAGGGGAGTGTGTGTGTGGGAGAGGGAACAGGAGACTTGGGAAAAGAAAGGCTTTCCACAGTCCTGACAAAACTAGGGGTGTCGAATGATAAACTCTGCATCCCCAGAGAAGAAAGGGGTGACCCAGTCTCAGAGTGTCCTTGACTCCTTCCAACCCCACCCAGCCCTGTGAGATCCTTCACTCTGCCAAGGTATGGCTGAAACAGAGGAGGTGTGGGCATCCAGGAGCGTGGGCTGTGGCCTGGGCATTCATGCTTCCGTGCATATCTGGGTCTGTGTGCAAGTCTGTGCAGGAGAGCATCTCTCCACATGGCCGAGAGTGTGCAGAATCGCTCAGGGGAGCCTGGTGGTTTGGGTTGGAATCATAACGCCCAAGACATCTGTGGGCTTTGTGACTTTGTTCAAGCTCTTTACCTCAATGTGCCTCTGTTTCCCCATTTGTAAAATGGAGATGATGATGATAATAACTGAATAGCATAGGTCTCACAGGGATGAAATTGATGATACAAGTAAAAGCAGTTAGCTGAGTGCCTGGTGGCCCACGGCTGGTGTTCAAAAAAGTGTTAAAAGCTATTTTGTTTATGGAGCTGCAGTATGTATTCATTCATTCATTTTCCTCTCTCTCTCTGTGCCTGGCCAGCCCTGAGGACACAGATATGAATTGGGCAGGGTCCTTGACTTCCAAGAGCTCCCAGGATGATAGGGGAGACAGATCCGAACACTGATGACGAAGCGGAGCAGATGATGAAAGAGGAGCCGGGAGGCAGGAATCGGGAAGAGGCCTCTGGAAAAGAAGGGGTGCCAGCTCTCGGACCCCCACGCTCGCTGTGTACCAGTCCTGCTGGAGCCTTCACTGTTCCTGAACTGATAACCTGCCTTCCTACCTCCAGGCCTTTGCTTGTGCTCTTTCCTCTGCCCAGAATGCCTTCTCCTGTATTCTGCCTGGTGACTGCCGCACATCTTTAAAAGATTAGCCTCAATAGTACTTCCTCCCTCCCACTCAGACTAAATGGCTCTTGGCTTTGACCACCACACAAATCAGAGATGACCCACACGTACAGCCTCCGGGAGCTACTTGTTTCCAAGCCTAGATCCATCATCAACTTACTGTGTCACCTTGAGTGTTTGAATTTACCTCTCAGGCCTCAGTTTCCCCTCTATAAAATGGGCAACACCTCTTTCTTAGGACAGATATGAGGCTCAAAGGGCGGAATGTCTGGGGAAAGAACTTTGCAAATTGTAAATCGCTGGGCACCTGTACAGGGGAGTTATTCAAACAGCGTCCTTTCCTCTCTTGGATGTGAGCCAAAAAGTGTGTATCCCTCACTGGTTCCAGCTGCGTTTACCTGGAGCTCAGGTGTGGAGCAGTTTCTGTTTAGGGTTTGTTTGTATTGATTTCAAAGACAGGGAAACTCCCTCGTGCAGGTGATGTGGGCAGAGCCTGGTCAACACAGTTGCCAGGGGAATCCCTAGGGCTGGGAGCCCTGATCACCCCCCACAGTAATCAAGCAGAAACTCACCCCCAAGGAAGGAGAAAGGGCAGCAAGATTGCCCTGTAGGGACAGGATGTCCCTTGGAGTCAGGTGACCCGGGTGAGTCCATTTCTTCTGGGGAACGTTAGGCCAATCACCTCTCAGGGGCTTCCGCTATAAAGTCATGCCATAGGATTTATAATTTGAGAAGCCTCTTATACCCTGGGATTCCTGGAGGAATCAAGTGGGGACCAGGAGCTGGCGCGACCACCCGAGATCTCCCGGGCCTTGACCCTGCTGCATGGGAAGTCCCTCGCCAGCCAGGCCCTGTCCCCACCAGCCTCTCTGGCTTCGTGGCTTCCGCCCTCTCCTTCCCACTGTGTACTGCATCGAACTCAGAGTCCCCTCAAGCCCCTAAATCTCTAATCTTCTGCCACCCCACCCCCTGGTCTGAAGTGCCCTTCCTGCCCTTTCTCCTGTTACGTGTCATCTCTCAGACCCTGCCCAGGCACCGCCTCTTCCAGGCTGTGTGGGGTTTCTCTTCTGGCCACAGTTCGCATTTGCTCTGTGTCACTGTTGGTTTACGGGCAGGTCTCCCCAAACCACTTATATTTGCCACTGTCTACCTAACAGCCCCTGCGTTCAGGACCTGGCAGCCATGACCAAATACCCCTGGAGTGTCCTTTGACTGGTGGGGGCATCTGGGAAGTGCGTGTGGTTTCATAGGAAGAGCCTGCAGGAGGAACGAACTCAGTCCCCGCTCCACCACTTACTCTCTCATGAGACAGCAGGCAGTCTTCCGTAAGCCCCCTCAGCCTTGCTGAACCCCAGCTTTCTCACCGGTGAAGTGGGGCAAATGTGAGGGTTACGGTGGGGGCGTGTCCAGAGGGCTCAGTGACCAGGACCCGCTGCTGCTGCTACTTCAAGCAAGTCCAAGGGAGATGGTGTCCTTGGCTTTCTGCAATGCGCTCCACGGAGCAGCAGCCAGGGGAGGCTCTGAGTAGCTGTGAGGTCTGGGCCCAGGTGGGGCTAGGGTGCTCAGAAAGCCAGAGCTGCCTTCCCACAGTCCCACGGCTGGACGGGCTTGGAGGAGGCCAGCACAGGGCAGTGAGCCCTGCTGATTTTCCAGAAAGGGGGCCAGCCCAGGGCCTTGTTGACTTTGGAGGGGAACATGACGTGGCCCTGGGAGGTCCTGAGGCTCAGCGTCCAGGTCAGCAGGGCCTGGCTTACTCACCGTGTGTTCTAGTGCCTGCGTGGGCACTCTGGGCAGGCCAGATCAGCCAGAGGTTCCTGGAAGACTTGCTGGGAGCAGCTCTGAGCTCTGACAAGGCACGCGCAGCAGTTTGTTGGGGCTTCTCTAGGGCCTCAGGAGCCCAGAACCCGTTTTATAGCCTCCGAGGGGGACTGTGTCTTAAGGGTCAATACTTAGGGAGCCTGTACTCTGCACTGGTCACTGTATCCAGAATAGGATTTCACGTCAGAGTTCATGTTTAGAAGCAGGGACTCTGAAATCAGACTACCTGGCTTGAGGCCTGGCTATGGTTACTGTGGGTAAGGAACCAACCTCTCTGTGCCTCACTTCCTCCAGCACTGAGGCCTGAACAATCCATACGTGTGAAGTGTCTGGAACGATTCTGGGCTCTTGGTATTAGCCTTCACCTAATGGGGGCTATTTACCCTCGAGCAAATTACCCAACTTCTCAGTGCTATTTACCCTTGAGCAAATTACCCAACTTCTCAGTGCCTCAGTTTCCTCATCTGTGAAATGGAGCTCCTAGCAGTACCCACCTCACGATGTTATTACAAAGGCTACATGAACTAATTTATGCAAAGCACGTAGATTCCTAGAACAACACCAGGCACGCAGTGCTCTGTGTGAATAGCTGGCATGTATTTCATCACAGCTGCAAATGTGAGTTTGGTTCTTACCTGTTTCCTCACGGCCTCCCTGACATGCTCGACTGTAATGGTTGAGGTCTGAGCTCCATAGACCAACATACTGCCTGGATTTCTGGGTTTCTATCTTGCCTCTACCATTTCTTTTTTTTTTCTTTTTTTTTTTTTTTTTGAGATGGAATCTCACTCTGTCACCCACGCTGGAGGGCAGTGGTGCAATCTCGGCTCACTGCAATCTCTGCCTGCCAGGTTCAAGCGATTCTCCTGCCTCAGCCTCCCGAGTAGCTGGGACTACAGGTGTGTACCACCACACCCAGCTAAATCCCAGAGACGGGGTTTCACCATGTTGACCAGGCTGGTTGTGAACCTCTACCATTTCTTAGAAGGAGTCATAATAGTTACTGTTTAGAGAATTAAATGAGAAAATAAATGCAAACAAATCTAGAAAAATGCCTGGCATAGAGTAAATCTCAATAAGTGTTCCTAATACTAGTCTCAATTTACAGATGAGGAAACTGAGAGGTTTTGGAATATGAGTGAACTTCTAGAGAGTGAGTGGCAGGGCCAAGCTAGGAACAACTCTAACCCCATCTCCTGACAACATCAATACCTCATTCCTCCCTGTCTCCTGGTTGCCGCCACTCTGACTGATACATGGACAGATTCTTCGAGCACGGTGTGCCTTGCAGCTACTTTCATGCATGTCTCTCCCTGTTAGACAGTGAGCTCCCGGGGGCAGGCCATGCCTGAGCCAGTCTGCATCTCTCTGCTGGAGGACACGGAGAAGGCACTTGAGAAATGCCCTTGACTTAGATTGTACCACAATACAGTAATCCCACATACATGGGATGGAACAAATTGAATGCAACTGAATCCATCCATTCATTCACTCATTCAACCACAGATACTCATACTCATTGAGTGCTGCATGTGCCAGCTCTGGCAGCGGCGAACAAGATGAAGATGGCCTCATGAAGCTGGCTTTGCAGTGAGAGGAATCAAGCATAGACAAACAGAAGCAGAGAGCTAACAACATTTCAGGTGGTGATGCCTGCTAGGAAGGAAATGAAGCGAAGCAAAGGGGTGCCAGGGATGGGCTAGGGATGCTATTTTAGGTAAGTGGTTCAGGGGGGTCATGTGAGCAGAAAGGGACATGAAGGGACCGAGTCAGGAGACGCATGACTGTGGGTGGGAACAGCCTCGGTCTGCAGGAGAACAGCAGGGAAGCTGGGAGGTGGGATAGGGGATGGGGTGGGGACTTGCTTTCTTCTGGGGCCTCTTTCCAACTCTAGGATCTGAGGACTCCTCAGGGAAGCTCTTGCCCAGGCCAGAGCCCACTAGCCAACCACTTCCTGATCCACCCAGGGGAAGCCTTGCATGGGGTGCTCTCTCCATGTTCTCTCAACTTAATCCTCATGATAATCTGGTGAAGAGGGTGTTTCTACCCCCATCCCACAGGTGAGAAAACTGAGGCTGAGAGAGGTTAAGCAACCTACCCAAGGTCACAGAGAGTCAGGGAAAGAACTGGAAATGATCCCAGGTCTGCCTGACTACTGCATGCATTTGCCGAGGACCCTTTCCTCAGTGACATCAGCCTTACTGGGACAGGCCGGCAGCAGATCCAAAGCTCCCATTCAAGGGTTGGCATGTCCCAAGGTCACACAAGGGAGCTGGGGTTCCAGTCTGGCTCTTTCCACAGCCCCTCACTGTGAAAAGAGAAAATTGGTAGGTGAGCAAGCAAGCCGAGCTGTGCCCGCCGTGTCCAGTGCTCTTCCAGGGCCAGGGCAAGTTGGCTAATGGGTATCATTTCAGCCCTTTCATTTCTAATAGATGCTGTGCTGTCATGAAGACTGTCATTTTCCACAGCTCACGCAGATAATCAACGTGCTGGCTGCCTGGAGGGTTGGGAATGGCAGTATTTGGGCACGTCTGTGAAGATAACATCATCCTCTCATTCTCTACCATTTCAGTCCTTGCCCAACCAGACACAGCTCTCACATTTGAGGGCATTGCCTGGGAACCCAAGAGGCTCCAGCTTGCTGCACAATGGCCCCAGTTCAGGGAAGAGCTGACTTTCAACATTCCATAGCCATATGACCTTGGACCCAGTCCTTACCCTTCCAGAGCCTCACTTTCCCCATCTGTAAAATGGGGACAATTAGGCCTATCCTGCAGAGTGTCTTAAATGAGATTATTACCATGGACCTATGCATCTACTTAAAAGCTCTGACTTAGAAACCTAAGTTCTAGGCCCAGCCTTGTCATTGATTTGCTGTGTGACCTTGGAGGGACCCATGTTAAACACCTGCCACATAGTCGGTGCTTAGAAGATTGTAGCTAGAACAGTGATGGTGCTGAAGGTAACGATGTTTGCAACATTTTTCCAATAAGAAAACAGGTCAAGGCCAGGCACAGTGGCTTACACCTGTAATCCCAGCACTTAGGGAGGCCAAGGCAGGCAAACCACTTGAGGTCCAGAGTTCGAGATCAGGCTGGCCAACAAGGCGAAACCCCCATCTCTACTAAAAATACAAAAATTAGCCAGGCTTAGTAGTGCACACCTGTAATCCCAGCTATTTGGGAAGCTGAGATAGGAGAATTGTTTGAGCACAGGAGGCAGAGGTTGCGGTTAGTCAAGATCGTGCCACTGCACTCTAGCCTGGGTGACAGAGCAAGACTCCATCTCAAAAAAGAGAAAAAGAAAAGAAAACCGAGCTAGAGAAGGGAATGGGCTCATGAGGGTGAAGGTAGCTGGCTGGTGAAGGTAACTGGCTTGAAGGTACCTGGCTCAAGACTGAGGGTGAGAAGGTGAATAGGAGAGAAAGAGGAAGGGGCCTCTAATCCCAGCACCATGGGACAGATTCAGGACTCTCCTGCCGGCTCACCTACCCTGACAAATGTCCCTAATTCATCGTGTGGCTGCATCCTCCCAGCGAGATAGAAACTGTGGTGCCATTTTGCACATGGAGAAATCAAGGCTCATAGAATCAAAGTGACTTGCCCAGGCTCACACAATTTGTAACTAGAAGAGCTTGACCCCATCGCAAACTCTTCCCGTTGGACTTGAACTCATTTCAATTCCCAATGTCCAGGCAACTCTTTTTCCCTTGCTTAATTCCTTTCTTACTTTGTTGGTTCTTTCTAATTTTTTTTCCAAGTTACCAGCTCATCTATCCCGCTCCCTCCCCAGCTCTGCTCTCCCACAGCAAACGTCTCACAGGCAGGAATCTCATCTGCTGTGTGTGCTGCTGGGTGTCTGGAGCCTGCCACAACAGACACACAATCTGGAATCCAGTGGATGCTTATTGGATTGTTGAGTGAATTGTAATTGGGCCACGGTTTTTGTAACTTGATGCCAGTGGGCAGCATGGTCAATCTGGAGATTTCTGCTATTGTGAAAGGACTCTCTGCAGTGATCATTATGCAAATACACAGATGAGCAGGGGAAAGTGGTGTATTATAAGTCGATTTTTTTGTTTATTTTTCAATAAGAAGATTGCTTCACTTCTTGATGTCAAGGGGAGCTCTAAGAAGGATGGATCAATTTGCGTAATAATCCCAGAGGTCTTCTCAGAGGAAGGGTGGGAAACCCAACCCCAGCTCCCCGTGATGTGAACTTAGAAAATGCGGATGGACTGGAGTAGCTCTGAGTAGACTGGAGTAGCTGTGAGTGAAGTCCAAAGGCAGGAGAGGGTACAGAGGGCTCCAAAGAGAACTCCTCTGGAGGGCAAAGATGGACTGGCGATCTGAGTTCAGCATCAGGGGCAAGGACAGAGATGTGTGGGACTTCAATCGGCTTTTGTCAAGGATCACAGACATTTAGGAAAAACTCCAACATGAAAGAGAAACACCAGCCTTCTGTTCCAGCCTCATGACTGAGCACAGTGTGTGGCCTGCCCTAGTTTATATGGGGCTCTGACCCAGCGGGGCATAGCCACCTCCACGGATAAGCATCTGCCAGGATGCGGAGGTCTGGCCTTCAACCGTGACACCGTGTGTCCTGCTTTAGACAAAGTTCCCAGGGTTCCTCAGTCAATTCAGGAGGGTGAAAACCCCTGGCTGGATACTTCATTAGCTTCCTGCTAATGAATGCCTAAGGTGACCAATTAATTGGAAAAATAAGACTAGGTGCAGTGGCTCACACCTGTAATCCCAGCACTTTGGGAGGCTGAGGTGGGAGGATCAACTGAGGTCAGGAGTTCGAGACCAGCCTGGCCAACATGGGAAACCCTGTCTCTACTAAAAATACAAAAATTCGCTGGAGGTGGTGGCGGGCACCTGTAATCCCAGCTGCTTGGGAGGCTGAGGCAGGAGAATTGCTTGAACCCAGGAGGCAGAGATTGCAGTGAGCCGAGATCTCGCCACTGCCCTTTAGCCTGGGCAATAGGGCAGGACTCTGTCTCAAAAAAGAAAGAGAAAAATAAGTGCTGTCCTTATTTGTACCCTGAGTTGGTAAAGCACGCATATAAGTTAGAGAATTAGTCCATTTTATCTACACTTTGCCACCAGTGACCAAAACTATCCTAACTGACAAGTAACACACATGGGAGAGATCTTTTCTACAGCAGAATATCTTTAAAATTAATAAGAGCAATTGCATTTACACACAAAGCATGCTACAGATTACAAGGCTCGTCTCCATCTCTGCCCTCCTCTGAGCCTCATGCCAGCCCTGTGAGGGAGCAGGGCAGAATGGTTGTCCCAGGAAACGGAGGCTCAGAGAGGGACATGACCTGCCCGTGGTCACCAAGTCAGCAAGTCCCCGTCCCACCCCTGTTATGGGTCCCTAAGCTGCCTCCCAGGCATGTCAGATGCCAGGCCCCTATTCTGTTTATTCAAAGCAGCATCAGGACCACGATGGCAATAACCATGAGGATTCCAGCCAGGATGCAAAGACCCAGGAAGACGATGTCACTGGTATCCTGGGCCACCATGGTCACTGGGCCCTCCAGTGCCTCCGCCTCGTCCCCGGGGGGTGCTTCCTGAAGGTGCTCTGCAGTGGCAGCATAGGGCCCCAGCCAGTGAGAGCCGGACAGCAGGTGGACGGAAGCTTCTTTGCGCCGCGGCTCACAGCGGACCTCGTATTCATGGATGTCCTCCTGCCCCGCGGCCGAGAAGTCGATGTACAACACGCTGACAATCACTGAAGTGTTGTTTCTTCTCTGTGGGGTCACAGGGTACTCATCACACCCAAAGGAGCTTGGGCTGACCCTGTTTCCCTACATATGTGGGGGTCTCAGTACCAAGGGGGCAGAGCCCCAGGAGCCTGGGTTCTAGTCCTAACTCCGAGCCTCAGTAGTCCCATCTGTGAAAGGGGTACCGTGAGGGTGAGCTGTCTGGAAGGACAATATCAGATTTGATGCCAGTGTTTTTCTGGCTAATGCTCTTGGCACATTTACCATGGTCCAGGCTTTGTATTTTAAGTATCTTATTTCACTCTCACAACAACCTTCTCTTCCTGGTACTATTAAAATCCCTGTGTTACAGATGAGGAAACTAAGGTCCCGAGGTTAAATCCCTTGCCTGAGGTCACACAGCACACAAGTGACAGAGCCCATATTCCCACTCAGATCTGCCCAGCTCTTAACTGTGCTCTTGGCCACCACACCTCACTTAAAAGAATATGGAACCAAAGGAGGCTTTTCAAAGCATCGACTCCAATCTGCCATCCTTGGCAAATTTACAGATGTGACTCCTGAGGCCTGGAAGGGAAATGACTTGCCCAGAGCTGGGAGAGAAACCGAGTCTCCTGCCTCCACATTAGGAGCTTTGTCCCCGGTGCTGTGTGGCTTCCCCCCGCAGCCTTTTCTCCTGATGATATCTGCAGTAGGTATCCCTGCTGTTGAGTCCCTGGCCACCCCCGTGACAGCAGCCTGGTGTTGGGAAGAGCCATCAGGAGCCTGGCACAGCACTGCCCTCTCCACCTTGGATGAAGGAGTCAAGTGGGCCTGAGCCGATAGAGCTGGAGGGCAGCCTTGTGATGGGCAGTCTGGTGTGGTCGGCATCGAGGCAGGGCCGATCTCCCGCCCACGCCCAGTCCACAGCAGCCAGCGCCCTCTTCAGGGGGCCCCAACTGGCCCTGTCTAGCAGGTAGCACTTCTGAGATGAGGCTTCTACAAATCAAACCTGCCTAGCAGAGTCACAGCAGCCGTGAATAGTGGGAAGTCCCCAGCACCAGAGACTGGGTGACCCCTTTGGGGAAGGGTTGAAGGGGTGTCACAAATAAGGAGATTTTTTTGTTTTTGTTTTCGTTTTTGTTTAGAGACAGAGTCTTGCTCTATTGCCCAGGCTGGAGTGCAGTGGCATGATCTCGGCTCACTACAACCTCTGCCTCCCGGGTTCAAGCGATTCTCATACCTCAGCCTCCCAAGTAGCTGGGATTACATGCGTGCACTGCCCTGCCTGGCTAATTTTTGTATTTTTAGTAGAGATGGGGTTTCACCGTGTTGAACAGGCGGGTCACAAATCAGGAGTTTTATGGCCTAGATGACTATGTGTTGCTTCCCAAAGGGTCTGATTCCATGTCCCCAGAGGAGTCCCTGCCTGCTTCCGAGAACTTGTGCCCTGGATTTGTGGGATACAGAATCAGGACCCTGGGTGAAGAAAGACTCCTGAGAGTGGAAGGGGGCCCAGTGAAAGGCTGAAGTTCATCTATAGAATAAGAAAGGGAGGGGAAAATCAGAGAACGGGGATGGGGAAACTTTCGGGGTTTTGATGAGTGACAGGCTTGAGAAATAAAGAAAAGCCACACAACACGGGGTGTTGATGGCTATGTAGTCAAGTCTGTCATGCTTTTAAGGAGATGCAGGTAAATATTGGCATGGCTTTTTATTGCTGTTAGCTGTTTGAGCTACAGATCTTTGAAAGCAACTCTATGCAAAGACTGATCTTTGAGGGTCTAGGATTTATAAGGGTTACACTAAGAATCCATGAATCTAAGGTTCTTTATTTTATGTTTCCAAGATACTGACCCCAAGGTTCCATGGTTCTTTCTGTTTGTTTGTGCTTGTTTGAGACAGAGTTTCGCTGTTATCACCCAGGCTGGCGTTCAATGGCCCGATATTGGCTCACTGCAACCTCCGCCTCCCAGGTTCAAGTGATTCTTCTGCCCCAGACTCCCAAGTAGCTGGGATTACAGACATGTGCCACCACACCCAGCCAAGTTTTGTATTTTTAGTAGAGACAGGGCTTCCCCATGTTGGCCAGGCTGGTCTTGAACTCTTGACCTCAAGCGATCTGCCCATCTCAGCCTCCCAAAGTGCTGGGATTCCAAGTGTGAGCCACTGCGCCCAGCAATTCCATGGTTCTGTGGTTCTGAGTTCTGGTGGTGGTTCTGTGACTATGAGACAGTGAGTGTCTGCGAGCCCTTGGTTCTAGGATTTCATGAGTCCCTGCTTCTAGGATTCTTTGTCTCCATCATTCCATGACTCTATGGAATGTGGTTCTGTCCCAAACCAAACCCCTAGGGGACTTAGGGCATGGAGTAGGGGGTAGGGCAGAATATCCTGCCAGCCAGGACTGGCCCCCTACCCTTCTCCTCTTCTCAGGCTGCCAGGAGGCTGCGAGAGGCAGAGGGTGGCCTGGAGGGACCAGAGGCATACATGCAGCTAATGTTAGGAGGCGGGGGAGGGTTTGCAGGAAAGCACATGATTTCTGCTAAATCAGACTGCAAAGCCCCTGGATTTCAAGTCTGGGAGTCTCTCCAACAGAGGCAACTGTTTCTTTCCTCCATACCCCAGTTCCTGATCTGTCCCTAAGCATACAAACATCCAGGGTGCTTGAGCCACTACCCAGTGACTCTCTGAAGGCCCCGAGTTTGGGGTCACGGCCTCCAAAATACAAGGATAGTAGGGAAAATGGACTTGTAAGCCTCACAGCCTTTTGAGGAAGGGGACTCCTGTGCCTTTTTGTGTTGCGGAGCCCAGGGATGGATCTGGATCAGCAGGGTGGGGACAGGTGAGGGAAGCGGGGCTCCCACAGCTCTGCATATTAAAGGCATGGGGTCTTCAGGGTCCATGGGGAGCTCTGAGGGGAAAGGGGAGGAACAGCAAGGAAGAACTAGAGGCAGCTCAGCTAGCAGCGTTCCTGTAGCAGGAGTGACTGGTAGCATCTTTAGGTTGCTGCCGGGGTTGGGCCTCGGGACCCTCCTCTGTGTCTCCTATTTCAGTTCTTTGCTACCTTTACCCTGAGCAAGTTGGTCGAGGTAAGTAAAGCCAAGAAGGGCTGAGCTCTGCATCCAGGCCCCCAGAGCCAGGAGAAGCTGAACTTTCAGGAACGGCAGGTGCCTTTCAACAGGGTCAGAGCCCCTCCCTTGTGCCTGCCCCTCCCCCAGCCCCTACCTGAGACTCCGTGCCGCAGGTGTCAAAGCGGGCCTGGATCCTGAAGTTGCCGCCCACCTCCTGGGCAGCACAGCTCCGGCTGCCCAGGTAGACCTTGGTCCGCTCCAGCGGGGCCAGTGCCTGTGTGGCGATCAGGATCTGGAAGTCCGTGCGGGAGCAGCTCACGTTCATGGGAACCACTGGAACAGGAGGGAGGAGCTGGAGGCCTTAGGGTCAGGCAGTCTCACCCTCACCTCCTCAACACCCCCTACCCTCTCACAAAGGGCAGTGGATGGGGAAACTGAGGCCCAGAGTGGGAAAAGCTCTTATGGAATCCAACAGGGCACGGTATGGGATATCTTACATGGGTTACTCCGTTCAAGCCCATCAGACTGTGAGCTCCTCAAGGAAGGCACCTGATTCTCGCAGCGTCCTCTGGGCCCAGCACAGAGCTTGGCAGGCCAGTGAATGCTGAGTGAATGAATGAGTGTTCGTAATAGTCAGAAAAGTTCAGCTGGGCATGGTGACTCACGCCCGCAATCCCAGCACTTTGGGAGGCTGAGGTGGGCTGATCACGAGCTCAAGAGATCAAGACCATTCTGGCCACATGGTCACATGGTTTCACATGGTGAAACCCCATCTCTACTAAAAATACAAAAAAATTAGTTGGGCGTTATGGCGCATGCCTGTAGTTCCAGCTACTGGAGAGGCTGAGGCAGAAGAATCACGTGAACCCAGGAGACAGAGGTTGCAGCGAGCCGAGATTGTGCCATTACACTCCAGCCTGGCAACAGAATGAGACTCCATCTCAAAATGAAATAAAATAAAATCATAATCATAATCATGAAAGTTCATCTGCTAATCGCTTGGCCACATGCCAGGCAATTCATTTAGTTATTGAGCAAATATATATTGATGGCCTACTATGTGCAGGCCCTATTGTCAGCACCAAAAATACAAACATGAGGGAAAAAACACAGCTGAAATTCTTGCCCTGTGGAGCTTCCATTTTAGATGGGGGAGGGGGCCATAAACGTAAAGTACACACACCTGTCAGAGCGCCCCAGAGGAAAATCAAGCAAAGAAGAAAGAACAGAAGAGCAGAGTGAATCGGGGAGGAATGAGGAAGGAGAGCGGCAGTTTTAAAAAGGGTGGCAAGAGAAGCCTCACTTTTCCTCCCTACAATGACCCCAGGCGGTGCATGTGACTAAACTCATCGTACAGGTTTGAAAACTGACGCTCTGAGAGATGAAGTTGTTTGCAGTGGCCAATTGCGTGGACAGGATTTCAAAGTTCGTGGTCTATGCAACCTATTCGGCAGGCCCCTGCAGCCCTCCTGGATAGGACAGCGTGCACATGACTCAAAGTGTCTGCTTTGTGTGAGCATGTGTGTGTGTGTGTGTGTGTGTGTGTGTGCGCGCGCGTATGCATGTGTGTGCATGGAGGGGTGAGGGTAGGGGAAAGGAAGGCGGCTGCCTGGTGGGAGGAAAAGGAAAGGGAGCTGGCAGGCAGAGGCCTGGAACTCTCAACCCCTCTCCGGGAAATGCCTCAGACATGTTTCAGCCTCTGGTGTCTGGGCAGCCGGGGATTTATGGGCCAGCCGTCTCCCACGATGATCTTGGTGGTGCTGAACTGTGTCACCCCCGACTGACACTGTGGCTGCCCTCCCAGTGAGGAAACCTCCTGCACCCTGGGCCGCATCTGGAGCCTCGCCCAGCATGAGTGCCCCTGTCTGCCCCTGGGCTCCCACGGGGATCTGGGGAGGGAGGGAGGTGGGGTGGAATGGGGGCAGGCACTCCCGCCCTGAAGCCCCTAGAACAGTAGCTGGGATTAGAGCCGCCCCTAACTTTCCCTCATTCTCTGCAGAAGGGGCTGGGAGGGGGACTGGGAGAGCTCTGGAAATAAGACTACCAGAGGCAAAAGGAACTTTAAAGATCTTTTCAATGTCCTCATCTTACAGGTTGCGAAACTGAGGCCCACGGAGACACAGGGGCCATGACAGCTAGCGGAGGCAGAGCCAATGGAGCTGGACTGTCCAGGGCTGTGCTAACAGAGCCACAGCTCTCCCACCCCAGTTTGCAGGGGGAGCCCACTGAGGCCCGGAGGGGCTGGGCCTGCCCAAGTTCGTGGCTCTGCCTCAAGCTTGCAGCAGCTCACCATCTCCTCCCTCGCTGGCCCCAGCTCCTCTTGCATAGGGTGCAAGGAAGGATCTTTTGAATGCTGAACAGACCTGAGACACCTTCCTGAAGGAAAGATATCCTTGGATCCAGGCATTGTGACCTGTGTTGCCTCATTTGGCCTTCGCGACCACCTGTCTAGGGCCTTCATCAACCTCTTTTACAGATGAACCCCTTGGATGATCAGTAAATGGCAGCATTTGGACGTGGCCCTGGTCTCTGAGCTTAGCCCTGGGCCGCCCTCCCTTGTGCCCCTCTCAAACAAGCAAGAAGAAGGCAAGAGAGTTCTAGTCCTGGCTGTGTCACTGACTGCCCATGTGGTCACAATGAATCTTTCCCCCCTCAGCACCTCTGTTGCTATCCCTGCACGGTGAGCAGCTTTACTCAGCCAGAAGAGGGCACGGTAGGTGCAGAGTGCAGGCATTTCTAGGCCTATAGACAGGGAATGGTGGGAGGAGGGGAGCAATGGTGGGCCATCTTGACTGACAAATCTAAACAATAATTTGGAGCCTGAGAAAGCCCAACACCAGCTTCCCAGCCTCCTCTGCAGCAAGGCATGGTCCCTCTGACTGAGTTCAAACTGATGAGACATTTTTTTGAGGTCTTGTGAGAGCTTCTAGAGATGCTTTTGCTTTCTTGATAAAGTGCCATTTGCAGCTGGCACCTCCCCTGTCCTCTCCAGCCTTGAACATGAATGTGACGCCTGGAGCTATGGCAGCCATCTTGCAGCTGTGAGGCTCAGAGAGGCCCAGAGATAACACTTGGAACAGTGTTGGGCCCTGGACCAATGCAGCAGCTGCCCAGCTCCAATCTTCTTGTTGAGTGAGGGAAAACAAGAGCCATTTGTTCAATCAGTAGTTCTGAATGATACAAGCAGGGCTGGTAGGCACACCCATGGTTATGCCAATTTTTTTTTTGCCACAAACAATATTACCATATTTTGTCTATTTCTCCTGAATACAGGGGACCAATTACAGCACAAGAGGGGCCAGGGGCTCATGGGGGAAGGAACTAGATGGGGAGGGGTGAGGACGCATGAAGTTAGGAGCTGGGGAAGGAGGCTCTGGAATAGTGGAAACACGCAGGAGCTACACTGTACAGTCTCAGGGCTCCTGAGACTTGGCAAGGGTTTAGCTGCCAGAGAAGGCGCTGGAGAAGACCATTCACGGGAGGCAGGACAAGCTGGTGTCCCGGTGGTGGGATGCTGGTGGGAGGGAGGAAGGAGCTGCAAAGACGGAGGCTGCAGAGCCCCCCCTCACCCCTCAGTGCACCCACCCCGCAACCCAGCTGACCTCCAATGTAGGCCATGGAGAAGCCCCTGCGGGTGGTGCTGCGGTCCGTGTGCAGCAGAATCAGAAGCTGGTTGTGGCTTGAGGTGATGGGTGGTGGCAGGCGGTGTCCACACCAATTCCCCAGCAGGGGTGCCTCCTCACTGGCCCCATCGAAGGCTGCCAGATGGTCGAAGTCACAGGTCTTGGTCAGGCTGTTGGGCTCCTCCAGGTCCAGGTCCAGGAAGAATACCTTGACTCGGTGGCCCGGGGGCAGGCGGATGGTCCAGTGGCAGTGGATGTTGTTGGGGTAGGAGCTAGGGTACTGTGGGCTGGAGAAGTTGCCCCGCATGGCCATGTACACCTCCTGGCATTCTCCTGGGTGGGGGAGGAGCAGCAGTGAGGAGAGAGGAGAAGTCACCCTCTGCAGTTACAGCTTAGGCAGCAGGCACCACAGCAGTCCTACTGGGCACCATGGATAGCAAACCAGGCAATTGATCCCAACTGGATGAAAGCTGGGACGCTAGATCCCAAAGCTTGTTTTAAACTGCAAGTAGCTGAGAGCTGAGACTTGCATTCCAATTAATAGTCCCCTTCATGAGTGTAGGTCCTGTTAGGAATTCAGTAACACACAATACCTGTCCTCAGAGTTAACTCTGCACTGCCTGGCACGACGGATGATGAGGTTCATGCTGGTCTCCCTTTTCTCACTAGCCCATTTGGTATGTACTATGGGCAGAGCAAACACTCTCCACCCTCCAGGCCTTTGCACATGCTATTCCTCCTGCTTGGAACACCCTTCCCTTCTGCTTCTGTCCAATCCTTCAGAGTACTGCTCAATTCTCTCCTCTAGGAAGTCATCCATGATTCTTACTGTTGGATAGCACAGATCATAATGTCTTGCTTGTCTGTTCCCTTATGATCTCCCCAACTGGACTGTAAAGTTCCCATGACTTCATCCATTCCTTTGTACAAATATTGAGTACCTACAATGTGCCAGGTACAAAGATAAGCCCATAAGGGACTCACAGTCAGACAGGGAAGACTGACAGGCAAACCACATATGGAAGTGATGCGTGTTAGATCACAGTGTAAAAAACTTCTATAAGGAGTTGAAAAGGGGATTAATTCTGGTAAAACAGGAAGTCTTTGCAGAGGAGGTGACATGCTTATTTATGTCTTGGCATTGGCCAAGAGTATGCTACAGCATTCCAGGCAGAGAGAGTGCAGAAAGCCCAAGCCTGCTGGGGGCAGAAAGGTGGGACCCCTGCAAGTGTAATGGGGAGACAGGAGCCCAGTAGGCACGGGAGGATTTGGGGTGGAGCTCCAGCCCCTCCTACCTGAGAAGTAGTAGGCCTTGAAGCCACGGCCTCCGATGTTGAAGTCGGACTTGAAGACCACCTGCAGCTCGTGGCCCAGAGACACGAGCGTGGGGGGCCTGGTGCTGCCACAGTAGTGGTGCCCACGGGTGGGGCCAGGCCCCCCAAGCACAGCCACGTAGTCATAGGTGCACTCCTCGTTGCCCTCCACCTGGAAGTCCACGAACACCAGCTTGACGCTGGCAGGGCCAGCAGCCCGGATCACCCAGTGGCACTCCATGCTGTTGGGGTAGTTGTTGGGGTACTCAGGGCTGGTGAGGACCCCCGACAGGCCGGTCAGGACGCCGCCACACACATCTGCAAGGGAGACCCCTTGAGCTGACCTTTCTCTCTCCTTGTGAGTCCCCCGTTTCCTCCCTTGAGAACCAGACACCCCAACATGCTGCCCCCAGTGCTACCTCCTGGGGGCCTCATTATCATCCACTGAGCACCTGCCGCCCAAGTAGCAGGTGTGACATGCGCTCCGGCCTAGCATTCAGCCCCTCTGCCGCCCGTTCAAATCTTCATAGTAGCCCCACAAGGACTGTGCTGCAGTTTCTGATTTTACAGTTAAGAAAAGGGAGGCACAGAGAAGTTAAGCAGCTTACCTGTCTGAGTTTGAGTTTGCCCAGGCAGACCCTGAGATAAGGATTTGAGGGCAAAGAGTTTACTTGGGAGATCCAGAGGACCCCAGGTGGGGAGGAGGGGAGTGGACAGAGAAGGGGAGGTGTGTTCAAGCCACCTGTCGACCTGTCAGGGAACTCTGGGGACGGCGTAAAGCACACACTTCAGAGTGAGTTCTGCCATTCTAGAAGCGAGGGAGACGCGTCATTTATATGCCAACTCCCCAGAGTGCAGGCAGAGGGTTGCTGCAGGCTGGGAGTGACCTACTGAGACTTCAGGAAAAAGCCCTCCAACAAAGAACCGTGGAGGTTGGCAGGAGCACATTGCAGTGGCAAAGCCCAAGGGACATGCCAGGGCCCTGAGAGCAGGTCACCCGACTGGTAACTGGGAAAGTGGGATTTGAACCCAGGGAGATTAACCATCAACTCTGTGCACTTGACCCTCATGACCTTCACTGGCCACTCCTATGAGGCCATTGGGGCACAAAGGTTGAGGAGCCTGAGCTCAGGAATGTGATGAAACCTCCCTAACAGATGAGGAAACCAAGACTTAGAGAGAGGATCTGATGAGGTAGAGCTTGGTTTGACATCTGAAGACAAGTGGTCTCCCATCTCTGCCTCTTTTTTTTTTTTTTTTTTTTTTTTTGAGACGGAGTTTCACTCTTGTTACCCAGGCTGGAGTGCAATGGCGCGATCTCGGCTCACTGCAACCTCCACCTCCTGGGTTCAGGCAATTCTCCTGCCTCAGCCTCCTGAGTAGCTGGGATTACAGGCACGCACCACCATGCCCAGCTAATTTTTTGTGTTTTTAGTAGAGACGGGGTTTCACCATGTTGACCAGGATGGTCTCGATCTCTTGACCTCATGATCCACCTGCCTCGGCCTCCCAAAGTGCTGGGATTACAGGCGTGAGCCACCATGCCTGGCCCCATCTCTGCCTCTTATTAGCTGTGTGACTCCAGGGAAGTAACCCAGCCTCTCTGAGCCTCACTGGAACATTAGAAATCATAAGACCCAGCCGGGAGTGGTGGCTCAGACCTGTAATCCCAGCATTTTGGGAGGCCGAGGCCCCATCTCTGCCTCTTATTAGCTGTGTGACTCCAGGGAAGTAACCCAGCCTCTCTGAGCCTCATTGAAACATTAGAAATCATAAGACCCAGCCGGGAGTGGTGGCTCAGACCTGTAATCCCAGCATTTTGGGAGGCCGAGGCAGGCAGATCACAAGGTCAAGAGATTGAGACCATCCTGGCCAACATGGTGAAACCCTGTCTCTACTAAAAATAAAAAATAAAAGCTGGGTATGGTGGCACGTGCCTGTGGTCCCAGCTACTTGGGAAGCTGAGGCAAGAAAATCACTTGAACCTGGGAGGCAGAGGCTGCAGTGAGCCAAGATTGCACCGTTGCACTCCAGCCTGGGCAACAAGAGTGAAACTCCATCTTAAAAGGAAGGGAGGAAGGGAGGGAGGGAGGGAGAAAGGGAGGAAGACAGAAAGGGAGGGAGGGAAGGAAGGTATTGTAAGACCGAACCAGCTTGATCCACTGGGCTCAGACGTGAGCAGAGTCTGAAAATATGCTGCTGGAAACTCTCAGGGAGCTAGCTTGTCCAGTACAGCAAGGGTGGATGAATGCTGTGACTTGCTGGAGGTCATCCAGAGAGGGCACGCGTGGGATGTATTTCCTGAGACTCCAGCATCTCTCCCTATGGCAGGGCTGTGTGACCAGGGCTCTGTATGGGGTGTCTAAGGACTTGGCATCTTTTCCCAGTGCCAGCCCAGCCACGTGACTTTAGGAAGGCCCTCTCAGAGGCTCAGATTTTGTGAAATGAGACAGCAGGTTTAGATAGCCTATAAAATCCCTTCCAACACTAACGACCTCCATGAAGACTTCCCAGAGTACCCTGGGGCTCCCAGCAGCCCCCTGGAGCACCTGCTGGCACCTGGGGCAAATTTCATTCTTATGCTGTATTTCAAGCTCTCTTTTAATATAATGAAAAGACAGCACCCTCAGTCTTTAATATCTTTAATAAGATATTAAAATTTAAATATTCTACCTTTAAAAGTTTAACTCATTGGAGGTAATCAATATTTACTTGTGTTTTTAATGATTGGCTTATAAGAAGTAAATGTTAAAATATGAATTTACAGGCTGGGCACAGTGGCTGACACCCTGTAATCCCAGCATTTTGGGAGGCCTAACTGGGTGGATCACCTGAGGTCAGGAGTTTGAGAACAGCCTGGTCAACATGGCGAAATCCGATCTCTATAAAAAATACAAAAAATTAGCCAAACTGGGTGGCACACGCCTGTAATCCCAGCTACTCAGGAGGCTGAGGCAAAAGAATAGCTTGAACTGGGGAAGTGGGTGGAGGTTGCAGTGAGCTGAGATTATGCCACTGCACTCCACCCTGGGCGACAGAGCAAGACTCCATCTCAAAAAAAAAGAACTTACAGAATAAATGCATACCACTAAAACATTGCTTCTCTCTCTCTCTCTCTCTTTTTTTACATTGGGGATTAACATGGAGGGTCCACTTGACATAAAGATATTCCTGTTTTTTGAAATGTTAGGAGATGTGACTGATGGTATTATGACTTTGATATTAACATTCTAAAAATCTAAGGGTCTAAAATTCCAGGCTGGTGGGGTGGCTCATGCCTGTAATACTAGCACTTTGGCAGGCCAAGATTGGCAGATCACAAGGTCAGGAGTTCAAGACCAGCCTGGCCAACAAAGTGAAACCCTATCTCTACTTTAAAAAACATACAAAAATTAGCTGGATGTGGTGGCACATGCCTGTAATCTCAGCTGCTCAGAAGGCTGAGGCAGGAGAATTGCTTGAACCTGGGAGGTGGAGATTGCGGTAAGCCAAGATCACACCACTACACTCCTGGGTGACAGAGCAGGACTCCATTTCAAAAAAAAAAAAATTCTAAAACTATGATTAAATCAGCCTATGGTTCTTGCGTTGTAGCATTCTACAATTCTATCCTTCTAAATGCAGCAGTGACTGAGGTCCCACTTGAATCCCCCAGGATTGCTGTTGGTCGACCCTGGGGACCAGTAGCTTCTCTGGGTGTCTATTGTTTGTGTTAACATCAATGAGGCCTTTGGTTCTGGCACTGGGAGGAAGCAGGAGCTTTGAGCCTTTGCAAAGAACCTGGGGACAAAGATGAATGAGTCAAAGAGAAAGGCAAGAAGAGCCAGGCCTCCTCTCCCCTCCCTAGACTGAGAGGCAGGTGTCAATCCTGGTTGAAGAAGGGAGGGGTTAGGGATACATGATATGAGTCACCAGCTCCACCCAGACCCTCGTGCGGGAACTCAGACGGGGATTCCCAAGCCATGAAGTCGTGGGATGCTGCCGCAGGCTGCAACAGCAGTGGTGTCCCCTCTTGTGGCCTGATGCCATGACACAGGACAAGAAGGGCAAGGGTAGTAGAGTGTGACAGTGCGACCCTCTGAGGGCTCCGGGAGAAATGGAGGGAGGCTTCACACCATGAAGGTGGGAACTGCAGCTACCAAGATTATCAGCATGGTCATGAACGGTGAGGAGGCTGGCTTTTGCCCTATAAACTATGCATGAGAGCTGGGTCGTGCAGGTTACAGAGCGGCCTACATGCCAAGATGCCAAGACCCTGCAGGTCTTACCTGAGCCCCACTGCTATCCTCCCACTTCCATCCCAGAGCCAGCCCTTCCACTGCCAAATTCCCGCCTTGAACTCCTGGGCTCAAGTAATCCTCCCGCTTTGGCTTGCCAAAGCACCAGGATTACAGATGTGAGCCACTGCATCAGGTTCCTAATGCCCCCCTTGACCTTTCTGGTAGCCCGCGGAAAAGCCATGGCTGGCCACGTGCTTGTCTGAGTGGAAGATGACAGACATGACATGCCAGGAGGAGGTGAAGGGCGGCGGGGGCACCTGGCCGCAGAACCTCCCCAGCAGGTTGCCCTTGTCTGCTGAGGCCCCGTTGTAGATCTCCAGGAAGTCGAAGCTGCAGGTGTCATGGTACTCCAGGTCAAAGGCATGGAAGGTGAGCAGCACGGAGGATCCCTCGGCTACCACGATCAGCCAGCTGCACTCTGTGTTGTAGGGGTACAGTCTAGGGAAGTTGGGGCTGGAGAAGTTTCCGGAAGGTGCTGAGAGCACACCCCCACATTTGACACCTGGGGCAAGAGAGAAGAATGCCTCAGACTCCATGCTGGGGTCTTGGGTACATGTGGTAAGGGCAGTGGACCCAGCTACAAATCTACCTCTTTGGGATGGGATGAAGGAACACAAAACCATGTGTTTTGTTTTTTGTTTTGTTTTGTTTTTGAGATGGAGTCTTACTCTGTCACCGGGGCTGGAGTGCAGTGGCATGATCTTGGTTCACTGCAACCTCCACCTCCCAGGTTCAAGCGATTCTCCTGCCTCAGCCTCCTGAGTAGCTGGGACTAAAGGCGTGTGCCACCACACCTGGCTAACTTTTGTATTTTTTTAGTAGAAACGGGATTTCACCATATTGGACAGGCTGGTCTTGAACTCCTGACCTCATAATCCACCCGCCTCAGCCTCGCAAAGTGCTGGGATTACAGGCGTGAGCCAGCGTGCCCAGCCACCATGTGTTTATTTGCTCATGCATTTACTTATTCTTCAGAATGCTATTCTTCAGATGCTGATCAAGCATGCTGGTATTCATTCCACAAATACTATTTGAGTGCTAGGCATTGTTCTAGGTGCTGGGGTTACAGCAGAAACAAAACAGACAAAAACCCCTACCCTCATGGAATCCGCATTCTGGCAGAGAAGACAGACCATAAACCTACCAAGTAAAATACAGAGCTTCTGACACTGTGAGAAGCTATGGAGACAAAAGCAAGCCAGGAAAGGAGACAGGAAATGGCAGGCAGGACCCTAGAATTTTAGTTAAAACATTACGCAGTAGGGAATTGTAAAATTATTAAAACATTAATTTGAAATGAATAATACTAACCCCCCCAGGGAAAATGTGCAGAGTCTGCTACAATGTTAAAAGTACATTTTTATATGTGCAGATTTGCTTGTGTTTAACAAAAGAAAACAATGGAAGGAAACCAATAAGAATAATCCTCTGTCACGGGAAGTAGTAGAAGGAGGGGAGGAAGCAGGTACGCTGGCTGGATCTCCTTACATGGGCCCTGTTGCAGAATTTTCACTTTGTAAGCACATAAAATATTTTATATAATTTTGAGATTTAAAAACATGTTTAACCCCTAAATATCCCAAACTGAAACAAATAAACGGAACCTTACCAACTTGGAGGCACAGTCACCTGGGGAAGAATGATTTGAAATGACTTCGAAAGACAGTATTTCGACCACACAGTCCTAGTGGGATATATCTCAAGGTCAGAATGAACTGCAGCAATATCTCAAGCTATATTCAGTAAACTTACTATTAGTGATACTATTAAATACCATTTGACAAGTACTGTGTATTAGAATAGAGCAAATAAGTAGGCTAATGTCAATAGAAACAAATATTTTCAGTGTAAGAGTGATAGGTATACAGGCAGTGCTCGACTTACGACCACGGTCGGGACGCGGAGCGGTCGTAACACGATTTGGTCGTAAGTTGAGTAGGCTGCATGTACAGTTGAAATGGTGCACGCGGAGATGGTAGTGCTGCCAGAAGCTGGTCCGCACTGTCGTACGCCCAGCTGGGCAATGTTTGCGCTGCCAGAAGCGGAGCAGTTGTGGCTAGCGATTGTGATTGTAAAGTCGAATGGTCGTAAGTTGCACAAGTCGTAAGTCAATCAATACCTGTAATTTTTTTTTTTTTTTTGGACAGAGTCTCGCTCTGTCGCCCAGGCTGGAGTGCAGTGGTGTGATCTCAGCTCATTGCAACCCCCGCCTCCCAAGTTCAAGTGATTCTCCTGCCTCAGCCTCCCGAGTAGCTGGGATTAGTTCCTGCCACTACACGTGGGTAATTTTCCTATTTTTAGTAGAGATAGGTTTTGTCATGTTGGCCAAGCTGGTCTCCAACTCCTGACCTCAGGTGATCCAGCATAATCAAATAATGGATCCAGACAACATTATCAAAGCCTATTCTGATCACTGAGTAAAAAGCTGGTAAGAGTTAAAACTTAGATAATTGGGTATACAGGAATTCCCTGCAGAATTATTTCAACTTAGCTAAGTGTTTGATTTTTTTTTTTTACTGGTCAAATAAACCAGATAAATAAAAAATTTTATAATTAAAAATATACACCAGGTGTGGTAGCTCACAATTGTAATCCCCAGCACTTTGGGAGGCAGAGGCAGGAAGACCACTTGAACCCAGTATTGCAAGACTCTATCTCTGAAAAAAAAAAAAATTAGTTTCAACTGACTATTCGACAATGGAAAAAAAAAAAAAAAACTAAACTAAATTTCAAGTAGACCAGGCTAACTAACCCTGAACCCACTGGCGTATCTAAGTGTCAAAGTGGAACACTGAACAATAAATATCTTCTTGAAAAAAAAATCAAGAAATCGGAATCTCAGGAAGTCTCTGGATCTGTCTATAGTTAGAGTGAATATGGAAGCTAGAGGAACATATCATGAAGATGCATTTGGCAAGTCTGGAATGTGGCAAATTCTATACGATAAATGACCCTGGGGCTTCAACAATAAATGATAAAGTGAGAGGAACGAGCCACAACTGTTGTATTAAAAGAGTCAAGGCCAGTGTCATGGCTCACACCTGTAATCCCAGCAATTTGGGAGGCTGAGGCAGAAGGATCACTTGAGGCCAGGAGTTTGAGACCAGCCTGAGCAACATAGTGACACCCTGTCTCTAAAAATAATAACTTAAAAAAAATTTTAAAGAGTCAACTATTGACCAAATTCAATGTGTGGAACTTGTTTGGATTCTGATTTGAACAAATGAACTGTAAAAAGATTTTTTTTTTTTTTGGTCCACTGTTGGGGAAAACTGAACATGAACGGAGTAGCACATAAAATTAAGGAATTGAGCGGGGAGTAGTCGAGTGCTCCTGTGGTCCCAGCTGCTCGAGGCTGAGGCAGGAGGATCACTTGAACCCAGGAGTCTGAGGTTGCAGTGAACTATTACCACAGCACTGCACTCCACCTGGGTGACAGAGAGAGATGTTGTCTCTAAGAAAATTGTTTTTAATTAAGCACTTATTATACCATGACAAAGATATTGAGGTTATATACAGTTTTATGATGTGTTTCTCTGTTAGAGACATACTCTGACATATTTATGAGTGAAATAGTATAGCATCTGAGATAGGCTGTAAATTTCTTCTCACCTCCCAGAATGGGGCTGGGGTGGGATAGAAGAAACAAGAAAGCCAAAACGTTGATAGTTATTGAAGATGATTGATGGAGACATAGGGATTCATTGTATGATTTTCGCTGCTTTGGGTGTGTTTGAAATTTTTCATAACTAAAAGTTAACAGCCAGCACATCCCTGGCCACCTTCTCAGCAAGGCCTTCCTTAACCACCCTATAACACCTAAAACTCTCTCCCCAGCCCATGCTCCTTCTCTCCCTTTGTGCTATATGCTTCTCCGTAGAATTCGTCACGATCTAACATACTACTTATTTTACATACTGATTTGGTTCAGTATCCTGCCACAAAAACGTAAGCTCTATGAGAGCAAGGATTTCTGTCTCTTCCCCCTGCTGTATTGCAAACACTTGGAGCAGTACCTGTCACAAAGCTGGTGCTCAATGTATATTTGCTGAATGAATGAGTGAGTGAGTGAATGATCTTATATAATCCTCACAACAGCCTCATCAACCAGGCAGGGCAGCTGTTACTGACTCATTTTACGGATGAGAAAACTGAGCCTGGGGAAAGGGAAGTTACTTGCTGTAGTGAACATCTATTGTTTTGGGTCTGCCCAATACCCCTGCCTCCACCACTTGCAACGACAGCTCCCTCTTCTAGACACTGCTCCCCTCCTTCCCTCCACGTGGTAGCCTTCCCTTCTCTTCTGGCTCCTTCCCTGACTCTAGCTGGGCAGTCCTGGGGCTCCCACCACCACCACCACAGTGACTGGCCCATGGGGTGGGCATGTGCTCCAGGCTAGGCTAGTGTTCTTCTCAGAATGTCCAGATAGGGGTTCTTTTCTTTCTGGTCCCTTGACTGGGAGTGGGAGCCCTGGGGGTGGAACAAGGTCCATACATTGCATTTCGTCGATATTTGCCTCTTAAATTTTTAAAAAATTCTTATTGGCCGGGCACGGTGGCTTACACGTGGAATCCTAGCACTTTGGGAGGTCGAGGTGTCATGGCACATGCCTGTAATCCCAGCTACACAGGAGGCTTAGACAGGAGAATCGCTTGAACCCGGGAGTCAGAGGCTGCAGTGAACCGAGACTGCACCACTGCACTCCAGCCTGGGCAAGACAAGACAGAGCGTGACTCCATCTCAAAAAAAAAAAAAAAAATGTATTATGTGTGTTCTCAGGGCTTAAGAAAAAATTCCCTCTGTGGACTGGAAGAGCCATATGAGATGTAGAAGCGGCCCTGGAGCCCAGAGGCCCTGGCTACAGAGCCAATGTATTCTTCTTTTTGCTTAAACTCATCCAGGTTGAGTTTCTGTCACTTGCAACCAAAAGCATCCTGAAGAATGCACTTGACTACATCTCTGTAAGAGAAGACACATTCGCTAGCCATGTGACCGGCACCAGGCCTGCGCTGATCAGAATGGGCCCCTCCGTGGGAAGCTCACCGTGGGGTGGGGGGCAGGAGGAGCCAGGCAAATGAGACAAAACACACGCAGTGTGATTGCACCGTGGCCATGTGGAGACTCTGGGGCCCGGGGAGAGGTAAACCAGTCTTGCTGGGGTCAGCAGTGTCAAGGAGGGGCAAGATTCCCAGAGGGGGTGATATTTGAGCTTGTCTAGGAAGAATGAGAAGGTTTCATCAGTGGGGAAGATTTGCAGGGAGGAAATGGCACGGACAAAGGCTCAGATGCATGTGCACTTAGCCTCCGTGAGCCTCAGTCATGCATCTGTGAGATGGGGATAGTGGTGCCTCCCTTGCTGGGTGGTTGTGAGCGCTGATGAGCTAAAGGCTGTGTGGAGCCGCACAGATGCACATTATCGGCTCTCTGATTGGCTCCTGGGGTGGGACAGGGCAGGAATGGCATCTAATCCATGCCTTTATGGCAAAAGGACCAAGAGATAGTCTGTCCAATGCCTGTTCTTGTCCTTCCCCCAGCCCTACCCACAGGGCAGGAAAAGGCACCAGAACATCGGAGCAGAATTCCTGTAGCCAGGTGGCTCCAGTCATCAGCATAAGCAGAGGCCCTGTCCACTGGGACCCAGGGTTTCCCCAAGGCCCCGTAAGCCCTGGTGGCTAGAAAATAGAAACAGCTAGCTCCTCCCACACCCAGGCATGGGTTGAGACGCTTGAGTGCCCATCCCATCTCTGCCAGTCACTGGGTGACTGGCCGGGTACGATTCCTCCCTGAGCCCCACCTGAGCCTTGCAGAAGGGTGAAAGAATATCACCCCGGCTTCACAGACAGGTAAACAATGCTTGGAAGGCCAGAGCAGCACAAGGCCACTGGGGACCACAGTGCAGGAAGAGGGTTCCAGGAGCCCCCTTGAGGGCGCATGTGAGGTTGGTGGAGGATGTGGAAGGCTGATGGAGGGAGTGGTGTTTGATCTGAGCTTGAAGAGTGAGCCAGATGTTCTCAGGTGGAAAAAGGGAAAAGAGACTTTCCAGACAGAGGGGACAGCAGGACTTAAGGTCCCTGAGGCTGAAGCAGAAGGGGTCATGATTCCCCTGCCAGAGCATGGGATGCTCAAGGGACGCAGGAAACTGAGGCTCAATAAGATATGGAAGTTGGAGCCCACAGAGGGCACTGAAGGCCATGAGAAGGAACTTTGATTTCACTTGCTTGGCAGTGGGATGGACAGCAGGGGCTCGGGAGGAGAATAAAGATTCGTCAGCAACAGGCAGGGTGTAGTAGCTCATGCCTATAATCCAGCACCTGCCGAGGCAAGTGGATCATCTGAGGTTAGGAGTTCGAAACCAGCTTGGTCAACATGGTGAAACCCCGTCTCTACTAAAAATGTAAAAATTAGCCAGGTGTGGTGGTACATGCCTGTTATCCCAGCTACTTGGGAGGCTGAGATAGGAAGATCACTTGAACACAGGAGTGGAGGTTGCAGTGAGCCGAGATCACGCCACTGCACTCTAGCCTGGGTGACAGAGCAAGACTCCATCTCAAAAAATAAAATAAAATAAAATAAAATAAAATAAAATAAAATAAAATAAAATAAAAAACAAAGACTTTTCAGCAATAAACCTTTAACAGTTCTCAGAGCCATTCCCTTCAACCTTAGTGACCATGCAGCCTTGGACAGGTTACTTAATATCTCTAGCCCTCAGTTTCTTGATCTGGAAAATGGGAGGCTAACGTCTACCTCGAAGTTTGTTATGCAGATTAAATGCAACCGACATGTGAAACATCCAGCACATGGCAGGCACTCAGTAAATTGTCTTCCCCAACCTCAGAAACAAAAACATTCTCAACTTGGCTACGGCCCCTAAAAGGACCTCCTGCCTTCTGGCCTCCTATGTAGAAACTTCTTGAGCTCCTGGCTGCTGCTTGTCCACCTCCTTCCCCTCCCAGTTCGTATCTGTCCCAAGAGCGCCTACCTTCCATGGCTTGGGTCCAGGGCCCTGGGCCCAGCAGTGCCACTGCCAGCAGGAGGCCAGCCCCCCACTCTGCCAGCATCTCCTTACCAGAGGCCCCCACAGGTCTGCAGAACTCAGGTAGGTGAGGATCTGAGGGTCTGGAGTGGGGGAAAGAGAGGTGAGGCTGAAAGGGCCTCCAAGTTAATGGTGGCATGAATAATTCACTGGCCCCTAGAATTAGTAAGCCGATCCCCAGGTACTTCCTTCACTCACTGTAAAGTGACGGATCTGGTGTCCCCAGGTTTACACGTTCTGAGATCTGCACTGACCACACTGCATCAGGAAGGGAAGCAGCCTGGGCTGGGAAGGAAACTGGGTGGTGGTGAACGGGCATAACTTTTGGAGCCTGGTAGATCTGGGATCGATCCCAGTTCAGCCTGTCACTTGCCAGGTCAGCTTGGACAAGTCATTTAACTCTCCTGGTCTGGGTCTTCTCATCCATCCAGTGGGGCTGTTCAGCTCCTCCCCAGGGGCTGTTGCGAAAATGAAAGGAGATGGCACTTGCTAAAGCACAGAGTAGGTGCTTGCTAAGATTATTCCCATCCCCACCCCTGAGGGAGCGGAAAGGAGCCTGTATTTAGTGGGACAAGCAGGACAGCTTCCTTAGACATGTGGACTTAGCTCAGAGGGGGAGGGAGGAAGTTGCTGTGGACAGTTGATGAGGGAAAAGTCTTTTTCATACAAGAGTGCAACAAGAATAACAGAATTAGAAAATCGTATTGTGCAACTCTTAACACAACAATAGGTCGGGGCCCCAGTGTAACTTCTGGCTGAGAATATGAAATCCTCCCTCCTTTATCGCTCCCAAGCCTTGCTTGAACATCATTGGCTGCCAGGCCCTGCATAAGGAGCTGGCACGGCAGAAATGCCCGGGGGACTTTGTGTCCAACAGGAAGTAGGCTCTTTCTTCTCCTCTGGAGTCTTTTGACTCGGTTCAGTTCAGCCCAACACACTTATCTCAGCTCCTTCTCTGTGCAGAGCGTGTGCCAGGCATGGGGACAGCAGGGGTACATGGCGCATTCCTGCTCTCCCGGCGGGGATCCTAGGCTCTTCCTGGCAGGTGAAGGTCTGAATCCTCGACCCACCCCTGCCTGGCTATGGTAGCCTGGGAAAGTAACCCAACTGGCTATCCGAGGCCAGGTTCCTGGATTACGAAATTGGAACGAGAATTAGCAGCCTGCAGTTTGCTGAGAGGATTAAATGTGATAGTGCATGAGAAACCTTCACCAGTGCCTGGCTCAGTGCATAGACACACTCAAGATTTCTATTTATCCTAGAGGAACCCAGAGAGCATCATCTGCCAGATAGCATGTGCCTCTGGCCCAACCTTCTGTCAGGAAGTCCCCAGGGAGCCCTTTGCTGCAGGCTTAGGAGGCCGAGTGGAAGGTGTTCAATGGAGCATCAGGACCCGTCAGGCCTGAGGGATTGGCTTACCTGTGGAGCTTGATTGTCAGGAAAGAAGTATTCAGCTGTTCCAGGCAGTCTGAGAGAATAGGAATTTCTTTCTTTTCTTTTTCTTTCTCTCCCTTTCTTTTTCTTTCCTTCCTTCCTTCCTTCCTTCTTTCTTTCTTTCTTTTCTTTTCTTTTCTCTTTCTACTTTTTCAAGATGGAGTCTTACTTTGTCACCCAGGCTGGAGTGCAATGGTGCTATATCTGCTCGCTGCCACCTCCACCTGCTGAGTTCAAGCAGTTCTCCTGCCACAGCCTCCCAAGTAGCTGGGATTACAGGTGCCCACCACCAAGCCCAGCTAATTTTTGTATTTTTAGTAGAGACAGGGTTTCACCATGTTGGCCAGGCTGGTCTTGAACTCCTGACCTTGTGATCTGCTCGCCTCAGCCGCCCAAAGTGCCGGAATTACAGGTGAGAGCCACCTCGCCCGGCCAAATGGAGTTTTTAAACACCTATTGTCCTATTGTGTCTGTGAGACAGGAAGGCAGGGAGAGGCGCCAACCTAGTACCTGCTGAGTGCAGGGCCCGGTGCTGGGTGATTCACATGTGGGTGCAGCCTCCCAGCTTTCATAGCCTTCGGTACCCTCCTGAAGGACAGAGCAGGAAACTGAAGCTCGAAGGGCTGCAGCCACTGTTTTGGCTTGAGTTCTCTCACACGAAGACCCAGGGACAGTAGTGCGTTTGGGAGGTGATCCCAGGAAACACAGGTAAGGAAAAGGGACGAGGAGGGGAAAGAAGCCAGTTCAGGGACAGTCAGTGAGCAGGTTAACACTGTGGGCAACCAGGGCTAAGTCGAAGTGGGAACCTCCAGGACACAGTATAGACTGTGCCTCTCGCTGTTCCACCAGAGGGGGAAGAAGTAGAATATTGATCACCAACTCCCAGTGCCCTTGGTTGGAAGTTGCTCTAAGGGTCTTATCTCCCAGGTATTTCCAGCCTGCTGGGCATGGTCCCAAAGCCCTGAGGCAGAGAGTACAAGGGACCACAGGCAGGCTGTCTGCATGATGCGAATGGTGGATGCCACAGGATGCGGCAGGGCCATGAAGCACCTACTGAGCCATCCATAATGAGAGGCTGTCATCATTACAGTAACCCCACCCTGGACTTGACATCTCCTGTATTAGTCGGTTCTCATACTGCTATAAAGAACTATCTGAGGCCAGGCGCAGTGGCTAATCCTAGCACTTTGGGAGGCCAAGGTGGGTGGATCACAAGGTCAAAAGATCGAGACCGGCCGGGTGTGGTGGCTCACGCCTGTAATCCCAACACTTTGGGAGGCCGAGGTGGGTGGATCACGAGGTCAAGAAATCGAGACCATTCTGGTCAACATGGTGAAACCCCATCTTTACTAAAAATACAAAAATTAGCTGGGCATGGTGGCGCGTGCCTGTAGTCCCAGCTACTCGGGAGGCTGAGGCAGGAGAATTGCTTGAACCCAGGAGGTGGGGGTTGCGGTGAGCCAAGATCGCACCATTGCACTCCAGCCTGGGTAACAAGAGCAACTCCGTCTCAAAAACAACAACAACAAAAAGATCGAGACCATTCTGCCCAACATGGTGAAACCCCCATCTCTACTAAAAATACACAAAATTAGCTGGGCATGGTGGTGCCTGCCTGTAGTCCCAGCTACTCAGGAGGCTGAGGCAGGAGAATTGCTTGAATCCAGGAAACGAAGGTTGCAGTGAGCTGAGATCGCACCACTGCATTCCAGCCTGGTGGCAGAGCGAGACTCCGTCTCAAAACAAAACAAAACCAAAAAAAAACTCTTGGAGACTGGGTGATTTATGGAGAAAAGAGGTTTCACAGACTAACAATTCCACAGGCTTAATAGGGAGCATGACTGGGAGGCCTCAGGAAACTTACAATCATGGCAGAAAGGGAAAGGGAAGCAAGCATGTCTTAGCATGATGGAGCAGGAGAGAGAGAGCTCGCGAGGGGGGAGGCACCATACACTTTTAAACCATGCGATCTCAAGAGAACTCACTATCATGAGAACAACATGGAGAAATCCGTCCCAATGATCCAATCACCTCCCATCAGACCCCTTCTTCAACACGTGGGGGTTACAATTCTATAGGAGATCTGGGTGGGAATAGGGAGCCAAACCATATCTCCTCCAGAATCATCCCATCTCTGAAATATTTGTCCCACTCCCTGCTGCACCTCTCCTCTGAGCACTCTCAGCAGCCTTTCAATGATACCCCATCCGTGGTAACTGCCATAGTACCCCCTGGGCCCTTCAAAATCAGCAGCTCCCACCCAAACTAAACTAGTCACTGTCTCCCACACTAATCTTGCTTCTCCTCTGATGGTTCCTATTTTAGGTAGCGGCACAACCAACCCATAAAGCCAGCAATGTAGGAGCCTGCCCCATCTTCCTTCCCCTCACTCTCGCATCCATTGGTCATACTTGAGCTTGGTCACCACTTCTGCCTCTGAAATGCCATCTGAAGCCACGGCTGCCCCAGTTCGCCATCTCTCCTGCACGATTTCAGCAGCAGCCTCCTCACTGGCCTGGGTGTCTCTGCTGCTGCCTGCTCCCTGCCCACCCTAAAACCACATGCTACTACTTGCTGCCCTGCCCCATGCTGTGATCTTTCTAAAATGTTCATCTGAGTCAGGCACGGTGGCTCACAGCCGTAATCCTAGCACTTTGGGAGGCTGAGGTGGGTGGATCACTTGAAGTCAGGAGTTCAAGACCAGCCTGGCCAACATGGTGAAACCCTGTCTCTACTAAAAATACAAAAATTAGTTGGGCATGGTGGTGGGCACCTGTAATCCCAGCTACTCAGGACGCTGAGGCAGCGTCCTCACTTGAATCACTTGCACCTGAGAGGCAGAGGTTGCAGTGAGCAGAGATTGTGCCACTGTACTCCAGCAACAGAGGGAGACTCTGTCTCAAAAAAAATAAAAAAATAAAATGCGAATCTGATCATGTCATTTTTCTGCTTATGATGAAATCCAAAGTCCTCTTTTGGCAGTCATACCCCTTCAGGTCACCTCCCAACATGTCTCAGACTTTCTCCTCCTCTTGAGCTCCACACCATGGCCCCCCGACATGTCTCTCACTTTTCTGCATGTGCTATGCCCTGAGCCTGCATTGCCCTGCTTCCTGCCCCATTGTCCCTTGGTGGACTCTGAACCTTTAAAACAGTTGTCACCTCCTCCAAGGGGTTCTCTTAACCCCACCCCAAACTGGGTGAGTTCCTCCTCCCTGGGTGCACCTCTAGCACAGAGGGGACTCCTGTACCCCTGCTGGCTGGTTTCTCATTTTGGTGCTCTGCACAGGGCTTGGCCCAGAGTGTATCCTCTCCCCTATGTCCGTCTCTGCTGCCTCTCTAGCACATCCTAAGTGCTTAGCAGCCATCCATGGACTGAACTACTCAAGGATGCACCGCTAGGAAGTGTCTTTGTCAATGTGAACCCATGTTCAGGTGTGTTCAAAGTCTGCTTTTAACCCTGCTGAGGTCGTGTGGGCTGCCATGACCAAATGCTGTAGCTTGGATGGCTTATAAACAACAGACATTTACTTCTCCCAGTTCTGGAGGCTGGTGAGTCCAAGACTAAGGTGCCAGCAGATTCTGTCTGGTAAGGGCCCATTTCCTGGCTCATAGATGGCTTCTTCTTGCCATGTCCTCACATGGTGGAAGGGGTGAAGACGCTCCCGTGGGCCACTTCATAAGGGTGCTAATCCCATCACCTCTCCAAAGACCCTGCCTCCTAATACCAGAGCCATGGGGGTTGGGATTTCATGAATTTCAAGGCACACACCCATTCAGACTATAGCACCTGCTGGATAGAGTTGGCAGGGTAGCCTGGTGTAGCAGTTCAGCACGAGCGCCCAGAACCCAGACCACGTCAGTTCAAATCACAACTCTGGCATTTGCTAGCCATGTGACCTTGGGCACTTTGCTTTGTCTTTCCAGGCCTCTGATTCCTCATTGGTGAAATGAGAAGAGTCATGTCTACCTGCAGGGCATCATGAGGATTGAAGGGGCCGGCACATGGGGAATGTGGAGACCTGTGCCAGCACCTCGTATAATAAGTTCAGAGTGTACCTACCTCACTGAAGACTTCAGGTCTTCTTGTATTCTTCTTTTGAACCCATCTATCCTGATGTCACCTCCGGGTGGGGCCTCCTGCTGCCTGGCTACCCCTCCCTCCAATCAGCAGCCTGGCCGTGACTTCTCTACTGAAGTCCCCAGGGGAGGTGGTAGAGCAGGAACAAAGGCCATCCACCTGCCAGGGGCATTCGGGAGTGCCTGGGCCACCCCCAAGATGAGTCAATATGGGGTGCCTGGGTGCCTGCCAGTGCCCTGCTGTGCTGACTCCCATGGGCTGAGCCTTGAGGATCCACCCTTAAACTTGCAGGGGGTTTCTTGGCATACGATGACCCTTCCCTCTATGGCTGGCTCTGCAGCACCCTCGAGCTAGTGGGCCCAGGAGGTTGCGAGTGTGCTTCTGGGACAGATGCCGATGCTGTGTGTCCCTGTTTCTGGCACTCTGCACATATGTGCACCATCCCTGGGTGTATGTTTATCATCCGCTCTTACTGTTTCCTGGGGTACATGATCCCATCTTATTATCTGTGCATTGGGCACTAAATATAGGAGTCTTTCTATGGATGACTGTTCGCTGCATGTGAATGTCTTGTGTGGCCGGGTGCGGTGTCTCATGCCTATAATCCCAGCACTTTGGGAGGCTGAGGCAGGCAGATCACCTGAGGTCAGGAGTTTGAATTAAGATCAGCCTGGCCAACATGGCAAAACCCCGCCTCTGCTAAAAATAAAAAAATTAGCTAGGCATGGTGGCGAGCCCCTGTAATCCCAGCTACTCAGGAGGCCGAGGCAGGAAAATCGCTTGAACCCAGTGAGTGGAGGCTGCGGTGACCCAAGATCATTGCGCCACTGTACTCCAGCCTGGGGACAGAGTAAGACTCCACCTCAAAAAAAAAAAAAAAAAAAAAAAAGAGTATGTCACGTGCCACTGCACCCATCACTGTGCATTCATGTCTGCTTCCTTGCGCACATATCCATCTCTGCGCTCACGCCCGGATCACACAGCACCCGGTCTCCGTCTATACACATGTCTCTCTATACATCTAGGGATATATAACTAGATCTGTGTGTACCCAGATGTATATGTGTCTATTTCTCCCTCTGGGTATAAACAAAGATTTCTGAGTGAATGTCCATGTCTAAATGCAAACGTCATAGCCGTGCGAGTATCCCAGGAACCACGTGTGTGTCTCTTCATATGGACACATCTCTCTTTATAAGTGCACATCTATTCCATGGATACACAGCTTCTGCTGGTGTAGATCTGTGCCCGAATGTGTGGAGCTGTGAGTATAGATGCTCACACGTGGGTACACGCCTGCATACCTCTGTGCATGTCTGTGGTGGTCTCCGAGGGTGCACCTCTAGAGCTGGGGCTTTTGTCTTCATGTCTGTATCCTATCACTGGTTCCTGGGTCCAGGGGTGGTGCCCAGGGGATAGCAAGGTGCTGCCTAATACCTCCCTTGTCCACAGAGGTCTGGGCTGACCTGCGGTTGTGGCAGAGGGCAGGAGCCACTCCACCCCTGGGGATTCCTGGCTGGGCCCCAGGAGCCACGTCTCCCCTTAACAAGGGCACTGGGGACTTTGGAGAGTTTTCTATGAGTAGGGGCTGTATGCAGAGGCCAGGAGGCAGGGCCATTGGGAAACAGTCCTTACTCTCTGCTCCTGAGGTGCCTGTTACCTCCACACCTCCTCTACCAGAGCCTGGTAGACAGCCATGGGATCAGCACAGTAGAAGTGGGGGTGTGTGTGAGTGGGGTGGGGGTCCCTACATGATGGAGGAGGGGAAGGAGAAACAGGACAGCAATACAGGAGAGAGAGAGAGCGAGCGGGGTGAAGGATCACACAGAAAGGTGGAAAGCTGACGGCAAGGGAGGTAGGCGGTGGCCCCGATGGATCCAAGGCTGCTGGTGGACTGGGGTGCAACCCATGGGGTCCTGCCGGCCCCTCACACCCCCCCCTAGGGATGGGGCTGTGCTGAGAGGAGGACGGGGACACCATATTCCCTGTGCCTCCCCTCTCTCTGAGTCTCTCAGTTTTTCTCACAGTCTTTCTGCTCAGTTCCCGTTCCCAAAGGCTAGGATATGAATATCACATGACAGAAATGATGTCCTGGAAGTCCAGATTGGCCAAGGGTGTGACCTTCACAGCCTCCAGCTCCTGGGCCAGTGGGAAGAAAGAGAGGAGGGGGCTAGAATTGCTGCCATTTTGACCCCCACCCCTAGCTCTGGGCCCTCCCACACCGTATCCCGCTGAGCCTCCTGACCCTGCAGGAGAGTGTACTGTCCCCATGTCACAGATGAGGGACCTGAGGCCCAGCATCATGAAAGGGCTGCTTCCAAAGCTGGGGCAGAGTGAGCACTGGGGTTCAGGCAAAAAGTGGCCCCTCATGGGAGCCGCCTGCCCCTCATAGCTCTGTGAGATGCGAGTGTTCCTGGCAGCACTGGCCACTGTTCCTGCCCATGGTTTTATGGAAGGAGCAAGGGTTTGGATTCTAGTTCCTCCTACACCTTGCTGCATAACCTGGAGCTACCCACTCACCTACCCATCTGGCATCAGTTTCCCATGTGTAAAGTACCTCGCTGGGCTGCCACGAGGACTGATGCAAGATCCGGAAGGCGAAAGGGCCTTGGAAACTGTAAAGCACTGTGCACCAGTAGGTGTCCCTGCGTTCCCAAGAGGATGAGTGCTACCACGGCAACCTGAGCATTGACTAGAGCGGCCGTGGATGGGGCTGGGCTTTCACTAAGCGCTTTGCAGAGGGCATTTAATCCTCACCATGGCCCTCTGAGTAGAGACCACCCCTGCCCATTGCACAGATGAAGAAACTGGGGTGAAGTCACTGCCCAGGACCCCATATCCTTTAAGTGGCAGAACCAGGATTCAAATCCAGGACTGTCCAGCAGCAGTGCTGGTCCTCTGAGCCACCAGGTGGGGCCACCAGGGGAGTCTGATGGAAGAGGTTCTGAAAGAGGATCGGCAGGGCCCGGAGGCAGCAGGGTGGGGAGACACACACAGGAAACCTCCTGCTGGTCTGGTCTCTCCTCCCACTCCTTTGACCACCATTTAGTCCTGCCTCTTTGGCCAAGTTGTGACCTTCAGCAAGCAAAGGTACATGGAGGAAGTTCACGGTTACAGAAGGGAAGCTGCCCTGTGCCCCTCCCTGCTGGGATGGCTGTCCCAGGACCCCAATCTCCAGGGAGCTGGCTGGAATGTTTTGCTGCTGCCTCTTCCCCTGAGGGCCCTCCCATCCTCACCCTTTCTCACCCTTCCCTTCACACTCCACCCTCCCTAATTCCTCTCGGCTGCTCATTCGCAACCAGCTCTAGGAACTAAGAACAGCCTCAGCACAGGAGACTTCCACAGTGCCCTGCCTTCCCCTGGATACCAAGCCCCAAACCTCCCTGCTCTACAATAAAGCAACTATTGAACTCCTCCTGTTTGCCAGGCATACTCATCTCCAGCCATATCCAAACTAGGTGATCTTAGCCAAGTTCCTTAACCTCCCCTCTGTATCTCAGTTTCCTCATCTGTAAAATGGGAACAATGAGGTAATTTTTGTAAAGGGTTTGGAGGAAAAAGCACAGGGCCAGGTGGGAAGCTCTATTTAAAACCTTTATTAATTTACATTAAGATCTACATAACACCTTTGCAAGGTCAGAATTACCAGCTCCATTTCACTGTTTGGTGACTGGGGCTCAGAGAGAATGGCTCATCTGTTAAGTACCTACTATGTGCCTGGCCCAATGCATGATACTTTTGCACATTATCCCATTTAATTCCCATAGCTCTGTGGGGAGGCGTTAGCACCCCCACTGTTTCCAAACACTCCCTCAGGGGCAGTATCACTCTGCCTGACACCCCTGGTTCACTGTCTGTCTTCCCCACCAGCACTTAAACACTGGGGGGACAGAGAACTGCATTTTGTTCACCGCCGTCTTTCAGCCCGTGGAACAGATGAAGTGCTCAGCAGACACCTGTTGAGAGAAGGAATGAAAACATCCCCAGTTTGCAAATGTGGAAACTCCAGTACCAGCCACAGGTGCAGTGGCTCATGCCTGTAATCCCAGCACTCTGGGAGGCTGAGGTGGGCAGCTCACTGGAAGTCAGGCGTTTGAGACCAGCCTGGCCAACATGGCGAAACCCTGTCTCTACTAAAAATACAAAAATTAGCTAGACGTGGTAGCGGGTGCCTGTAATCCAAGCTACTTGGGGGGCCTCGGCAGGAAGAATTGCTTGAACCTGGGAGGCAGAGGTTGCAGTGAGCCAAGATTGCACCACTGCACTCCAGCTTGGGGGATAGAGGAAGACTCCATCTCAAGAAAAAGAAAAGAAAGAGAAAGGAAGAAACTGCAGTTCACAGAAATTGTGATTTGCCCCAAATCACACAGCTGGCTCCATGGCAGAGCTGAGATTTGAACCTTTGTCGGACCAGCTCCAAAGCCTGTGTTCTTACCACAGTGCTAATTCTATGCTTGGGAGCCTCATTGGTGGAGAGGAAGAGGTCTGAGCTGGGATGCAAATAAGGGCAATGGGCTGTAGATGTCTGGAGAGACAGGTAGCTGAGGGCCAAGACCCTCACAGAGGCTCCTTCACTGAGAGCCCTGGGTTTCTCCTGTGCCCAACCTACCCACCTGGGTTTCCCCTCAGGCTGCTGGTCATTCCGGTCAGGGAGCAGCGCTCCCTCAACAGGCCCTCCCTCAGGAAGAGGGGCCAGCCAAGCTCAAGCTCAGAAAGTCCAGACACAGAAGCTGCCACACCCTGCCTCCGGGGCCTCCTACTGTGCACAGGTTCGTCAGGGAGCTCGAGTGAGAAGGAAGGGCTCAGAGAGAAGGGTGTGCCAAAGCTTTGGACTGGCAAAGCTGGAGAGGACTTTAGAGAGCAAGTCCAACCCCGTCTTCCTACGCTCTTTTCTGGCTGTGGAAACTGAGGCCCAGAGAGAGCAGAAGAAAAGACAGAAGCCCACATTCTGTTGGACACCTCGTGTCAGGGTCCCTAAGAACCCAGGAGAAAAACCCTGGAGAAGCAGGTGTTCAGGAATATTTGCTGATTGCCTGCATGGATGACTTATATAGTCCCCAGAGCAATCAGCTGAGGTAGGAATTATTATCCCATTGAGGAAACTGCAGCCCAGAAAGGAAGAAATTGACCATCGCCTCAAATGCCTCTGAGAACTGAGCTCTGGGCAGCAGGGAGCTTATTGGGAGCACATGGGGTGGAGATGGGGCGTGGACGCCAGGCTGCAGTGGGTTGAGGAATCAAGGCAGGGGAGGAAGCAGGCACTGAAAGTTGTAGGCAGCGCTTCAAGGTGAGGCGAGAAATATGAGGGGGCAGGGGCGGAGAATTCTTCCCTGGAGGAACCCAGAGTAAGGCCGGGCTGCTGCTGGGCTTTGCGGCATTATCATGGGGGAACTTGGACAGGCTTCAGGGTTGGTTGGACAGAGCCAGGAGAGATATTCTGGCGATTTCCTGGAGGAAGATCCATTTATCCAGAGGGCAGGGATTGCTGAGCTGGGCAGGAAGGGTTACTTCTTGCTAAAGACCCCAGCTCCCCTGTATTAGTCCATTTTCACACTGCTGATAAAGATATACCCAACACTGGGAAAAAAAAGAGGTTTAATTGGACTTATAGCTCCACATGGCTGGGAGGCCTCAGAATCATGGCAGGAGGTGAAAGGTATTTCTTACATGGTGGTGGCAAAAGAAATAATGAAGAAGCAAAAGCAGAACCCCCTGATAAACACATCAAATCTTGTGAGACTTATTCACTATCACAAGAACAGCAGGGGAACGACTGGCCCCTTGATTCAATTACTTCCCCCTGGGTCCCTCCCACAACATGTGGGAATCCTGGAAGATACAATTCAAGTTGAGATTTGGGTGGCAACACAGCCAAATCGTATCATTCTGCCCTTAGCCCCTCCAAATCTCTCATCCTCACATTTCAAAACCAATCATGCCTTCCCAACAGTTCCTCAAAGTTTTAACTGATTTCATCATTAACTCAAAAGTCCATAGTCCAATGTGTCATCTAAGACAAGGCAAGTCCCTTCTGCCTATGAGCCTATAAAATCAAAAGCAAGCCAGTTACTTCCTAGATACAATGGGGGCACAGGCATTGGGTAAATACAGCTGTTCCAAATGGGAGAAATTGGCTAAAATAAAGGGGTTACAGGGCCCATGCAAGTCTGAAGTCCAGCAGGGCAGACATACTTTAAAGCTCCAAAGTGATCTCCTTTGACTCTAGGTCTCACATCCACGTCACGCTGATGCGAGAGGTGGGTTCCCACGGTCTTGGGCAGTTCTGCCCCTGTGGCACAGCATCCCTCCTGGCTGCTTTCAGGAGGAGCTAGTGTTGAGTGTTTGCGGCCTGTCCAGGTGCACGGTGCAAGCTGTCGGTGGATCAACCATTCTGGGGTCTGGAGGATGGGGACCCTCTTCTCACAGCTCCACTAGGCAGTGCCCCAGCAGGGACTCTGTATGGGGGCTCCAACCCCGCATTTCTCTTCCGCACTGCCCTAGCAGATGTTCTCCATGAGGGCTCCACCCCTGCAGCAAACTTTTGCTTGCACATCCAGGCATTTCCATACCTCTTCTGAAATCTAGGTGGAGGTTCCCAAACCTCAATTCTTGACTTCTGTGTACCCACAGGCTGAACACCATGTGGTAGCTGCCAAGGCTTAGGGCTTCCACCCTCTAAAGCCATGACCCAAGCTGCCCATTGGCCTCTTTCAGCCATAGCTGGAGCAGCTGGGACATAGGGCACCATGTCCCAAGAGTGCACACAGCATGGGGACCCTGGGCCCAGCCCACGAAACCACTTTTTCCTCCTGGACTTCCAGGCCTGTGATGGGAGGGGCTGCCCTGAAGGTCTCTGACATGGCCTGGGGACATTTTCCCCATGGTCTTGGGGATTAACATTAGGCTCCTTGCTACTTATGCAAATTTCTGCAGCTTGAATTTCTCCTCAAAAAAATTTTTTTTTTCCTACTGCATCATCAGGCTGCAAATTTTCCAAACTTTTCTGCTCTGTTTCCCTTTTAAAACGGATGCTTTTAACAGTACCCAAGTCACTTCTTGAATGCTTTGCTGCTTAGAAATTTCTTCCACCAGATACCCTAACTGGTTATCTCAAATTCAAAGTTCCATAAATCTCTAGGGCAGGGGCAAAATGCCACCAGTCTCTTCGCTAAAACATAAAAAGGATAACCTTTGCTCCAGTTCCCAGTAAGTTCCTCATCTCCATCTGAGACTACGTCAGCCTGGACCTTATTGTTCATATCACTATCAGAATTTGGGGCAAAGCCATTCAACAAGTCTCTAGGAAGTTCCAAACTTTCCCACATTTTTCTGTCTTCTTCTGAGCCCTCCAAACTGTTCCAACCTCTGCCTGTTACCCAGTTCCAAAGTCACTTCCACATTTTCAGGTATCTTTTCAGCAATACCCCACTCTGCTGGTACCAATTTAGTGTATTAGTCCATTTTCATGCTGCTGATAAAGACATGGTGGCTCAAGCCTGTAATCCCAACACTTTGGGAGGCCAAGACGGGCAGATCACGAGGTCAAGAGATCGAGACCATCCTGGTCAACATGGTGAAACCCCGTCTCTACTAAAAATACAAAAATTAGCTGGGCATGGTGGTGCACGCCTGTAGTCCCAGCTACTCGGGAGGCTGAGGCAGGAGAATTGCTTGAACTCAGGAGGCGGAGGTTGCAGTGAGCCGAGATCGTGCCATTGCACTCCAGCCTGGGTAACAGGAGTGAAACGCCATCTCAAAAAAAAGACATACCTGAGACTGGGAAGAAAAGGAGATTTAATTGGACTTACAGTTGTACACGGCTGGAAGGCCTCAGAATCATGGTGAGAGGCAAAATGTAGTTCTTACATGGGGGCGGCAAGAGAAAAGAGGAAGACACAAAAGTGGAAATCCTTGATAAAACCATCAGATCTCATGAGACTTATTCACTATCATGAGAATAGCACAGCAAAGACTGGCCCCCATGATTCAAGTACTTACTCTTGGGTCCCTTCCACAACACATGGGAATTCTGGGAGATACAATTCAAGTTGAGATTTGAATGGGGACACAGCCAAACTATATCATCCCCTTGGAGGCAGGGGAAGGAAAATAACATTCACTGACACTCCCCTGTGGGCCAGACACTGAGCTGAACACTTGGTTCACACAATCTCCTCTACGCAAAGCAGCCCTGGGAGGAAAGAACCAACATCTTCATCTGACAGAAGAGTGGTCATCAACCCATGGTCACACGGCTTCTGGCAGCTCGTCCCTTCCTTCAACAGGCACTGCCTCCACACTGTGGCCAGACATCACACTAGATGCGGTAATGGCATGGGGAGGAGACACAGTACCGAGCCCTGCTCTCATGCAGGAACACCACTTTCTCCACTAGCTTCTTTATCTCTTGCTAATCAGTTTCTTTGCCTATAAAGAAGCTGCTGATTTCTAAAGATTGTGAGAATTCGGCCAAGTGACATAGTAGACACTGTTGATGTGCTATCCATATCCCCCTGCCAAACTGGAGGTAACCATGGGAACTTTCCATGTGCACTGATGGCTTCCTGTGTGTCTCTGCCTGGGGACTTCTCTGGCTGCCAAGCACTTGGCCCACCCAGAGGAAGCTGGAGTTCCAGGAATTCATGCCCTCAGCCAATAAGGGAGTCGGGCGGTTGGTGCATAAATACCCCAGCTTCTCTATCCCTCGGTAGGATCACTGAGGCATGTCCTGCACAGTCTCTTGGCAGGGCCCCAGCAGGATGAGCTCCGGGTCCCATCAGGGGTAGCCTGCCCATTCACATGTCTTTCATCGTCTTTCCTCATGACTCCCTCACCATGCTTTCCTGAAGCACCTCCACATAAATTTCTTGCAACCAGATCCTTGCTCAACGTCAGCTTTGGGGCAAACCCAGCCCAAAACAATCACATTTTAGAGTCTGGTGCCCAGTAGACACTCAGCAATTGCTATCTACCTTGATACTCATTTTCTTTCCTTTTTTTTTTTTTTTGAGATGAAGTCTCACTCTGTTGCTAGGCTGGAGTGCACGATCTTGGCTCACTGCAACCTCTGGCTACCAGGTTCAACCGATTCTCCTGCATCAGCCTCCTGAGTAGCTGGGACTGCAGGTGCGTGCCACCATGCCCAGCTAATTTTTGTATGTATAGTAAAGACGGGGTTTCACCATGTTGACCTGGATGGTCTCCATCTCTGACCTCATGATCTGTCCACCTCGGCCTCCCATAATGCTGGGATTACAGGTGTGAGCCATTGCACCCGGCCATTCATTTTCATTTTTATAGAATCAGACAGCTTTGCCCCAGCTGAGTCATCCGCAGCTCATCAGCATCTTCCAGGAGCAGGTATGGGCCTGTGGCCTGGGGATGAAACTGAGGGTCATGGGCCTCAACCTGTATAACCTCATGGGCCTGTAGCCTCAATCACTTGGAAGCTAGATTAATCTCTGTCACACACACACACACACACACACACACACACACACACACACACACACACAAACTATACAGTTTATAAAGCTGTTTTCTTGTGTTCCAGGGCCTGCATCCGATTTTCCCTCCCATTGTTCCAAATCATATGTTCCAACTCAGGGTTCTGTGTTCAACACATTAGGCTTGAAGCCTAATGTGCCAAATGCTCTGCTTGTTGCAAATACACACCACCGCCACCGCCACCACCACCACCACCACCACCACCACCACCACCACCACCATCTCCTTCTTCCAAGTTCCCTTGGGGTCAGCCAGGCTGGAGGTGAAGTTCCCTTGCATCTGGGCAGAGGAGCTGATATGGCTCACTTCCCTTCTAAGCTGCCTGGTGTGGCCCACCAGCCGGCCTGTGTGCCCACCTGGCTGTGATTCTGAGTGCTGGGACCAGACCAAGGCTGTCACCCCACCCCACTACAAACTAGTCCGCTCTGCTGGCATTGGGATCCAGGGGCAGGATGATGTGTTGGTCTCCAGCCAAAGACTGTAGGACCTGCACTCAGACAGCTTTGCCACCTCCCGTTATGTGAACCCATGCTCTTCTGTGTGGCACTGTTGAATGACGTCTGTTTGGAGTGAGCCCTGCAGGATGAGGCCCACGTAGTGCCCCACATTAGACCCTGACACTCAAACCTCAGCCCCCAGCCCACCAGTAGTCAGTGTCTCCCTGTGAAAGCAACACCTATCTGGGCAACCCCAGCAGCTTCCACAACTCATGGCCCATTACAAAAATAAACAGAGTAAGATGCACCTACATTTCGCCTCCTTGGGCCACCTGGGCCACCCACGCTGCTGAGCTCCTTTGCCTCTGGCTGGAATTATGTCAACCACCACAGCTCCCAGCTGGATGTACAGATCAGAAGCTCTGAGGGGCAGCTATTTATGTCTTTGATTAATAAAAAATGGGAGATAAATTAATAATGACTTAAAACATGCAATTTGGGATCAAAATCTTCCAAAGCATGAGAAAAATAATAAAAAGAAGAGTTCTTGATAGTGAAAAGCCTGGAAATAAATGCTGTCTTCAGAGGTCAACCATGAGTCGGGCACTGCTGGGGAGAGAGAAAGAAGGGAGAACAGGTTCTCATACCCACTCCATGCCAGGTGCTGTGCTCGAGATTTACACATTGCCCTCATCGTCACACAACCCCAGGAGACTGTGCCACCATCCCCATTTTATAGATGAGCAAACTGAGGTTCATAGAGGCCAAGTTACTTGCCATGGGTCACAGATGAGTAAGAGACTCGAACCTAGGTCTGCTGCATTGACCAAAAAAAAAAAAGGAAGAAAGAAAAAAAATAGGCCAACAGTGTGGGGCTTGGCAAGTCATTCTGCTTTGAGTTTATGAGGAAGAGGGACAAGCAGAGGGAACATCACGTCAGCTATGAATACCAGGAACGACTGACATGATTTACTGCTATGTCTCCTGAACCTAGAACAGGGCCTGGAACACAGTAGGCGCTCAGGAATGACCTTCAGTAAATGACTAAAATGTCTGGGGGGATAAAGGGGCACAGACTATTCTGAGGTAGGAGAAAGAAAGTGAATGTTTCTAAGCCCCTAGTTTCTAGAGAGCATTGAACAAGCACATTTGACTTTTTAAAAAATCTTTAATTATGGAACTATTTCAAACACAGAGAAAGGCAGAAAATAATACAGCAGACTTTGGGGAACTCATTGGCCCAGATTCACCAGGTGTTCACATTTTGCCATGTTCATGTCAAGTATTTTTATAGTAAAATACATACACGGATATGGCTAAAAGCCCCGTCACCCTGTCCCATTCCCTTCCATCTATCACCATAGGCCACCACTATCCTTGAAGTTGGTGTGTCTCTTCCTGAGCATTTGGCATTATTTTGGGTTTTTACTTTCCAAGAACAGGTATCTCACTGTAGCTATCCTTTCACAATGTGCATTTCACTCAGTTATGTTTTGACTTTGTCTATGTTGGTACATGCGGATGGAGTTCACTTTAATTGCTGTATCCACTGTCTGAATATACAACTGCATTTCTCCATCTGCTTTTTGATCGACATAACAGGCAGTTTTTATTCCTTGCTATTTCAGAGAATGCAGCAATAAAAATCGTTTTTATTACTTTTGAGACTGAGTCTTGCTCTGTTGCCTAAGCTTGAGTGCAGCAGTACAATCTTGCCTCACTGCAATCTCCACCTCCTGGGTTCAAGTGATTCTCCTGCCTCAGCCTCCTGAGTAGCTGGGATTACCACTACACCTGCCTAATTTTTGTATTTTTAGTAGAGATGGGGTATCTCCATATTGGCCAGGCAGGTCTCGAACTCCTGACCTCAGGTGATCCACCTGCCTTGGCCTCCCAAAGTGCTGGGATTACAGGCGTGAACCACCACACCTGGCCGTCAATAGAAATTTTTATACACATCTCTGGGTGCACTCATGTGTCACACACAACCTTGACAACAATCACAATATGCTGGAACTTGTGTACCCCTACATGACCTTGGAAAACTGCTTGAAGTCTCAGCAGCTTAGTTTCCTTGTCAGTAAATTGGGGTAATAAAATAGCTTGTATTTTGGGGAAGATTCTGTGCTTCAAAGTAGAGGAAACGCATTCGGCCACATGGAAAGCACTTCTTCAAGATTAGCTGTCTACTGCTCAGGTATTCGACTTTCAGGAAGTGCTGAGCATCCTCCCCTGTCTGAGGTACAATGGGCTGGCCCTCATGCTCACATGCAGATGAGACTGATGGGTGCAGTGACGGAAAAGCACACACGCCTCTCTGCTAACTGACCAAGCTGGAGTGGAAGAGACAGGCAAGGCTCCCAGAGGAAGCGACACTGAGCTGAGAGCTTAGAAGATGAGGAGGCAGAAAAGGTGAGTGGGAGATGGGAAGGTGGGAGACTGGCCAGGCAGAGGAAGCTGCAAGTATAAGGGATGGGCTGACGCAAGAGAACATGTTTGGAGCCTGAGAGGTAGGTGTGAGCTGGCCGTGGCATAGAACAAGTGTGGAGAGGTAGGCAGAGCAGACAGGCTATACCCCGAGGCTATGGGGAAACGGAAGGATTTCAAGCCCGGCAGTAACAGACTTGGATCTGTGTGTGTGAAAAACAGGGCTGGTCTTGGCGTGGAGGTGGCATGGAAGGGAGACTGGGAGATGGGAGACCCATGAGGGGAGCGTTAAAGTGGCACCAGTAAACGCATGAGGGGAGAACTGAAGCTGTTGCCACTTCTGCTACCAATAATCTGTTGCCTTCCTGAAGCTTGGGATGCACGCACACAGAGAGCTCTGTCTGGCTCACAGATTGAGAACACTTTGTTGACCTCTCCATGCCTGTGTGTCATGTCTAGCTCCTAAGTCTCCCTTCTCCCACTGCAACATCACACGGTGGCCACGCCTCCCACAACACGCAGTGGGCATCTTCAGAGGGACAGCAGCTGGTGGATGACGGAAGCACCCCCTCCCGCCCCAGCTCCAAGAGGTCTGAACTCACACCACACACCCTACACTCTTCTTAGGCTTGCTCAGCACCTTGTAGGGCACAGCACCTGGCCCTGCACTCTCAAGTTTCCAGGTGACAGGAGCCCTTTAGGCTTCTTGGCACCAGGGGCATGTCTGGGTCCTCACCAATGTCCCATGATAAGAGATCCCACCAGCAGCCAGGCTGTAAAGAACCAGGTCAACACATTCTAGTACAAAAGGGCTGTTGGTTACCACCGGGCAGCCTTGTCTACTATCTAAACATCATATATCTATAACGAGACAGGGACAGAGACACAAGAACTGCCCCAGCCTCTCTACTTCTTAAGTGGAGATCCCCTTTTTGATTTTTTGATTTTATTATTATTACTGTTATTTAGACAGGGTCTTGCTCTGTCACACAGACTGGAGTGCAGTGGCTCGATCACAGCTCACTGCAGCCTCGACCTCCTTAGTTCAAGCAATACTCCCACCTCGGCCTCCAAAGTAGCTAGGACTACAGGCACACACCACCACATCAGGCTAATCTTTGTATCTTATTTTTATTTTTTGTAGAGACAGGGTTTTGTCATGTTGGCCAGGCTGGTTTTGAACTTCTGGGCTCAGGCAATCTGCCCGCTATAGCCTCCTAAAGTGCTGGGATTACAGGTATGAGAGATTTCGAAGTTTCTGAAGCCTCTATCCCTAGTGACAGTGGTGTGCCCTGGCCTTGCCCTAGACTAGGCTAAAGCACCTGCCATCCATTCTCCCAGAACTCCGCACTTCCCTACTCATGATGCCATCCCTTTTACAATGACAGGTTGAATTTCTGCCTTCCTTGCTAGGCTGTAAGTTCCGCCATGGACATAACTGCATCTGCCTGGTGTGCTGTTGTTCCCCTGATGTCTGAACAGAGTCAGGCTCCTGACAAGCCCCCGCTATTTGGAGCTGAGTCAATAGGACGTGCTAACTGAGGGAGAGGAAAGGGTGGAGGAAGACTCGCAGACCTCAGAGGCCTGGGGAGAGGAAAAGTGTCTTGCCCAAGTCACAGGCCAGGCAGGAAGAGATCACAGTTCCTGCTCGGAATCTCTGACTCTCAGTCAGGGCCTTTCCCACTCATTATACTGTGCTAGAAAGAGGTTACGAAACCCATAGAAAAGTGTTCTATAGTTAAATAAGCTTGAGAAACTCTGGGTTAAACAAAATGAAAGGAGTTTCTTTGCCACTGATCTTTTCAGAGCCTTTAACACGCTCCTATGCCCATGCTTCCAGAAGGTCACACACAGTATGCCATGCTCTCTGGCCCTGGAACTCTGCCTGTGAAACAGTTTGAAACCTCCGGCACCATCCCCCAGCTGTGTATCATAATTATTTATTAAATGTGACACAGTAGAGAGATTTGTTGCAATTTTTTTGAGTGGAATAGGAAAATCCTTTTGTACAAATAATTACTCCAAGCCTTATATACAAACGGGATAAAAACAGAACTGCTCTGGTTGAAGGGGGTCTGGGGATCCATCTGGAGCTGTCCTTTCACTGCTGCTATGCAAAGAACCCTCGTTTTCTTTGGAGCACAGTTTGAAAACCACTGGTGCAGAACTCACACATGAGGTTGAAACTAGGAGGCTTGTAGTTTTTGTTCTACCATGGACTGTTTTTACCCTGGGAAAGCCATTTAGACTCATTGGGCTTCAGTTTCCCCAAGTATACAATAAGTCTGTCACACTGTATGTTTCTTGGAGTCCTGAACTTTCAGCTTTGATATGGTGAGGAGTGTACTCCTATGACTATTAAAGTCTAAGATTCCATGGCTTAGTATTCCAATTCTGGGACTGCCTGTAGCCAGCCCGAGCTGGTGCAGCATGCCGGAGCCCAAGCTGTGAAAAGCAGAATTCATTAACTGCAGTGCGCTGCCCAGGGGCACTGGGCTCCTGGGGTGGGTGACTGGAATCGGCAGCCGCTCAGTGGGCAGAGCTGGGATAGGGACCCAGGTCTCCTGACTCCTGCTCTATCTTTAGATCTCCATAGCAACAGTCGCTAGGGCACTGAGCTGAAGGCACAAGCTGAGCGGCTGCCTGCAGGAGGGAGGAGCATTTCCTTCCCGAGCCTCTTCTTTTGCTAGGCTCGGTTCTTGAGCCAGGAAAGGGGACTGTTCACATGAAGCTGTTCACAGCAGGAAAGGTTTGGGGTCAGTCGAGGGCCCCATCTTGCCCTCAGGACACGGTCAAGTCATAGAACCCAAGACCTTTTTGTGTCAGGCTCATGGCACTGGAGGAAAGGTAGGGTCCTCCTCCAAAGAGCTCTTAGCCTCTCCTGTGTCCTTTCCTACACACCCAGGAACACCTAATCTAAGATGGTGCTGAGGCCACAGCTATAGCCCCCAAGAGATCCTCTATTCAGAGGGGCCAGCGAAGCTCCTCCTGACTCTTCCCCTGCCCAACTCCTACTCCTCCTGGGGCTCAGCCTGGACTTGGCTTCCTCTGAGGAGTCCTCCCTGACTTCCAGGCTGGCTGCTCACCTCCTCTGGATGCCTACAGTCTGTCTTTCCTCCACATAGTAGGAGGCCAGGAGGAGTTATTAACCTCCAGGGGCAGATGAGAAGTAGAGGTTCTGAGCAGTAAAGACACTTGCCCAAGGATACCTGGCAAATGAGCAGCAGGACTAGGCCTGGACTCTGTGTGTTCTGATTTCAGTCTGTGCTCCTTCCTGGGTCTCAGTAGCAGGCCCCTGGCCTGGGCTTTGGAAGGGCGGCCAGGGCTAGAAGAGGAAGTAGGAGTCCTCAGTGAGGCCTGCACACAGCAAGCACCTGGCTATGTCCTTGGTGAACTCAGCTGAGCCACAGACCAGTGCGAATGGCTTTCTCCGACAGCAGCTGACCAGCTCTTTAATCAGGTCCTGGCCCAGGTGGCCAAAGCGGGTCTTCTCTTGGTAACTCCAGGGAAGCTGCTCTGGGGAGCTCTCCTGGAAGACAAGAAAGGTATGGGTGACTACGAGGGAGCGAGGGGTCCTTACGTGTTCACACAGCCAGCTCGTTTCTGAAAAATGAGGAACCTGAGGCAGAAGGGGTAGGAAGCCAACCTGCATCCAGCCCCACCACAGGCCAGGCACTTCCTCCTCACCCGCAAAACAAGCCTGTGGGAAGGCTATCACCATCCTATGACAAAAGCGGCCCAGGGAAGAGGAACTTCCCCAGGGCACACAATGAGGCGGGGACAGCAGCAGGACTAGAACTCAAGTCCTGCCATTTCTCATTGCTTCCCAGCAGCCATTGTACCTGCCACTGTGGAGGAACGTTTTCTCCCCTGACTGTGGGTTTCCCAGAATCTTTCCACCATTAGCCATCATCATCACCCTCGGAGCATAACTTTTGCTCATTCGTTTTAAGGTTTTGATGAATGTATTCATTTAGCAGATATTTACCAAGTGCTTACTCTGTGCCAGGCACTGAGCTAGCCACTGGGGATATGGCAGCTGCTCAAAACAGACAAGGGTCCTGGCTGCATACAACACAGACCCCAGGTCACAGTGCCTTCATCAAGAATGGCTAAGCTCGAATTCCAAGGCTGGACTGTGCCCCCAGGGACCCAGGATCCTTCTCTCTTCCCTTCTAGCCTCAGCTGTGGCTTTCCTCCTCAGGGTTACAAAATGAAGGCTCCACTCCCAGGTGACTTGAAGAAAATATATTTAAATGAACATTTTATTGGAATACAACATACGTGTAGAAAAGTGTATAAAGCATTAAGTATACAGTGGGCATTAATTACACCAGCACTGTGGCTCTCCGAACAGTGGCTAGTTTACAGCTAGCCCTCTGTATCCATGGGTTCCACATTTGTGAATTCAACCTTGTGGATTCAAAATATTTTTAGAAAAACATTAAAAAATAACAACGTACTAATGAAAACACAAATAAAAAACAATACGGTATAACAGCCACTTACTTAACATTTACATTATATTAGGTATTATAATTTAGAGATGATTTAAGGCACGTGGAAGGATGTGCCTATGTTATATGCAAATACCACACGATTTTATATCAAGGACTTGAGTATCCTCAGATTTTGGTATCTGCAGGGGGTCCTGGAATCAAGCCCCCATGGACACCTAGGAACAACTATATATATAGTCTGAAGAATTTAAATGCAGAAACTATGTAACCAGCCCACAAAGAAAAAAAATCCAGAACAGAGCTATCATTCTGCAGGTCCTATGAGGGCAAGTTGCTAGTTCCTGGGGCTAGGCACAAAGACAGGATTGGTGGGGGGTAGAGCTCCATTGCCACTTTCCTGGCTGAGTGACTGTGGCCTCTCAGGATCATGACTGTGAGGAAAGTATCTGCTATGGAAAGCCACTGTCCAGAGAGCCGCAGTGCTGGTGTAAGCCATGGCAGAGGCCCGTGAGGAGTGGCCTCTATTCTGAGGCATACTCAAAGGGCCCTGGAGGCAGGTGCAGCGGCTCATGCCTGTAATCCCAGCACTTTGGGAGGCTCAGGTAGGAGGATCACTTGAGCCCAGGAGTTCAAGACCAGCCTGGGCAATGTGACAAAAGCTGGTCTCTATGAAAAATACAAAAATTAGCTAGGGATGGTGGAACATGCCTGTAGTCCCAGTTGCTTGGGAGGTTGAGGTAGGAGGATCATCTAAGCCCAGGGAGGTTGAGGTTTCAGTGAGTGGTGATTGCACCACTACATTTCAGCCTGGGCAACAGAGTGAGGCCCCGTCTCAAAACAAAACAAAACAAAATAAACAGGGTCCCTGGAGTCCTATCTCACAGAGCCTGTGCTAATGAGGGGTATCCTCTCTGATGATCTGGCATTTCCCATGATCTCGCTATGGTCTGACCCACCAGATGAGGCCTTGGGGCCCACTGGCCTCGCCTTCCCTTTCCACTGCTCAATTCCCTCAGACCACTTAGGTTCAGCACAGCCCATCCCACCATGCACCCTGAGATGCCCTGGGCCTGGCTGCTGCTGAGATGGGTAGGGGACCCCACAAACAATGATGGTGCAGCAGGTGGGTGCTGTGAAGGAGAGCCAGGGCAGTGGCAGCAGAAACACCAAGGCCAGCCTGGGAGCTCTAGGAAAGCTTCCAGGATGCACTTATACCTCAACAGGGATGTGAGGGCTACAGAGGTGTGAGGTGAGGAAGGGGGAGCACTCTTGGCAAGGAGAATGGTATGAGCAAAGGCCCAGCAGCCAGAAAAGCACAGCACATTTACAACCATGGGCAGACCAGTGACATCAGGCCACAGCTTACAGGGAAAGTGGGCTAGAAGATGAGGCCACAGAGGGTGGCACTTCCCGGGCTTGGACCTCATCCTGTGAGCAGTAGGGAGCCAGGGAAGGGCTGGAAATGGGGTGGTGGTGTGGTCGGATCTGCCCTCAGGACTGCAGGATAAATTGGCATAGAGTGGCTGGGATGGGAAGACTCTTGAGAATGCTGCAGCTGTGGCCCAGGCAGGGGAGGGAGCATACTGAGCCAAGAGAGTGTGGACAAGCAGGAGCTACCAGCCATCCCTTCACCTGCCACTGATGGCCAGCCTACTTGCCTACCCAACCCCCAGGCCACGACCACCGCCCTGGCCTAGCTGGGAGCTGAAGATCTTCTATCGCTATTGCTAGTGAACTTTAACTTAAATGCCACATGCTTGGTAAAGCCCTCCTGACCCTGCCTGGCCTCTCTTGCCCCTGCTGGCATCCTGAATATCCTCACAGCACCTTGCGCTGTGCTGCTTTATTCTGAGGAGCGCAGACTTTGAGCAGGACCTCCTGGGTTCATACTCCACTCTCCACTAACCAGCTGTGTTACCCTGGGTAAGGTTCTTAACCATCCTGTGCCTCAGTTTCCACATGTGTACAAGGAGCATGATGGGCATATAAGCCTCCTAAGATTGTGGTGGAAATTAAATGAGTTAATAAAGTGCTTAGAATGGTGCTGGGTATAGAGAATGTGCTGAATGAAGGGGAGTCCTTTACAGCCATCTCTGTGGCTGTCACCCATAGACAGGTAGACAGCGGGGGGGCTGGGAGTGGGTCACCTTCACTGTTGTGTCTCTGATACCTGGCATGTACTCAGGCAACAGAGGAGGGAAAGGAAGACTGGCCAGCCGCTTGGGGACCCTCTGCCAGGTGCCTCCCTTCCTGCTTTCCTCCAGGCATCCTTGCCCAGGCTCACAGGCAGGCTGTCTGTGTTGTTGGGCAATGGTGGCCTATCCCCCGTGCCTACCCTTCAGGCTGCATGTTAGCCTTTGGCTCCATTCCCCTCCCTTGGGCACTTTCCTGCTGCCATGAATGTTCACCATGCTCTCAATGTCATGCCACTGGGCATTCTGCCCCATGGACAAGCCCGCAGACCACAGGCCTGCAGACCACAGCCCCTGGGGAGACTAGGGACCCTGATATTGGGACAGGAAATCCAATTTCCTTACCCCTCACACCCAGCCACAATATTGAGGATCAAATAAGTGTTCAGGGACTATATAAAGCTTTCTCATAGCGGGACCAGACGAGAAGGCACTCCACAGGACCAGGCAAGAAGACTGACCCTGAGCACCATGGAATGCAGGGGGCCCAGCAGAAACCCCAACCCAGGGGCAACAGGAGAGAAAAGTTAAGCTGTCAACCAGGGAAAGGCAGGCCACCAAAGGTAGCTGAGGGCCTGGCTTGAGATGAGGGGCAAAGATGAGGCCTGTGCTCTGGCCTATGGGGGTGGCCCTAAAAGGTTCACCTGCATGAACAGAGGGGATATGGAGTCAGACGGAGAAGGGGTCAACAGGGAGAGTCACTGCCAGCTAAGGAGGGGTCCTCCTATGGAGGGACAGGCTGAGGGGGGAGGATACTAGCAAGCTCACGAAACTCAGATCAGTTTACTCAAGCAGTCACTGATGAGTCCCTGTTCTGTGTCTGGCATTATGCTAAGCACTCAAGAGAGAGTGCTGAGGCAGACATGTGGTCCCTGCCTCAAGGAACATCACTCAGCTGGAGGGAGGTCTGCAGCCTGCCCCAGCCCTCACAGCCAGGCCCCTGCCCATGTCACCGATGATGCCAGAGGCAATGGGAGGCAGGAATGCATGGGGTGAGAGCCAGATTTGGCAACCAGACAGCCCTGGGCTCAAATCCTGGCCTCAACCCTGTCCAGCAGCATGAGCTGGTGGGCAGCTTCACTCCCAGAGCGTGCATCTCCTCATGTGTATAATGAACATGAGAACACCTGCCTTCTGTGCCACGTACAGGTAGGTGCTCCACCAGTGGCAGGGATTATGACTACACTGTCTATTGCCAAAGAGGCTACAGCTGGTCCTCAGGACAGGTGCAAAGGGACTGCAGAGTCTCAATCAAGAAAGGAAGTCACCATCCTGGGCTCACCTGGCTGAGTACAAAGAAGGTACGGACGTTCCAGAAACGGGCCTGCTCTTGGAGGAAGGTTTTCAGGTAGATGCTCTCAAAGGTCTTGAAGCAACCAACCAGAGTGACAAAAGTCTCATCATCCTCATTGTCTGTGATGCTCTGCAGGATGGGCACCATGGGGGCCAGGCCCGTGCCCGCAGCCAGCATGAGAAGCTCACCATACTGGGGAACAGAACAGGTATGTATGACACAGGTGGGTTAGGGGAGTTTCACTCTGTCCCCTCTAGTATGGGGTTTTTCCTCATGCTTCCTTCAAGTGGATGGCAGTGCCCTTCTTGGGTGTCCAACCACCTATGTCCCCTCTCTACCTCCTCCAGAAAGCCAACTTTGCTTGTGAAAGGCATGTGAGGTTTGAGTAACAGAGATGATGGGATATGGGGGCTGAAAGGGAACATAATATTATAGCCATTCCTGTAAGTGGCCTACTTGCCTACTAAAGCATCTCCGCAAGGACTCTCTGTTTACACACTTCTGCTGACAGGGAGCAAACTACTTCCCAAGGCAGTTTGCTCTACTATAGGCCAAGTGCTTTGCCAGAGAAGTCTTCACAACTTACATTGAACTGAAATCTGTTCCCATCAAAGCCTTGGCCACTCCCAACGCCTTTCCAGCCCTGGAATGCTTCCTCTGCCCCAGGGTACCTGTGCAGAGATCTCAAGGGCCCACCTTGGACCTCTGAGCTTGCTAATCTCCAGGCTAAATGAAAAAATACGCATAAGCATGTAGCACAGCACTGGCACAAAAGAGTCACCTGAAAAAGGTGAATTCCCAGCTGGGTGTAGTAGCTCACACCTGTAATCCTAGCACTTTGGGAGGCTGAGGCAGGTGGATCACTTAAGGTCAGGAGTTCGAGACCAACATGACAAAACCCCATCTCTACTAAAAATACAAAATTTAGCCAAGCGTGGTGGTGCATGCCTGTAGTTCCAGCTACTCAGGAGGCTAAGGCAGGAGAATCACTTGAACCTGGGAGGTGGAGGTTGCAGGGAGCCAAGATCATGCCACTGCACTCCAGCCTGGGTGACAGAGAGAGCCTCCATCTCAAAAAAAATAAAAATAAAAAAGGTGAGTTCCAACCCCAAGAGGTCCCAGTTCCATCAACTCCTCCTCACTGAATTTGTTTCTTGGCTTTAGGCCTCTTAAAGAGGGGTGACCTCTCTCTCCTTTTTTTTTTTTTTTAGACGGAAGTTTCACTCTTGTTACCCAGGCTGGAGTGCAATGGCGCGATCTCGGCTCATCGCAACCTCCGCCTCCTGGGTTCAGGCAATTCTCCCGCCTCAGCCTCCTGAGTAGCTGGGATTACAGGCACGCCCCACCATGCCCAGCTAATTTTTTTTGTATTTTTAGTAGAGACGGGTTTCACCATGTTGACCAGGATGGTCTCGATCTCTTGACCTCGTGATCCACCCGCCTCGGCCTCCCAAAGTGCTGGGATTACAGGCGTGAGCCACTGTGCCCGGCCCGAAGGGTGACCTCTTTAAGGTCAGTGCCTTAAAGGTTAGTACCTGAGCAATGCTTCAAGTATCTTTAAGGCACAGACCTTAAAGAGGAGTATTTACCTCCCTCATTCTAGAGATTAGGGCTCTGGGTATAAACCCCCAACCATGTGATCTGGGCAAGCTCTTTTACCAATCTCAGCCTCCGTGTCCTCAGTGGTAAAAAAAGAAAAGCACTGTCCCATGATAGCACCTATCTCAGAACTGTTACAAAGATTAAATAAGATGAAGAAAAGTTAGCTGGGTTTGGTGGCTCATGCCTGTAATCTCAGCTACTCAAGGCTGAGACAGGAGAATCGCTTGAGCCTAGAAGGTTGGAGCTATAGTGCGCTATGATCATGCCACTGCACTCCAGCTGGACAACAGAGTAAGACCCTGTCTCAAACAAAACAAAACAAAACAAAACAAAACAAAACAAAACAAAACAGAAAAGTGCCTGGTGCATACAGTTAGATTCCTCCCCTTCCCTAAGCTGCAGAGACTCCTGCCTGGCAGCTACCACTCTTCCTCCCATCCCAGCTTGGGCTATCCTCTGGGAGGCTTTCCCCGATCCAGGGCAGGGGAGGGTCCTTTGTATTTCCACAGCTTCCTCTGAGTCCCTCCACACCACACTGGCCACACTGTGCTGTTGTCATCTGTCTGTGTATCTGACTCCCCCAGCAGACAATGAGCTTCTGGAGGACAGGGGCCTTATCTGACCCATCTCTGGGTCCCCAGAGTCCAGTACAGGCCTGGCCCTGGGTGGACGCTTGTGTCTGTTTGTTGAATGAATGCACAGACAGATGCTAATATATCAGTCCACAGGGCTGCTATAATATCCATCTGTAATGAAGATGGCTGTAGAGCAGTAAAACAGGGCCCGGAAGAGGGCAGGAGCTTCCCAGACATCCTCGTGGGGTGACACCAAGGCTTACTGAAATTTCAGTGAACGCATATTAAGGTGTGAGACACACCCTTTCTTTCTCCTCACCATGAGGCCCTACAACCTCCCTAGATAAGAAATGCAGGAGCTAGACATGGTGCCTCATGCCTGTAATCCCAGCACTTTGGGAGGCTGAGGTGAGGATCCCTTGAGCCAGGGAGTTTGAGACCAGCCTGGGCAACCTGGCGAATTCCTGTCTCTACAAAAAATACAAAACTTAGATGGGCATGGTGATGTACATGTAGTCCCAGCTACTCGGGAGGCTGAGGCAGGAGGATTGCTTGAGCCCAGTAGGTGGAGCTGCAGTAAGCTATACAGCACTCCAGCCTGGGCAATAGGGAGGGAGGGAAAGCAGGAGGGCAGGAAGGCAGGAAATAAATGTAGGGCCTTAAGTGTTCTATGCAAGTGAAGGAGCAGCCACAAGGCATAGGGAGGCTCCACCAGAAAAGGTGGTCAAGACAATGTTCATCTGTTACCCACTCTAGGCCAGGAGGAAACACAATTTCTATTCCCTGCTCTTAACGACCTGGGGGATGCAAGGCTAAGCATGACTAGCACTAGGAGAATACTATGAAAGAGTATTAATATATGCATACATTTATGGGAAGATACAGAAATTAAAGAATTTTTTTTTTTAAAAAAAGAAAAAAGCCCATATGCATAGCACACGTCTGTAGAATGGGAGTTGTAGCACCTAAGTGCTGCTGTGAAGATTATGTAAGTCAATATATACCAAGTGCTAAGGTCCGAGCCTGGCACTCATGAGGTGCTACAAGTGTTTGATATTATTATACATACATATTACACCGTGTGCATGCAGTGTGCATTTGTACATATACTCATGTGGAAGAGGATTTGGAAGGATATACCACCAAGCTGTAAGATGGGTGTGTCTGGGTAGATTGCCTGTGTGTTTTATTTTCTTCTTTTTGTTTCTTTCCATCTGCTGATTTTTGGGTAATGAACATGCACTGCATTTATAAAAGGGAAAAAACAATAAAAGCGATTTTTCTTTTTCTTTTTCTTTTTTTGAGAGAGAGTCTTTCTCTGCTGCCCAGGCTGGAATGCAGTGGCAAGATCTCGGCTCACTGAGACCCCTGCCTCCTGTGTTCAAGCAATTCTCACACCTTGGCCTCCCAAGTGGCTGGGATTACAGGCATGTGCCACCACACGCTTGGCTAATATGTTTTGTATTTTTAGTAGAGATGGGGTTTTGCCATGTAGGCCAGGCTGGTCTCAAACTCCTGACCTCAGGTGATCCACCCTCCTCGGCCTCCCAAAGTACTGGGATTACAGGCGTGAGCCACTGCACCCAGCCATAAAAGCTATTTTAAAATTAAACAAAAAGAATGGAGAGGAAGGCATGATTCATTCTTTTCCATTTGTTTTCATTTTGCTTTGTTTTCCTAATTATAAAGGTAATAGGTGTTCACTGCAAATGATTTAGAAAGTATAATGAAGAAAATAAAAATCACCCATAATTCTACCACCCAGAGCTTCTAACATTTCATTGCATTTTATTTTCATAGTTTGTGCATTTTAACTTAGTTTCCCAACCTCCTGTATATTCAGTTTTGTACCTAGCATTTGTCACTTGATCTTACAGTGTAAGTATAACATCATTTATAAACATAATCTTAAAATCCAGGATATTATTTTATCAAGCACCTATAACCCAGTGTATTTAACTGTTCCCCTGTTGTTGGATATTCAGTTGTTTCCAATTTTCGGCTATTATAAATAAAGATGCAATGAACAAACGCCAAAGAGATAGCATTTTGATTCATTCCATAGGACAGTCATCCAGAAGTGGAATTACTGGGGCAAAGGATTTGAAGATTCGGAAGACTCTTGGTACATACTGTCAAAATGCCTTCTAGATATGCACCAACTGATGAGAAATTACGAATTCTTTCTGGGAAAGTTGGGGAAGGGTTTGAACATGCCAGCATGACAGAGGAAGAGCCATCCGAGCTGGGAAGTAGTGGGCTCCCAAGCAGGAAGCCATGGGGTATATTTAGTCACGTGACTGCACCGTGAAACTGGAAAGGTATCTGAGGCAGAGAGCTCCTAAACGCCAAGTATGTGAGTCTGACGTTCTAAGCAATGGCCACCCTGGGTAGGTTTGGAGCTGGCCAGGCAGTTTCATTTATAAGTGTCTATTCCATCTCTTCCCATGTCCAACCCCCAGGATACACTTGGGATTGGGTTTGAGCTCAGGGATAATAGCACAGTGAGATACTGTGGGCTGAAACATGAAAACCACAGTCAACGGGGATCTCTAGAAGATTTAAGGTGCTGGCACTGACCTGGTTTGGTTTATAGAAGAAATCTCCGAAAGGTCCTCGCCAGAAAGCTATGGTTCCTGCTCTCCAGGACTCAACATACCGAGACATCAGCCCCATCTGGTAGCACTGGAAGCAAACACAGATGTCAGTAGGACAAGTACATACTGCCAACACAAACCAGATTAGCCATTAATGTTGAGCCCATTCTGTACGCTAAGTGCTTCATATGTGTTATTCTCATTTAATTGTCCTCTTCATCCTAGAAAGTTGGTACAGTCATTCCCAGTTTTCAGATGAGGCCCAGAAGCTTACCCAGAAGGTAGATAGGAGGCTGGGATGAGAATCCACAGGACCTAAAGCCTTCAGCATAGAGGTCCCAAACCCGAATGCCCACAGGGACCATGCAGGTACCATAAATGAGTGAATAGCTGGGTGATGATTAATGGCAATTAACACACAGTCTCAGTGTCAGGGAACCAATAGGGAGTGATGGGGACTATGGTAAATTGGTGAGCGAATGCTCCTTTCTAAGGAGGGAAGCCTCTTTGCAGGTTTCAGTCCATAGTTTGTGGGGCCTAACTGGCCAGATCTATTGAATTTCCAAAAGCGGCAGGAATTCCATATTTTTATTTAAAATCTCCCATTTCTGAAATGTCTGCAATTAATTTAAAATTTTAAAACTTTATGCTGGCCAATACCAAATACATCTGTGGGCTGGATTCAGTTTGTAGGCCACCCACCTGCAATCTCTGCATTATTCTACACCATCTTCTGGCTGGATGAAAAATGAAGGTTATAGGAGTGAATTCTCCATGGGGACAGGAGACTATATTTCCTGGATCACCGCCCACTCTGTATCAGGCACCATGCTGAGGATGCAGGCAAGACAGCTAGATCTTAAGTTTCGTGAAAGCGGCCAGTGACTGAACCATGGAAGTAACTTAATAAATATCTGAATGAATGAATGAATCAATCAATCCAGATTCAGGCTCTCCCCTTAAGGAGCTCACAATCTAGAAGGAACCTAAGTCTCAGACATATACAAGGTAGAGACCAACCATCTAATACCCACGAGAAAAATAAACTAGAAATAAACCTGAGAAGGGTACAGTCACTTCCATGGATGGAATCAAGGATGGCTTCCTGGAGAAGGAAGCATTTGAGTTGGACCTTGAAATATGGGCAAGATGGAATTCACTGGGGATGGGAGCAGGGGTGCAGAGAGGACTCTGGACATCAGGTATAGTATGGTCAGGTGTAGGACAGCCTGGGTCATGTTTTGGGAAGAGCAAGTGAACATGGTAGGGTGAGGGTGAGGGTAAAGCACAGGGAGACAGGACTGGAATGGTGTTTGGTGTAAGATTATAGCCAGGCTTAAAGGAGAGACAGGGCTTTGGTCCCCAGACCTGTTTTTTTTTTTTTGTTTTTTTGAGATGGAGTTTTGCTCTTGTTACCCAGGCTGGAGTGCAATGGCACGATCTCAGCTCACCGCAACCTCTGCCTCCTGGGTTCAGGCAATTCTTCCGCCTCAGCCTCCTGAGTAGCTGGGATTATAGGCACGCGCCACCATGCCCAGCTACTTTTTTGTATTTTTAGTAGAGACAGGGTTTCACCATGTTGACCAGGATGGTCTCGATCTCTTGACTTCGTGATCCACCCACCTCAGCCTCCCAAAGTGTTGGGATTACAGGCTTGAGCCACCGTGCCCGGCTCCCAGACCTGTTTTTAAGCACCCACAACCATCTCCGATATCGTCCCTGCCTTCCTTGGGCACCACCTGCACAAGGCAAGGGAAGTCCCTGGCTCAACTGGAAGGGGTCTAAAGGAAAGGTGTGGTTTTTCTCCTGCCTTGCTGGAGGCTGTCTCCATGAAAACTGTGTTTTCTGGCCCCAGTCTAGGGGAAAGGCATGACCCCAGCTGTGGCCTTAGAGCCCATATGGCATACATAGATAGCACCCAAGGAGAAGAGAAGGATTCTTCCGTGTTGTCTTTAGTACTCTGACATGGCTTGGCTATGTCCCCATTCAAATCTCATCTTGAATTTCCATGTGTTGTGGGAGGGACCCAGTGGGAGGTTACTGAATAATTGGGGCAGATCTTTCCCGTACTATTCTCATGATAGTGAATAAGTCTCATGAGATCTGATGGTTTTATAAAGAAGAGTTTCCCTGCACAAGCTCTTTTCTCTTGTCTGCCACCAGGTGAGATATGCCTTTCGCCTTCCACCATGATTGTGAGGACTCCCCAGCCACGTGGAACTGTGAGTCCATTAAACCTCTTTCTTTGGTAAATTGCCCAGTCTCAGGTATGTCTTTATCACCAGTGTAAAAACAGACTAATACATACTCACACAGAGCCTGGCACAGAGTAAATGTTCAACACATACATGTTAAACAGAACTGACACTGAACTTTTGTCCTTTTATTACCCGCGGGGCCCTGGGACAAATGATGTCATCTTCTGAGCTTCAGTTTCTTCATCTGTAAAATGGGAATAATATGATCTACTCTGCAGGGTGATGATGAGGTTGAGAAAAGATAATTAGAATAAAGAGCCAGAGGCAGTGCCTGATGCCCAGAAGGTGCCTGAGAGATGAGAGGTCCTCCTTCCCTTCTGCATGGGAGGGTCAAACGATAAGCCCTGCCTGCCTTCCCAATTTGCAGAGACATTTCTGGCTCTTCCTAGCCAGTGGCTTAGAGATAATTAAGCATCTCTCTAAAGAGAGGCTTTCTGGTAAACGAAGGACAAAATCAGCCTTGCAGCTGGGAGAGATCCAGCTGCCCTGAAGAACTGTCTCCAGGCTTATGCTTTCCACAGAAACACACCCTGACGAGCAGCTTGGGGAAGCAGGCCATTTGGAGAGGATTTGTGGAATCTCCCAGACAAACAGTTGCGTGAAGGGATCCCATCCAAGCTTATGTGTGAGGGAATAAACACTCGGGCTCAGAAGGCAGGCAGGAAGGCAGGAGCTGGAGACAGTGCTAAGGTCTCAGGGTCAGGGTGCAGGACTCATCCACCGGCAGCATTTCTTACTAGCTGTGGGGCCATGGGGCCTCGGGGCCTCCGGGGAACTCAGTTTGCTTATCAATGAAATACAGATAATAATTCATGTCTTTTAAGGTAGATTAAAGATGTGAACACTATTCTTATATATTAGTAATATTATTCCATTTGGGAAATGATGACCTAGAGCTGTATTAGGTTGCCCGATATGAAGCTGATGTTTCTTTAAGTCAAAAAAGTTAGAATATCAGCAGTTTCATGTAGCTTAACCTAATTATTCTTTCCATGTAACTGAGCCTCCACAACTTCTTACATACTTGTTGCCTATTCCCTGGGTCTCCAGGGTGTTCTGTATTCAATCTACTTTGTTCATCTCATCTCTGCCAATTCCTCCATCCAACCCCGCCTGCTCCCCAAGCACCCTCTCCTCCTGTCTCTCAGGCTGGGTACAGTTCCCAGAAGACTTGTTCTATTTCACTCCTCCCAACCTTCAGCCTAGAATGCCATTTACGGTCACTGCCAATTTGTAATCCTTCTTCAAGGTCCGACTCAAATGCCCGTGGTTCTGCCCACCTCCTCCTGAGACGCGATGTCAGCTTAGTCCCATCCACAAGCTCCTCCATGTCCCACCTCTTGACTAATCCTCTCAGCTTGTATTCTGTTCCCTCAGCACACCTCCCTTCTGTTCCAGGAAAAAGAACTCACTTCCCCAATTGCCTTTGTCCATGCTGTTCCCAGCACTGAGTTTCCTTCCCACATTTTCCCTCTAGCTCTCCACTTTTTAGATACATGGCTTCTCCAAGGACGCCCAGCCTGCCTCCCGGGCACCCCAGCTACTGAGTGGGCTGGGCCTCTTTATGTCAGGAAACCTGTCACACTGTATCATCCTAATCTGGTTGCTTGTCCTGGGCAGGTATTCTGAGGACAGGCACTGTGCCTGACTTACCTATGGACCCCCGTGCTCAGCACACAGTGGGTATGGGAGACCTTGGCTCCCCTTCCCTGCCCAGCTTGGTACTCACTCTCCGTGGATGGCAGAAAAGTGAGGGGAGCAGCTTTCCCTTCTTCCCCTTCTCAGTCTGTGCCACCTTTTAGTAAAATCTCTCAGGGATATACTGGAATAGACCTCTGTTGGTGGTCTAGCAGCAGTCCCTTCCCCAAGAAAGCAGATGGAAAAAGGCCTTCACCTGTCCCTGCTCCTCCCTCAAGTCAGCCTCCTTTCCTGTGAACCCTGGCTCTTCCCACATTGGTAGGAACTTCCCCTTCATGACCAACTTGGCAAAGAAGGCACAAGTCCATGGCATCTGAGAGAATCCTCAAGGGTCAGCTTACCTTAATTAACACTTCAAAGTATCCTTCTGCGTTGGCAGGGCTGATGGGCGTATAGGCTCTCTGAATTTCTAAGTCATCTACTATCCCTCTAGGAAAGAGAAGCATGCAATCAGTCAGCCAGTCATTCAACAAACCCTTATGAGGCCAGGCATGGTGGCTCATGCCTGTAATCCCAACACTTTGGGAGGCTGAGGCAGGCAAATCACTTGAGGTCAGGAGTTAGAGACCAGCCTGGCCAACATGGTGAAACCCATCTCTGCTAACAAAAATTTAGCCGGGTGTGGTGGCTCACGCCTGTAGTCTCAGCTACTTGGGAGGCTGAGGCATAAGAATCATTTGAACCTGGAAGGCGGAGGTTGCAGTGAGCCAAGATCATGCCACTGCACTCCAGCCTGGGCAACAGAGCAAGACTCTGTCTCAAACAAACAGACAAACAACCGCGAATCCTTATGCGGTACCTCCTCTGCCAGCATGGTGAAAGTAAAGGTCCTCACTGAGAGGTAGGCAAGGTGCAAGAAGGAAAAAAAAAAGAATACTGGGCTCATCCACTGCCACGTGCTGGCTGTGAGATCCCAGTAGATCATCTGATTCCTCATGGCCCCTTCTGTAAAATGTGGACAGCTATCTGCATTCCAGTTGTGTGGCTCCTCTGGGACTACAGATGGGAGAGTGCTTCAAAAGTGCACCGAGGATGTAAGTTGTTTTGGGGACATGACTAACATTTTTCCTGACCTCTTCTCTACCACAGAATGATAAAGATAAAAACAACTGTTAACATTTATTAAACACTTACTAGCACCTGACAGAAGCATTGGGACTGGAAGGATTCTCAAAGGGGCCCTAGTCTAAAGCCCTATCTCATGCATGAATCCTTTACGTTACCAACAGGGTCAGGATAACCACCATGAGTCACAGTAACAGCCACAGTGTATTAAATGCATACATGCATCAAGCATTTCATATGCATTATCTCATTTAACTCAAACAACAACCCAAATGAGGAAGCCAATGCTCAGAGAAGGGAAGTCACCTGCACAGCTCAAATTCAACCAGAGCTCTGACGTCAGAGCTGGGCTCCTCACCACTGTTCCTCAGAGCTTCCCAGGAGCTTCCCTAAGCAGTCGTCTCTCAAATCCTACCACGTACAAAATTTCTTCTCTGAGGTATGCGAAGATTACAAAGGCCCTGTCTCAATGCACCAAAAGCAGGAGGGCCTGGACAGAAATATTTAATAAATGCTTACAAAACAAATGGGGACATAAGGAACAGAGCATAGAACGTGGCTTGGCTGCAGAGCACTATGACGTCTGCTGCAACAGAGGTAAAACTGGCATATTTCGGAGGGAGTGCACAGTCTCCTCTGGGAGCCTCGGAAACCTCCTAGAGGTAGGCAGGATGGGCCAACCACTGACAGGGGCAGATGGGGACAGGAAGGATGGTGGGAATGTGGCGTGGAGCAGGAGGCTGAGACCAGAGCAGGGGTGGGGTGGCAGAGGGAGAAGAACATGGCGGGAAAGCAAGCTGGGGCCTTGGGTTAGGACATCATCATGGAGGCAATCTGGTACCTCAGATACTTTCTGCAGTGCTACATTGTCTCCATGTGGCACCTGAGAGTGACAGGGTCAGATGTGTGTGTTAGGGATGTCACCGCAGGGACAGAGAGGAAGATGGAGGGGAGCCAGCCTGGAGGCAGGGAGTTCTAGGCATTCTAGCTCACGAATGGAGGTATGTCTGGGGCTGTGACCTGCCCTGTGGTCCCTCCTGCCCACTGAGATAGTGAACTTCTAGGACTGCTGGCCAGGCCACAGGCCAGAAGGAGCTGGACACAAACATCAGGGACCAATGTGAGGCAAGTGGCCAGAGTCTAAGCAGCAGTAAGTACTCTCCTGGTTTCCACCTTCTACTCTGGCCACACCTTGTTTCCTTTGCTAGCTCCTCCTCCTCTTGCCAATACCTCAGATGCCGGTGTTTCCAGGGTACGGTCCTATGCCCCTTCCTGTTTCCATGCATGCGTGTTCCCAGATGCCACTCAGGTATGTGCCAACGACTCCCAAACCCATGCTTGCAGCTCAGATCTCTCTACTGAGGCTCAGACTCGCAGAGCCAACAGCCTGGCAGACCACTCTACCTGGATATCCCAAAGGGTCTTGTCTCTGGGCAGGCAGGGGTGGGGACCGGAGTGGGAGTAGAGTGCCTAAGTAGGCTGGGAAGTAGGAACCTCAGAGGAGTGGTTAAGAATGTCACTCAGGAGCCAGGCTGACTGGGTTTAAATCCTGGGTCTGTGACTTATTAGCTATGTGGTGCTGGGCAAGCCCTTTATTCTCAATTCTATCAATTGGTAAATAATCACGTTAGGTTCATACCACAAGCTCTAAAGCCAGACTGCTTGCCTTCAAATCCTGGCTCCAACATTTCCTAACTGCATGGCCTTGGGCAAGTTTCTGGACCCCTCTAAATTCAATGTCCTCTGGGGAATAACTGCGCCTACCACACAGGATTTTGTGAGGGTGAAATGATTTCACACACAGAAGCACACAGAACCGTGACTTGGATAGTAAATGCTATGAAAGTGATTGTGTTATTATTTATTATGAAAATGCATTATCTAGTCCAATTCCAAGAACCCTCTGAATCATGTGTCACTATGTCTGTCTATCTTGAAGATGACAAATGGAGGCTTAAGGGAGAGTACGCTAGTTGCTCAAGACCACCAGATCCTCCCACTACCTGAGCGTACCGTAGGATGAGGTGCTGGCCGGGCTGCAGGCCAAGCTGGCTGTTCCCAGGTAGAGCAAAGCGGACACGGTAGGTGTCCTTAGTGAGTCTGTCCATGGCACTGATGCAGAAGGCCACGAAGGTCTTTGGGTTCAGCTTGGAGGGACAGCTCTGCAACAAGAAGAGATCCAACAGCTAGAGGCCAGGGCTCCACAGATCCACAGGCGTCCACTGCACCCTTCCCCCTGTCTCCAAGGAGAGGCTGTCTCAGCTTGGGAAGTTTCCTGTAAACTGGACACTAGCCTCACCTCACTTCCCTTTCAAAATCAGATCCAAGAATGGCAGAGCATTTTCCTTTGAGCTTATCCTGCTCTTAAGTCTTCCATGGCTCCCTCAGCTCCAGGGTAAAGTGCAGGCTCCTTCCTTAGCTGGACACTCAAGGGCCCTGTGGATGACCCTCAAGCCTCATCTTATCACCCAGTCTGTCCATGACACTGATGCCAGACTTTTCTCTGTCCTCCCAAGAATACCCTGCTGACTCCTATTTCTGAGTCTTTGTTTGCTCAAGTAGTGCCCTCTATCTAGAACATTCATCTCCAATGTATAAAAGACCTATCCATTCTTCAAACCTGCTAAAATCCAGATGTGCAGAATTTAGAAGTTGATGGGACCTGAGAATATCTAACTCAATACCTGTGTATTACATATGTGGAAACTAAGGCCTGAGTTGAGTCATGCTGGCTTGCTTGTCCACAGTCAGACTTTAAACAAAGATTCAAATACATGTCTAAGTCTCAGCCCACTGCCTTTAACATTCCACCCCATCCTGTACCTCCTCCAGGAAGCCTTCTCTGAATGCTGTCACTCACAGATCTTTCTCGCCTATAAAATACTCCATTAATTCCTGGGACCCTTCATATCCAGCTTAGGGCCTGGCACCAACTCTGGAACCCCAGTTACCCATGGTAGTGCTGACAGTATCACTGAACTGACAGAAATTCTCCGGCCTGGCATTTGAGGCCTTGTCTCCACTCTGCCCCTTCCCACATCCCCATCCAGGATGACCTTACCATCATCCAGAGCACCTGGGCACCCTCTGGCACAGCTGCCTGGGGCTTTGAAAAGAGCACTGGACTGGAAGTAGGGAGAACTGGGTTTAGCCCCACCTCAGCTGCTGCCTCCCTGTGGGGCCTTTAGCATATCAATTGATCCTCTGGGATTCAGTTTCCCAGTCTATAAAAAGGAGCCACTCATCCCTGAAAACTTTATAGGGTTATCATGAGGGTCAGATGAGATACAATGTAAAAATGTAAGTTACCATGGAAATGTAAAATCTTTTCCCATTATTATTGCTTCATTAAAAGTTAAAAAACAAAATTATAAATTGGAATATGCTATTTTATAGAACTGACAAAATGTTTGGATCTATTTGCTTCCATCTGTTTGCAATTTTTTTTTTTTTTTTTGAGATGGAGTCTTACTCTGTCACCCAGGCTGGAGGGCAGTGGCATGATCTTGTCTCAATGCCACCTCCACCTCCCAGCTTCAAGTGATTCTTGTGCCTTAGCCTCCTGGACAGCTGGGATTATAGATGTGTGCCATCACGCCCAGCTAATTTTTGTATTTTTAGTACAAAATTTAGATGGGGTTTCACCATGTTGGCCAGGTTGGTCTCGAACCCTTCACCTCATTTCCAGTGTTATAATAGGTGATGACAGCTACTGAGCATCTACCATGTGCCAGGTGCTTTACATATTTATCCCATGAAATTCTCATAACAACTTACAAAGTATTAACATCCTCATTTTTCAGATGAGAAAACTAAGGTTTAGCACACTAAAATGACATGCCCAACATTACACAATTAACTGGTAGAACTGGGCCTCAGTTCACACTCTATCACAATCCTGTGGTTCTTTTTTTTTTTTTTTTTTTTTTGAGACATAGTGTCACTCTGTCACCCAGGCTGAAGTGCAGTGGTGCAATTTCGACCCATTGCAACCTCTGCCTCCCGGGTTCAAGTGATTCTTAAGCCTCAGCCTCCCAAGTAGCTGGGACACAGGGGCACACCACCACACCTGGTTAATTTTTATATTTGTAGTAAAGACAGGGTTTTGCCATGTTGGCCAGGCTGGTCTTGAACTCCTAAGCCTTAGATGATCCACCTGCCTCGGCCTCCCAAGTGTTGGGATTACAGGCATGAGGCACCATGCCTGGTCAAGTAACCCTGTGGTTCTTTGTCCCCCTTCTGTAAGCTGAGTTTTTTCAGCACTGATACCCTGGCACTTTTATTATCAACCTCCTTGTGCCTAGCATACAGAATATGGTACTCAGTAGATCTGAGAGAAACACATTCATTCATTCATTCAACAAATATTTAATGAGTGCCAACTGTAATGCCAGGAACTACTCAAGGTGCTGAGGATAGAACAGTGAGCAAGACAGAGGCCCCTTCTCTTCCAGAACTAATATTTTAGCAAGAAGATGGACAATATACACATAAAAGAGTACATCTGGATGGTGTCTGGTAGTCCTGAGTTAGGAACAGAAATGAAATTTGAGCAGAGATCAGAAAGAAGTAAAAGGGTGAGCCATGTGGAGATGGAGGGCAGTGAGAAACAGAGGTTGTCATGAATACTCCCCAGTCATGGGCAGAGGCCAGAGGGTTCTAGTCCCCATCACCACCTTCCAGTGGCAGAAATACAAGGAGACATTAAATATAAAGTCATTCATGCCTGTAATCCCAGCAAGCACTTTGGGAGGCCAAGATGGGAGGTCTGCTTAGGCCTAGGAGTTGAGCACAGCCTAGGCAATACAGCAAGACCCCATCTCTATCTTCATAAAAAGCAAAACTGTGGCCAGGTGCAGTGGCTCACACCAGTAATCCCACTACTTTGGGAGGCCAAGGCAGGCAGATCACTTGAGGTTAGGAGTTTGAGGCCAACATGGTGAAACCCTGGCTCTACTAAAAATGCAAAAAAAATTAGCCAGGCATGGTGGTGGGCGCCTGTAATCCCAGGTGCTCAGGAGGCTGAGGCAGGAAAATCACTTGAACTTGGGAGGCAGAGGTTTCGGTGACCTGAGATCACACCACTGCATGCCAGCCTAGGCAACGGAGTGAGACTCCATCTCAAAAATAATAATAATAATAATAATAATAATAATATATAAAGTCATGTTGTTTGGGGTTCAGAAAAACAACTGCAAGGCCAAGCATGGTGGCTCATGCCTGTAATCACACCACTTTGGGAGGCCCAGGAGGATGGATCACTTGAGGTCAGGAGTTTGAGACCAGCCTGGCCAACATGATGAAACCCCATTTTTACTAAAAATACAAAATTAGCCAGGTGTAGTAGTGCATGCCTGTGATCCCAGCTACTTGGGAGGCTGAGGCAGGAGAATTACTTGAACCTGGGAGGTGGAGGTTGCAGTGAAGCAAGATCGTGCCACTGTACTCCAGCCTGGGCAACAAGAGAGAAACTGTCTCAAAAAAAGAAAGAAAAGAAAAACAACTGTATTTGTTCAGGATGTATGATCTATAGTTTAAGAACAACAGGTGTGGCCAGGTGCGGTGGCTCACACCTGTAATCCCGGAACTTTGGGAGGCTGAGATGGGCGGATAACCTGAAGTCAGGAGTTTGAGACCAGCCTGACCAATATAGAGAAACTCTGTCTCTGCTAAAAATACAAAATTAGCTGGGCATGGTGGTGCATGCCTGTAATCCCAGCCACTTGGTAGGCTGAGGGAAGAGAATCGCTTGAGCCCGGGAGGCAGAGGTTGCGGTGAGCCGAGATCATGCCGTTGCATTCCAGCCTGGGCAACAAGAGCGAAACACCACCCCCCCTCACAAAAAAAAACCTCACACACACAAAAAAACAAACAACAACAACAACAACAACAAAATACAAAAAATTAGGCAGGTGTGGTGGCACCAGCCTGAGGCTGAGGCAGGGGAATTGCATGAACCCAGGAGGCGGAGGTTGCAGTGAGCTGAGATTGCATCACTGCACTCCAGCCTGGTGACAGAACAAGATTCTGTCTCAAAAAAAAAAAAAAAAAAAGACTAAGCTTTGGTCCAGTTTGGGCCCCAACAATGGGGAACGGTTGGTCAAAAAGTGACAATGGTCAGGCATGGTGGCTCATGTCTGTAAATCCCAGCCCTTTGGGAGGCCAAGGTGGGAGGATCACTTGAGACCAAGAGTTTGAGACCAGCTCTGGCAATGTAGTGAGACACTCCAACTCTACAAAAAAGAAAAAAAAAAGTGATGATGCCATATGGCATTGAGAGAAGTAGAAATGGGAGACGACTTCTGCTCCACATTAATCAGGAGGGACACGGAAAATGGGAAGACTGTTCAGAGGTGAAAGACAGGGACAGATTCAAACAAAACCTGTGTAGTGTCAGAAGGAATGGGTCCTCAGTTTCCCTATCTGTGTAATATAGGGGGTGAAGTCCAGTGTTCTGACATCTATAACTGTGAACCCTCCCAAACATTACAATAAAGGGCTAAACAGCTTAGTCAGACTATCAAGTCCTGGAAGAGTTAAGAAAAGGAGAAACAAGTCAGTAAGGACCAGAGAAGAAGAAATATCAGCCCTAACATCCTTTATTTACCTATATGTTATAACTAGTTTGGTCCATAAGGACAAGGACTGTGTCTGTCACGCTCGCTCTCAAATCCTGTCTCACAAGGCCTGGTATATAATAGGTGCTCAATAAATATTTATTAAGTGAAATGAATGTCAAGCTCTGTGCTATATATCACAAATGTTTAGCCTCATTTTACAGATGGGGCAACTAAGGAAGTTTGCCTCAAACCACACAGCTGCTAATAAGTTTGTTCCAGGGCTGGGCTTTGAGCCTGGATCTGTTTGCTTCTGTTATGCTCACTCTTTTCTTCTGCTATACAGTCAGGGAAGGCTTCCCAGAGGTGTGCTTTTCAGGGCCAAGGCAAGTAGATTCTGCCACCCTGGTGTTCATGTTGAGAAGCAGTTCCCCTCACCTGTGATTCTGGTCCATGCAGCAGGCTCCTGTCCTTGCTGGCTCGGGCTGCCTCCCACCTTGCCAGGTTTTGGTGATAGAGGTCAAACACACAGGGTGAGCAGCCACTGCCGCAGCACTGGGAGGGCAAGGGTTCCATGGGCCGCAGCTGCAGCCAAGCTTCCTCAATGTCGTCGTCCTCCTCCCTCTCACCCATCATCAGTGGGCTTGGGCAACCTAGAAGGAACAACTGGGTGCTCTTCCAGAACAGACCAGGCTCTATGAGACCACAAGCCCAGGCCTTATTCCTTGGCCAGCCTGGGAGGGGGAAAACTCAGGGGTTATTCTCTGGTCTCCTCTATTCCTCACATTCTCCAAGGCCTGCAGAGGCCAGGCTCTGTGCAAGCAAGGGGACAGAGATAGATCAGCCAAAGAGTCTGTGGTCTGGTGGGAAGCATTAATCACTTACTATCATTGGTTTTAGAAGAGCAATCCCTCATGTGAAATGAATCTTTCTTTACTAGAGGAAAGGTTTTGACTTCAGGAAACCTGGTTCTACTACTTATGAGCTCTATGCCTACAGGAAGGTTTAGCAGGGTGGGACACCGTTGAGCACAAGGATGGTATCTTATTCTTTCAGAAGCATAGTTTGGCATATGGAAGAAAGGCCACAACAATCAGATCTGGTAACCAAGGTTTCCTGATCTCTTCCTGTGCTCTGAGTGCCAGTCTATACTTTTCATGGAAAAGTCTCATTGAATTTAAAAGATATTTTTGTTTTGTTTTGTTTTTCTGAGATGAGGTCTCACTCTGTTGCCCAGGCTGGAGAGTAGTGGCATGCTCATATCTCACTGCAGCCTCAACCTCCTGGGCTCAAGCAATCCTCCTGCCTCAGTATCCTGAGTAGCTGGGACTACAGGTGTGCGCCACCATATGTGGCTAATTTTTTTTCCTTACTTTTCATAGAAAAGGTCTCACTATGTTGCTAATCTGGTCTCAAATTATAAAGTAAAATATATACTTACAACTCAATTAATTATAAAAATTATAAAAATTAATTAAACATATAAAAGAACACCTGTGTAACTACTACACAGCCAAGTAAAAAGAACCTTGCCAGCATTCCAGAAGCCACCTGTGTCCCTTCCTGATAACTCCACTTCTCCCAGGTTACCATAATCTGACTTTTATGATAATTATTTCATTTTTCCCCTAGTTTTGTCACTTTATTTGCAATCCTAACCACTACAGTTCAGCTTCGCCCAGTTTCGTACAGCTCCTAAAATGGTGGCAACTAGGGTTTTAACTCTGGTGTGTTTGGTTTCAATACATACTGTTCTTCAATCACAGGAAACAGAAGAAGGCTGTGATGGTCCAGGTAGGATGGGATGAGGACTCAGACCTGCAGCTTCAGACCGAATGAGAAGGCAGGGGTCAATGAGACAAATACTCAAGAGGAAATTAACAGGACAGTGAGACCGACTAGATGTCAGGGAGTGTGGGGGATGGAGGGGTTGAAGGGACATCCAACCCTTTGGAGCTGGCTTGGATTTTGGGTAGACACAAGGCTCAAGAAGTTGAGTTTTAAGAAAAAGAAGAGGCCAGGCACGGTGGCTCATACCTGTAATCCCAGCACTTTGGGAGGCCCTGAGGTTCGGAGTTTGAGATCAGCCTGACCAACATGGAGAAACCCTGTCTCTACTAAAAATACAGATTAGCCAGGCATGGTGGTGGATGCCTATACCAGGTACTTGGGAGGCTAAGGCAGTAGAATTGCTTGAACCTGGGAGGTGAAGGTTGCAGTGAGCCAAGGTCACGCCATTGCACTCTAGCCTGAGCAACAGAGTAAAACTCCGTCTCAAAAAAAAGAAGAGAGTTTACTTTGAGATATGCTATGCCTGCTTGCGGAGCGCCTGTGGGGCATCCAAGTACAAAATCCAGTAGTGAGTTGGATTAAACAGGTCTAGATATGAGTCTGGAGATGCAGAAACAAAAAAGAGAGAAAAACAGGTACAGGTGAAGGCCTGCCTGACTTCACTCCCTCCTGTGAGCACTCCATGCATTTGGTCCATCCCTGGTTATAAAAGGGGCTCAATAAACACTTTTCTTTCTTTTTTAACAGGGTCCTGTTAATTTCTTCTTATTTCTCTCATTGACCCTTGCCTTCTCACTCTGCCTGAAGCTGCACGTCTAGGTCCTCATCCCATCTCACCTGGACCATCACAACTTTCTCCTGTTTCTCGTGACTGAAGAATGATATGTTTTGAAACCAGAACAATGCCCAGCTAGTTTTCATATTTTGAGTAGTGACAGGGTTTCACCATGTTGCCCAGGCTGGTCTTCAACTCTTGACATCAGGTGATCTGCCCACCTTGCCTCCCTAAGTGCTGGGATTATAGGCGTGAGCCACCGTTCCCGGCCAATAAACACTTTTCAGATGAATAAGTCTCTCTCTTTACCTTACAGTATTCTAACTGTTACATGTGTATGTGTCTCTCTTCTTTGAAACAGTTCTACTTGAGGGCAGAGTTCTGTTTTTCATTTATTCATGAAATGGCACAGTGGTTAGTCTTTTTTTTTTTTTTTTAGATAGAGTCTCGCTCTGATGCCCAGGCTGGAGTGCAGTGGTGTGATCTTGGCTTACTATAACCTCTGCCTCCCGGCTTCAAGCAATTCTCATACCTCAGTCTCCCAAGTAGCTGGGATTTCAGGTGTGCAGCACTACGCTCAGCTAATTTTTGTGGAGATGGCGTTTCACCATATTGGCCAGGCTGGTCTCAAACTCCTGGCCTCAAGTGATCTGCCTGCTTCAGCCTCCCAAAGTGCTGGGATTACAGCATGAGCCACTGTGCCTGGCCACAATGGCTATTTTTAAATGTGTATAATATGAAAGAAGGGAAGAAAGAAAGGAACTCAGTTTCAGAGCTATTGGTTAAACATAGTCTGAAAGATAAATTGGTGAGGAGAAGTTAAATGGTTATTAATTATGTATTTATTTATTTTGGAGATATGGTTTTACTCTGTTGCCCAGGCTGGAGTGCAGTGGCATGATCATGGCTCACTGCAGCCTCAACCTGCTGGGCTCAAGCAATCCTCCTACCTCAGACTAGAGTAGCTGGGACTACAGGCATGTGCCACCATAGCCAACTAATTTATTTTTTGTAGAGATGGGGTCTCACTGTGTTGCTCAGGCCGGTCTCAAACTTCTGGACTAAAGCAATCCTCCTGCCTTGGCCTCTCAAAGTGCTGGGATTACAGCATGAGCCACTGTGCCCAGTCTGAATTATTTTGAGATGTTTCTGTGAGGGCAGTTCAGGATATATCAGGGTTCTCCACACTTACATGTAGAACTCCACAGTTTATATGGAAACCTCACCTGCAAGCTAACTATTCATTTAAAATTTCACAGGCAGGCTGGGCACAGTGGCTCAGACCTGTAATCCTAGCACTTTCAGAGGCCAAGGCAGGAGAACTGTTTGAAGCTAGGAGTTCAAGTCCAGAGTAGGCAACATAGCAAGACCCTGTCTCTCAAATAATAAAATATAATTCCACAGGCAAATCAAAGTAAAAGAGTGTTCCCCCGCAACCAGGCGCAGTGGCTCATGCCTGTAATCCCTGCACTTCGGGAGGCTGAGGCAGGCAGATCACCTGAGGTCAGGAGTTTGAGATCAGCCTGGCCAACATGATGAAACCATGTCTCTACTAAAAATACAAAAAATTAGTCAGACTTGGTGGCGGGCGCCTATAATCCTAGCTACTAGGATTCCGCTGAGGCAGAAGAATCACTTGAACCTGGGAGGTGGAGGTTGCAGTAAGCTGAGAGATTGCACCGCTGCACTCCAACAACCTGGGCAACAGGAGCAAAACTCCATCTAAAAAAAAAAAAAAGAGGAGAGAGAAAGCGAGAGAGAGAGAGAGAGAGAGAGAGAGAGAGAGAGAGAGAGAGTGTTCCTCCCTCTTAGTACTGAGAGCAGAGCTGAGGAGAAGTCTGATGCTACAGAGCATTATTTGATGTAAACATCGTACCTCTAAAATGCAACTACCTTTGAGAGCTCCCAGCATTTTATTTCTTTCCATTCATTCCTCCCACAAACACTAGGCGGGAGCTGCTGCACGAGGTGCTCCAGGATATAGAGGTGAGAAACCCTCATCCTGTCCTGGAGGAGTTCCTGGACTGGTGAGAGAGTCACTCACTAAACAGATGATAACCATTATAAAAGATGCCATTTACTGGGCCAGAGTCTATGCCAAGTGCTCTGCAGGCCTCACTCAATCCTCCCAACAGCCATACGTAGGTAGGCCACGCTCCTCCTCATTTTATAGAGGAGAAAACTGAGGCCCAGGTCAGGAAGCCAGAAGTACGCAGGCCAGTATGCACGCCTGAGCCTCTTTCTCCTTCAGACTGGTGCTCTTTCTCACGAGGCTTCCAAAGGGAAGGGAAGGGGTGCCTTCATCTCCAATTCCCAGCACCTGCACTGGGCTGGCACAGAGCAGGGAATCTATTACCAAACTGTCATCAAGTTTTACGGGCACTCTGGGGCCTCCAAATGGCCCTAATTTCACTCATGCATAAAGTAATAGGATCAAAGAGTGGGCCAAGTCTGTGAGGGGGCAGAGAAGCAAACCACCAAGTCTGCCAGAGAGCAGGGAAGTCCCATTTCTGGGATCCCAATCACTTCCCAGGAGTCCATACCTGTAAGACCTTTTCCTGCTTCCCACCCCCATTTATACTGGAGCTTCCTGTGGTACCATAGGATGTAATTCCACTCTCTCCCTATACCAGCCATCAGCACATCTGCCACCAGTCCCCTGCTTAGCAACCTTTAATGGCTCCTGTTGACTACTAGATAGAATCCAATCTCCTTGCCTGGTGCCCAAAGCTCTTTCTGATCAGACCTTATCCAAATTCTCTTACCACTTACTATCATTGGTTTCAGAAGGGCAGTGTTAAATGAATCTTTCTTTTTTCTTTTTCTTTTTTGAGACACTGCACTCTCTGGAGTGCAGTGGCGTGATCTCAGCTTACTGCAACTTCTGCCTCCCAGGTTCAAGCAATTCTCCTGCCTCAGCCTCCGGAGTAGCTGGGACTACAGGCATGTGCCATCATGCCCAGCTAATTTTTGTATTTTTTTAGTAGAGACGGGGTTTTACCATGTTGGCCAGGATGGTCTCAATCTCTTGACCTCATGATCCGCCCGCCTCAGCCTCCCAAAGTGCTGGGGTTACAGGCATGAGCCACCATGCCCAGCCATGAATCTTTCTTTAACAGAAGAGTTTAACTTCAGAAAACTTGCTACTGCTCATGAGCTCTATCACTTCAGGAAGGTTTAGCAGGCTGGAATCCCCTTCAGGTCAAGGATGGTGTCTTAGGCTGTGCATGGGAGCTCACACCTGTAATCCCAGCACTTTGGGAGGCCGAGGTGGGCAGATCACCTGATGTCAGTTCCACATCAGCCTGGCCAACATGATGAAATCCAGCCTCTACTAAAAATACAAAAATTAGCCATGCATAGTGGCACATGCTTGTAATCCCAGCTACCCAGGAGGCTGATGCAGAAGAATCACTGGAACCCAGGAGGCAGAGGCTGTAGTGAGCTGAGATCGTGCCACTGCACTCCAGCCTGGGTGACAGAGTGAGACTCTGTCTCAAACAAACAAACAAAAAAGGATGGTGTCTTATTATTTCTGTATTCTACCACCAAGCACAGCCTGGCATATAGAAGGTTCCCTGTGACTGCTTACTCAGGTTACAAATACGATCTGGGAGCCTGGAAAACAGCGCTAGGTGTTGGGAGGCAACAAAGGTAAACAGGTCATTGTCCTTACCCTCACAGAACCTCATAGGCTACACACTGTTACATCAACCCAGTCCATTTTTACTGTATGCTATTGACCAGGTATGCATTATGAGTGAATGAGGTCTGGTCCCCTATTTATGATGATTTTGTGTGTGTGTGTGACAGAGTCTTGCTGTATTACCCAGGTTGGAGTGCAGTGGCAGTATCACAGCTCATTGCAGACTCAATCTCCCATGCCCAAGTGATCCTCCTATCTCAGCCTCCTGAGTACCTGGGACTACAGGTGTGCGCCACCATGCCTGGCTAATTTTATTATTTGTAGAGAGGAGGTCTCATCATGTTGCCCAGGCTGGTCTCAAACTCCTGGGCTCAAGCGGCCCCTCCCACTTAGGCCTCCCAAAGTACTGGGATTCCAGGTGTGAACCATGACTCCGCCGTCTCCACGTTTTAACAGTCTCACTTTCTCTGCTATTTTGGAAATTAGCAGGAAAGTTGGCCATGTCAGTCATAAATTTTAAAGAGCTGGTTCATGTGTCCAGTGAGCCTCTATCTTTTCGTTCAAGAGGCACCACCTTTAATCCAGGCCTTGACACATATTGCCTCAGGTTGGATGACTTTTCCCACCCCAGGCCTTGGTTTTAAAGGTCAATCTCCCTTCAAAGGCCCTCCCTGAACTTCCCCCTCCTCTTTCTCTATAAGGCACTCTATTTACTTCTATTATATGCTCATTCACTAAACATATTTACTAGGTGCCAGGCACTGTTCTCAAGGCTGCGAATACAGCACTGAAGAAACTGAAACCCTTGCACTTATGGAGGTGAGAAACAGTTATTAGACAAGATCAAAATGGAAAACAGATGGCACGAAAGTTCGAAATGCTAAAGAGAAAAACAGAAAAGGGATAGGGAGTGTGTGTATCGCAGTTGACTTATCTGTTTGTGCTGTTTACCTGCGTTCTGTCTGCATCTCCCATCTGTCTTATTTACCAATGCCAACCGGGGCTCAGAGCAGCGCCTGACACAGCGGGCAGCTGATAGACAGGTGTTGAGCCAGGAGCAAAGGCGCAGCTTCATCGCTCTCTCCCTGCTTTCAGGAGGCGAAATGGGAAATCCAGAGGGAAAGGAAAAGGGAGGAAAGTGGCTCGCTTCTGGCGCAGGGGAAGAGGTGTGCACTGAGCAGTCGCGCTCGGAGTTGGCTTGGGGGACACTCGAACACTCAGGAGAGGGGCAGCGACCGAGGCGCTCGCAGCAGCGCGCTGTACAGGTGCACAAGCTTAGGCATTTCCATCCCTATTTTTACAGCGGTGGACACGGCCTCAGAGAGGGAAGTGCCTTCCCAAGCACCAACTGCTCATAAGAGGTCAACCTTATTCTAAGGCCAGGTTTGAAGTCCAGGAGCGATTCTGAATCCGCCACGACTACTCACCTACTAGCCTGCGTTTCCCCTCTCATGAGGATTCTACGGATTCCTCCCAGTCTCCGGGCAGGCGGGGCAGGCTCAGCAGGTCTCACCTATAAGGAAATGAGAACAGGCTGGGGGCAGGCGCAAGATAAGAATATCCTGATTGTGATTGGTTGAATTGGCTGCCATTCCCAAAACGAGCTTTGGCGCCCAGCCCCTTTCGTTCCCAGCAGGCCTTGCGCGCGGCAAGATGGCGGCATCCAGGTGGAGGTCTTGAGGAGTTCGGTATGGCGTTGGTGTCCGGGCCCGCAAGGTTGGCCCTGGCTGGCTCAGGGCAGCTTGGCCTTGGGGGCTTCGGGGCCCCGAGACGCAGGGCGTATGAGTGGGGCGTGCGCTCCACGCGGAAGAAGGAGCCTCCTCCCCTGGATAGGGTGTACGAGATCCCTGGACTGGAGCCGATCACCTATGCGGGGAAGATGCACTTCGTGCCCTGGCTGGCGCGGCCGATCTTTCCGCCCTGGGACCGCGGTTGGAAGCACCCACAGTTCTACCGCTCGCCGCCTCTTCACGAGCATCTGCTGTACAAAGACCAACCCTGCTACATCTTTCACCGTCGTTGTCGCCTTCTCGAGGGTGAGGCCCCAGGACGGGCGGCAGGGGACCATGTACCTCTGCCCAGCGCTGACCCCGCCCTCTGTGGCTTTGGGCAAAACATTGAAACTCTGTGGGTCTTGTTTTCTTCGTCTGCGAAATGGGGCCCTAATGATTCCCATCTTCTGAGAGTTGTTAGAATTGAGTTGTAAGAAGCTGGGCCTCTGTGCAGGAGTATAATAGAGAGTTTGCGTGTCAGCGTGACACCTGGTTTCTAGGCCCAGCCCTGGCTCTCTCTGTTTGACTTTGGGCAAATGGCTGACCATCCTGGGCCTCTATTTCCTGTGAAGTGAATGGTGTTGACTGGACAGTCCACGTTGACCATACCAGGTCTGACATTCTGGAGATTAACCGTACATTTTAAAAGTAGATGGAGAGAGTTTATAGTGGAGACGACAGAATATTTAATCTCCAGGACTGTCACCTCTCAAGCCCATGTCTACTACTCTGTCACTCTCACTAGGGACAGATTAAAATGACTTTGCCAAAATCAGCCTGTCTATCCAAAACAGTACCAGAAATTATCTTCCAGAGTCCATGGTGGGGCTTGTTTATCCCTTTTCCCATTCTTCCATCTTCCTTCCCCATCCAAATCAGGATAGGTATGGGGCAGGTCTTGAAAACAAAATGTTTGAGGGAAGGGGGAACGGTATTTTCCAAGGAGTAATTAGAAACAACAACAACAACAACAACAACTTGGCAGGATTTGGGGACTAAGCCAGAGAATAAATCCTAGGTTTGAAAAAACTTAAGTCAATTGGCCAGCTTCTTAAGCTTCTCAATCCCATTCTTGAAAGCTGATTTTCCAGCTTTTAAACACTTTCATTGTCCTTACAAGGTGCTGGGAAGAATCTCACAAGACTTGGCATCCTTGAGTGACCCTCAAGTGGATGAATACATTAGCAGTATTTCAGATGTTAGGAGATTACATTCGTTTGCCTACGCTGAAAATGTATCGTATATCCTGTGTTTTTGCTACTCACAGAGAGGTTCTGTACGTTGTAATAAAATTCTGCAAGATACAGGGCTAGAGAAGCCAGTAGAGATAATGGGGAGAGGTGATGGTCTTTAGCATAGACAGACTCAGGTTCTCCTCCTGGCCTTGTCACTTAGAAGGTATGTAAGTTAGAGCAAATTCCTTAGTCTCTGAGTTTCATTTTATAAAACCCCATCTACCTGGCGCGTAAAGCTCATGGCACAGGGTAGATGGTGACTTTCAGTAAATGGCAGCTGTAGTTATCACCTGTTTTTCATATGCAAATGAAACAAAGTCTTAATATTTATTACCATAAGAGAAATTGCCTGAGGGTGTCTCCCCCAGAGTATCCTAAGCTCCCTTTCATCCCATACATTGTCTGTCTCTTTCCTTCCTTCGTTTCTCTTTTTCTTTCAACAAGAGTCCCATTCTGTCATGCAGGCTGGAGTGCAGTGGTGCAATCTCACTGCAACCTCTACTTCCCGGGCTTAATCTTTCCTCCCACCTAAGCCTCCCAGATAGCTGGGACTACAGGCACACACCACCACGCCTGGCTAATTTTTTATATTTCTTTCGTAGAGATGGGGTTTCACCACATTGCCCAGGTGAAAATGAGACCATTGCCCTGGTCTCAAAGCAATCTGCCTACTTCAGCCTCTCAAAGTGCCGAGGTTGTAGGTGTGAGCCACCGTGTCTGGCCCAGACACAGTTTTTCAAATGAAGATATAACCTTGAGTCAGAGAAGTATTCCTCCAGCTGAGATGAGTATTCTGTCAACCAAGGCAGCCACCAGCCTTCTGTCGATTTGTGGGCGTGATCATTGAGAAGAATATGGTATTAGCTTTTCATTTGAGAATAGAGGACTGGTGTGTTTACTTGATCCAGAAGTTAAGATATCTAGGACTATGCATGTTCCTCCCTTAGAGAAGCCAGATTTGGGGAAGGTGAATCTAGGGAGGTCTTTGCCTGGCACCACAGCCCATCTCACTGAGAGTAGCTAAGTTTCTTTAAAGACTGTCAGGCTAAATTGAATCTATTTTAGTTTACATATACACCATCTTTTATTTATTTATTTTTTGTTCAGTGATTTTCTGTCACTAATTTATTTATTTATTTTAGAGACAGGGTCTCACTCTGTCACCCAGGCTGGAGTGCAGTGGTGTGATCATAGTTCACTGCAGCCTTGACCTACTGAGGTCAAGCCATCCTCCCACCTCCTGAGATGCTGGGATTATAGGCATGAGCCACTGGGCCTGGCTATGTATATACCATCTTTCATGCAAAGTATTTTGGGCAGTTTATTTATAACACAACCTGATTAAATTAAAAAACAGATATGTGGAGGGGATCAGTACGAAGGAAAAATAAAACAGTAAGATGAATACGACAAAATTTTTTTCTGTGAGGTTCTACTTTATTTATTTATTTATTTATTTATTGAGAGGGAATCTTGCTCTGTTGCCCAAACTGGGGTACAGTGGTGTGATCTTGGCTCACTGTAGCCTCTGCCTCCCAGGTTCAGATGATTCTCCTGCCTCAGCCTCCCAGGTAACTGGGACGACTACAGGCAAGGGACGACTACAGGCAAGTGCCGCCGCACCCAGCTAATTTTTTTTGTATTTTTAGTAGAGACGGGGTTTCACCGTGTTGGCCAGGCTGGTCTCAAACTCCTGACCTCAAGTGATCTGCCCACTTCAGCCTCCCAAAGTGCTAGGATTACAGGCATGAGCCACCACGCCCAACCTCAGGTTCTGCTTTCTAAAGGGAAGCCCCAAACCTGGCTCTGAGCTTGCTAGCAATCAACAAATGGTACGTAGTTAGGGTCAGCTAATTAGATCATCTGCTTGTTTTTATAATTAAAGTTTTATTGGAACAAAGCCATGTACACTTGTTAATTATTGCCTATTGCTACTTTTGTGCTCTAGTAGCAGAGTTGAATAGTTGTGAGAGAGATTGTGTGGCCCAGAAGCTGAAAATATTTACTATTTGTCCTTTTGAGAAAATGTTTGTTAACCTCTGGTATAGAGACAATTCACCATGCCTATAAGACAACAGGCCAGGTACAGTGGCTCATGCCTGTAATTCCAGCACTTTGGGAGGCCTAGGTGGGTGGATCAGTTGAGGTCAGGAGTTCGAGACCAGCGTGGACAACATGGTGAAACCCTGTTTCTACTAAAAATACAAAAATTGGCACAGTGGGTGCACGCTTGTGATCCCAACTACTTGAGGGGCTGAGGTATGAGAATTACTTGAACCCAGGAGGCGAAGTTTGTAGTGAGCTGAGATTATGCTGCTGCACTCCAGCCTGGGCAACAGAGTGAGACTTCATCTTAAAAAAAAAAAAAACACACACACACACACACACGGAACAGTACTGTATCCAGGAAAAGCCCAGCCTTTCTATACTAAGGCCAGAGAGGTTCAGCTCCTTAAAGTATTCATGAAAATTCAAAAGGTATTCCCAGTTATTTCCAAAAGTTGCTTTCTCCTAAGAAGGCAGCATGGGCCTATGCCTGGGCCCACCCTAATAAACGAAGTACATTTGGTAGACACAGGCTTTTTTTTTTTTTTTTTTTTGAGACGGAGTTTTGCTCTTGTTACCCAGGCTGGAGTGCAATGGCGCGGTCTCGGCTCACCGCAACCTCCGCCTCCTGGGCTCAGGCAATTCTCCTGCCTCAGCCTCCTAAGTAGCTGGGATTACAGGCACGCGCCACCACGCCCAGCTAGTTTTTTGTATTTTTAGTAGAGACGGGGTTTCACCATGTTGACCAGGATGGTCTCGATCTCTCGACCTCGTGATCCACCCGCCTCGGCCTCCCAAAGTGCTGGGATTACAGGCTTGAGCCACCGCGCCCGGTGACACAGGCTTTTTTAATCAGGGCTGGGGTGTGGGTTATTAGAAAGGATCCTAAGTGAAGGGTTGGCATCCATCAATTTAGTCCCATAGCCCAGGGTCTATCCACTGCTTGCAGCATTCAGCCATATGATCTCAGCTGTCTTTAGCCACTGTTTGAATTCCTCTAGTGGCAGGCAGTCACCACTTCAGTCACCTGTTAACCATCCTGAAGTAGATGGTCGTTCCTGAACACATGTTAACCATCCTGAAGTAGATGGTCGTTCCTGAATTTGACTTGAAATCTGGCTTTCTTAGCTTCTGCTCTTCCCTTTCGGTTCTGTCCCCTCAGTTGTCACAGAACAAATCCAGTTTCTCTCTTGAGGCAGCCTTTTTACTAAGATGGTACCTGGTAGGTGTAAGTATCTCCTCCTGAATCATTTTCTTTCTTTCTTTGTGTGTGTGGCTGATTACCTCAAAGGTGTAAAGCAGGCCCTCTGGCTTACCAAGACCAAGTTAATAGAAGGCCTTCCTGAGAAAGTGCTTAGCCTAGTCGATGATCCAAGGAACCACATAGAGAACCAAGATGAGCGCGTTCTGCGTGTGATCTCTCATGCCCGTCTCTGGCATTGCACCGAAGAAATCCCCAAGAGAGAGACCTACTGGTAAGTTTCCCCAAGTAAAGAAGATTTCCAACTAATGGATCTTGGAGTCAACCTGTTGCTTTAAGTCCCCAGATGTCTCTTTTTGTCTTCAAGCCCAGTCATCGTGGACAATCTAATACAGCTGTGTAAATCTCAGATTCTCAAGCATCCTTCTCTGGCCAGGCGGATCTGTGCCCAAAACTCCATGTCATCTGCTTACTGGAACCGAGGTTGGTTATCTTATACACCAGAAAGCCTTGATCTGATTTTTAGGTTTTTTTTTTTCCCCCCTTTCTACTCAGCCCCATCACCAGCTCCCATTCCCCTGCCCCCAAATACCTATCCTCACTCCTATCTTTCGTGGTCTAATTTTGTAGGCTCAGATATACCCTCAGTATAATTCGCCATAGCCCAACGATTTTTGTTTTTAATCACTTTCTAAGACATTAACTCAACCATTAACAGTCAGCCATATCTATTGAGTGCTTGGGATGTACATGGGAAGTACCTACATGCTGAAGGTAAGGAAATAATAACGCACATGTAGTCTCTGCCCTCATAAAGCTCAAATTCTATTGCAATAGTCTTCTTACCACACTTAGACCTTACTCTTCCAAATCCATTTTCAACATGGCTTGCTAGAGTGATCTTTCCAAAGTACAAGTCTTTTTATGTCCCTGCCCCATTTCAAATCCTTCACTGTCTCCCAGTAGTGTAAACCATTTGTTGAGGGTTACCAGCCCTCATGATTTAGTTGCCACTTAGTCTTTCTAGTCTTATCTCCTGCTCTACTGCCCTGCCCACCCCATCCCTAAATTAGCCACTTGCAGGTTTTTAGCATCAAGCTTTCACACCCATGTGCCTTGCACATGCTGTGCATTCTGTCTGGAATACTCTTTTTTGTTTGTTTTTGAGACAGAGTCTTGCTGTGTTGCCCAGGCTGGAATACAGTGGCATGATCTCAGCTCACTGCAGCCTCTGCCTCCTGGGTTAAAGTGATAGTCATGCCTCAGTCTCCAGAGGAGATGGGATTACAGGCATGTGCCACCACGCCTGGCTAATTTTTGTATTTTTAGTGAAGATGGGGTTTCATCATGTTGGCCAGGCTGGCCTCAAGTGATCCACCCATCTCAGCCTCCCAAAGTGCTGGGATTACAGACGTGAGCCTCCTGCCATGCCCAGCCTGGAATATTCTTTTCTGCTTTCTTCATTTTTTTTTTAAATTTTTTTTTTTTTTTTTTTTTTTTGAGACGGAGTTTCACTCTTGTTACCCAGGCTGGAGTGCAACGGCGCGATCTCGGCTCACCGCAACCTCCGCCTCCTGGGTTCAGGCAATTCTCCTGCCTCAGCCTCCTGAGTAGCTGGGATTACAGGCATGAGCCACCATGCCCAGCTAATTTTTTGTATTTTTAGTAGAGACAGGGTTTCACCATGTTGACCAGGATGGTCTCGATCTCTCGACCTCGTGATCCACCCGCCTCGGCCTCCCAAAGTGCTGGGATTACAGGCTTGAGCCACCACGCCTGGCTTCTGCCTTCTTCATTTAACCATATTCTCCTTATCTGCAAGACTTCACTCAAGCCTCCCTTCTCTGAATCCAGGCTGGGTTAGCTGTTCCTCATCTGTGCTCCTTATGCCCATTCTGCCATCATAGCATAGATGACACTGTACTGTCAGTATCTACTGTTGGTTCTGTCTGCCCCACTAAACTGAACTCCTGATGGCTGGGACTGTGTCTCACTGACTTTGTCCCCAGTGTCCAACAAGTCATGGTACACAGTAGGTGCTGACGGAAGGGATGCGTAAATGCATATTGTCCGTGTTTCAGGCAGGGATATTCAGAGAACAGAGGTGTTGTAACTGGTGGAATCCTGGCGCAGGGAAACCAGCTGTGGAATGATTTGGGATTTTAGAACATCTGCTTGGTCAGGTCTCCAGCTTGCCCATTTGTGTATAGACTTCCTGGCAAAGAGTCAGCTTTGCAGAGGTAATGACACCACTAAGGAAATGAGTGAACCTCATTAATAGAGGAGTACTTGGCCCATCATCAAGTATTACCTCTAATTAAACTACCCCATTTGGAGCCGTCACTGGAGGAGGGATATGGAGGGAATTGAATCAGAAACCACACAAGAGTGGTCTGTGGGGAGAATTGAAAACCCAAGGTTAGGAGAGGTGCATGCACAGTTATTTTTCTTGCAGATTATATGTGAGGAAACAGGAAATACTTTAGAAAACTATTCTTGAGGTGTGAGTGTGATGTATTTTAACAAACAGGTCAGAGTTTATCCATCCACAGACGTAATATCCCTTCCTCACCTACCCAATAAGAGAGGCCACATGCTAATTAATGACAGTGCTGTTGACCAAACCAATTTTTAGACATATAAGAAAAACGGCCTTGATCCATTATCACACTGTGGGTATTTCTGAAAATTCAAGCACTTCTGAGAAAGATTTGGCCTCTGTGGATACTCCCAGGAGGCCATTCTCAAGGTGTTTTTCAAAGCGTATTTTGTCTGGTGGCAGCATGTGATCTCCTGTGGGGACCTCTGTGAAGCAGGTCTACGCACGTTCACCATGGCTGGCTTGCTGATGAGTCAGATGTGTGTTTGCTTTCCTCATGCCACCTACATCTGCATGTAGCATATATGCTAATCTGACGTCAGTGAGGCTGTTTAACTGGCCAGGGTTTTCTCACTCTTCAGTTGTTAAGGACAATCTGGCCTCTTTCCTAAGTTTGAGAATCTCCTCTGCCTCTAGCCTCGGTGTGCCTCTTTCTCTCCATTGCTCCTTCCCTGCTGTATCCTACTTTAGTCACCTGGATTTGTCTTCCTAAATTCTGCCATGGAGTTGCCTGCACCTGTGCCTTTGGACATTATTCCTCCTTAACTAGTGTGCTTTCCCCCCTGTCTTTACCCGGCAAGCTCTTACCCAGTGGTTTTCAATTAGGGAGAAACATTTGGCAGTGTCTGGAGACATCTTTGATTATGCTGTGGACGGGTGTGGGAAGAAGGGATGGGGAGGGAGTTCAACTGGCGTCTAGTAAGTAGAAGCCAGGGTGCTGCTAAACATCCCACAGTACACAGGACACCCCCTCACCAAAAAATTATCTGTCCCCATGTAAATAGTGCTGCAGTTGAGAATCTCTGCTCTTACCCATTCTTCCAGATGTCTTCTTAAGGCATTGCTTCTTTCAGGGAGTTTCCCATTCCCAGAGAAGTTCAATTTGCCCCACCTGTACAACTTTTCAATATGCTTCATCCTTTTCATTGTAGCACTCACTACCTGGTGAGCTCCTTGAGAGCAGAGAGTATCTCACACACATCTCTGGGTCCCCAGCTTAGCAGGTGCACAGGTATGGTGCAGGCTTCACTCCCCAGAGACCATTGGCCCTTAGGGTTTACTGGGAAGGGAACACAGGAAGAAGAGTGCATTGGTTCATCCCTTCTTAGGGATCCCAGGATTAACATCTTAACTCAGAGCTTTGTGTTCTGTGATTAGGCTGATGATCTAGAAAAGCTATAAATGACTTGAGGCACATGGGAGGGTGGAGGCTTTAGGCTTTACAGAGTTAAGAAAGTCTTTATTTATTTATTTTTAGTTTTTTGAGACAGTTTCACTCTGTTACCCAGGCTGGAGTGCAATAGCGTAATCTTGGCAACTGCAACCTCTGCCTCCCAGGTTCAAGCAATTAACATGCCTCAGCCTTTCTAGTAGCTGGGATTACAGGTGTGCGCCACCACTCCTGGCTAATTTTTAATATTTTTTAGTAGAAATGGGATTTCGTCATGTTTCTCAGGCTGATCTAGAACTCCTGGCTTCAAATGATCTACTTGCCTTGGCCTCCCAAAATGCTGGGATTATAGGTATGAGCTACTCTGCCCGGTTGAGAAAGTCTTTATACCAGGTTAGAGTAACCATTTTTCTCCCTTTTAGAGTCTCTTCTCCTTCAGGCCCGTGGTTTTATTGACACCCAGCTGAACACTAAGGATCCTCTGCCCACCATTGCCTCCAGAGAGGAGGTTGAAGCTACTAAGAATCATGTTCTAGAGACTTTCTATCCCATATCACCCACAATCGACCTTTATGAATGCAATGTTTATGATGGAAAAGATCACACAGGTAAAGATCAATGTCTTGGACTCTTAAGCAGTGTCGGGGAGAAGGACATGGTGTTTCTGGAGGGAAAGGATATACTAAGAACTTGCTGGGTACTAGGCACCTCACGTGTGTTACCCATCTCCTAGGATCTGTGGCGGCCCCATGAGGCAAGTACTATTGTCTTCATTTTACAGGCAAACTGCAGCTTAGGGAGGTGAAGTGATTTGCTTAAAGGCGGACTTTATGTTTTACCTCCGTGAAGTGACTCTGTTACTCTGTTACATCAGAGTGGCTTGAGGGGCTTTTTTTTCCTTCAGCAAACTGTATCATTGACCACGTGCAGGGCTTTTGACCCAGGCTTTTTCTTTATTCATAGGTCTCATGAAAGGCACCCATTTTCTGTTTACCCTTTAACTCTGGCCAACCCTCTTAAAGGACTGAGGAAGCCCCATGGACATTGAGTGGGGTCATTAATCCTAACTCTGTCAAGGAAAGCACGCAGGAGAGCCTCTAGGGCAGGCGTCCCCAAACTTTTTACACAGGGGGCCAGTTCACTGTCCCTCAGACCGTTTGAGGGCTGCCACATACTGTGCTCCTCTCACTGACCAGCAGTGAAAGAGGTGCCCCTTCCTGAAGTGTGGCAGGGGGGTGGGGGGCGGATTAATGGCCTCAGGGGGCCTCATGCGGCCCGTGGGCCGTAGTTTGGGGATGCCTGCTCTAGGGTTTTCAGAAACCTTCTCTAGGGTTTTCAGAGCCTACATTAATTTCCCAGCCTCTTTCTTTTTTCTTTTTTTTCTGAGTTACAGTCTCAGTCTGTCACCTAGGCTGGAGTGCAGTGGTACGATTGTGGGTCACTGCAGCCTCCCAGGCTCAAGCAGTCCTCCCACCTCAGCCTCACAGGCATGTGCCACCATACCTGATTAATTTTTGTATTCTTTTTAGAGACAGGTTCTCATTATGTTTCCTAGGCTGGTCTCAAACTCCTGGGCCCAAGATCCGCTTGCCTGAGCCTCCCAGAGTGCTGGGATTATGGGCGTGAGCCACCGTGCCCAGCCTTCCCAACCTCTTTCTTCCTTCTTTTTCACCTGTATTCACTGATCCAGATCACTTATTCTAGAAGTTCCCAGCCTACCAAGAGTTACTCGTAGCCATGCGGGGGAAGAGAATCATGACTTGACAAGGTCATGGCTGAGAAGAACAGGTGCTAAACTTTGATCTCAGCACCAGTGTTGTGTGGGTCAGTTGTGAGTGATGAGGCGAGTCGTTTGTCACTAATATTAAAGTAGTAAATTTTGCAAATGACTTGCTTTCTTTTTAATAATTACCACAGATTTCAAGTTCTCGTTCTCCTAACATCACTGTCATCTTTATGACAGAATGAGAGAGAAAGGTGTGGAGTTAGAACTAGCTTGCAGGAAGCACCTATAACAGGTTGGTAGGCATTTTCTGTGAAGAGCCAAATAGTAAATATTTTAGGTTTTGCAGGCCACATATGGTCTCTGTCACAGCTACCCAATAGACAGACGTAAATGAATGAGTGTGTTTGTACTCCAATAAAAACGTTATTTACAAAAACAGGCAGCAGGCCAGATTTGGCCAGCAAGCTGAAGTTTGCCAGCCCCTGAGCTATAGTGATAGTATCTCCTTTTGTTGAGCCTCTGTGTAGCACCTGTCCCTGGGCTAAGGCAGGGTGGCTTTCCTGAGGCTTTGTGGCAGGCTGATGAATCCTTTTTACCACTCCACATGATTGTGTCTCTTGCAGGATTCCAGGAAGGTTATCCTTACCCCTGTCCCCATACCCTGTACTTATTGGACAAAGCCAATTCACGACGACGCCGCTTTCAACCAGATCAGCTGCGGGCCAAGATGATCCTGTTTGCTTTTGGCAGTGCCCTGGCTCGGGCCCGGCTCCTCTATGGGGTACGTATGTGGAGAAGACCACTGAGCTGCTTTATGTGGTGTTGGGTCTTCTCCCTTAAGGTTATTGCTCAAGAGGAAGAAGCAGGGGGATGTAGGGAACTGATTCCTAAACCGAGGAGTTTTAGGGAGGCGCACTTCAGCCCCTCCCTAAAGGAGGAGATGAACCCGCATCACTAGGGGCTGACTGCCTGTGCTTCACCTGAGTAGCTCACTTGATCACAGTCAAGTCCCCACCTTCCAAGCTATGCCACAGAATTACAGGGAGGCCATGCAGCTTATCTGGCATGGAGCTAGGACTGCAGCTACGTCTGCCCCACTCTGAAGTCTTCAGTTATTTGTGCTGCAGCATGCTGCCTTTGTTCTTGCAGTGGCAGAAGTACAGCACAGGCGGGAGGAGGTGGAGCAATAGAGATGACCAAGCCCTGCCCGCCAACTCAGGATGGGTGCTGGGGACCCACGATACTCCTTGGCAGTAGCCCCTGATCGGTAGCCCCTGAGAGGAGGTCTCAGGGACCTAGAAGGTATAGAATACAGACTAACTTGTCACAGAGAGCTGTCCCAAGATGGGAAAAGCCTGGCCCTAAGGACAAAGGCCTCCAGGGAGCGGAGGGCTGTATGGGAGCCCTCAAGCAGGCCAAGGACACCAGATCCTTGGTTTGGGGTAGGGGAGTTCATGAGAGCCACTGCTGGACCCCCAGGTCTTGGTTAGAGCCTGAGTCTCTTCTAGAGTAGGAATAAGGAAAAGTGCTGTTTCCCACCTTATTTGGCCTAGAGGGGTTGGAGAGCCATGGTTAGCCAAATGGATAGGGAGTGGAATGGGCCTGGCCCAGATCTAGCACCTGCTTCATACCACACATTTACTTAGGGTTTTTATTTAAAAAAAAAAACACAGTGGTTTGTTCATAAAATAGAGTCTTGGATTAGCAGCAGGAGCATCATCTGGGGACTTGTTGGAAGTGCACACTCTCAGACCCACCCTAGACCTACTGAATCAGAAACCATGGAGTTGGGGCCCAGTGATCAGCATTTTAACAAGTCCCCCAGTGACGCTGCTCCAAGCTTGAGTTAAAAAAAAACACTGAACTGGCCAGGGGCGGTGGCTTACACCTGTAATACCAGCACTTTGGGAGGCCAAGGTGGGAGGATCACTTGAGGTCAGGAGTTCAAAACCAGCCTGGCCAATGTGGTGAAACCCCATTTCTACTAAAAATACAAAAATTAGATGAGTGTGGTGGCGAACACCTGTAATCACAGCTACTCATGAGGTTGAGGCATGAATATCGCTTTAACCTGGGAGTTGGAGGCTACAGTGAGCTAAGATTGCACCACTGTACTCCAGCCTGGGTGACAGAGTGAGACTCTGCCTCAGAAAAAAAAAAAAAGGAAAAGAAAACCACTGAACTGAAATTTCAGGACCACTGCATTACTTAATAATTGTAGTTTTTTAACCCCATGTGGCAGATGCTATTAGCTTCACTCTATAGATGGTAAAACTGAGGTCAGGGAGGCTAAGGAACTTGCCCAAGGTCACACAGCTAAGAAATTAGTAGGTGTCACCTCCTTATGTGACCTTCTTGTGTCTTTCCAGTCCTAGGACAGTTGTCTTTATTCCCATTCTCTGACTGTATACTTCCTAAAGGCTCCAAAAGGTTAGGTAGCTCGCCCAACATCCCACAGCTAATGAGTGGGGAAACAGAGATTGGAACAGTGATCTCTCCAGTTTTGAAGGATGTGCTACTCTCAACTCAGACAGGGGTAAGAGGAAGAGAGTCACAACCCTGGTCCCAGGCCTGCAGACTCATTGTAGCTTCTGTGCCAGCTATTGCCAGCAGAGCCTGGGTAGCAACGATGGCACTAATTGCCACCCAGTTGGGTAGGAGAGAAGGCCTCCTTCAGCCCCTCCAGGTACAAATTATTCCTAGGGATGTGAAGTTGAGCAATTATGGGAAGAGCCTCCATGTAAAAGGTAAAATTGCTGAGAAATTTATGTACTACCTGCAGTTTTATTGATCTGTAGAGGGAGATAAGAGTCAATACAGAATTCTCGGCTAACACTTACAGGTACTTTTCTTTTTATTTATTTTTCATGCAGTGAAGAACAGTTATTTCTAAGGCGAACAGCCCCAGTGTGGCCCACACTGAGGTCTGACATTAGGTATTCCTAATGCCAGATTCAGCCCCAGTGGGGTGAACACAGGCAGCATTTTTGAATCAAGGATGGCCTGCTTCATGGGGCCTGCCTGTTGGATCTTTGTTCAGTGAGTAGCAGTCACCAAACTGGATTGCTGCAAAGTCTCAGTAGCTCACCATATGATTTATTCCCAAACTGGGCCACCCCTGAGAATGATGAAGCGCCACTATTAGATACACTGGGACACCAGGATTAAACCAGAACAAAAACAACAGGGCTTTCAGTGACTTAATAGCATCGAGTCTGATCCTGACTCATACCCCATGGGTTACCTAGAACAAATTATACCACCTCTCCGAACCTCAGTTTCCTTATCTGTTAGTGGGAATATACCTCTAGATTTATGCGTAGAGCTGACTTGATGTAAAATTGGCAAGCTGCCTGGCACCTGAGGGGCCTTCAGTGAATGTTTTAGGTGTTACTACTATTCCTAAGTGGCAGTAACTAGAAGAGATCAGTAGCAGGAGTTGACTGCTGAAATCCTGACACTGACTCTGCTGTGGTGGATAATCCTGAAACGTGGCCCATGCTGAGTTGCAGTGTAAGCATGAAACCCAGCTAATGTGACTGCCAGACCCTTAGAAGCAAGGAGGGGGTGGGGGAAGTGTGTGATCTGGCATGAGCCAGTTTGGGTTCTATACCACCCATCTTTGTGACTTCAGGCAAGTCACTTTACCTCACTGAGTCTCAGTTTCCTCATCTGTCAAGTGGAGTGAGAACTGAATGATATTACATCTATCCATTGACTCTCTGGATTCATATTTGATAGCTGATGTCACTGTGGTTCTCATCAAGTAATGCCAAGAGTTTGAGGGATTTCTGTTATTAGCCTCCCAGCTGGCCTGCCTGAACTCTGGCTTGCCTGGAAATCGCCTTTCAGTGGCAGGAACTATTACTTTGATGTGCTCAAGTTGAACAGTGGGCACCCTGGGGCCACAAGGCACAGCCAGCCTGGCTGAAGGAAGGCCCGGCCCTGGACGGTGCCCTGAACTCCTCATTCTATTTTAATTGCCCCGAAGAGAAGCCGTTCAGTGGACGTAGGTGGACACTGTAAAGGGCAGAGCTAGAAGCTGCCTGGGCCGTGCTGTTCCTTACACTCCACAGCTTCTGATTTGTTTTCTTTGTCCCCTTTTCCTCTCAGAATGATGCCAAGGTCTTGGAGCAGCCTGTGGTGGTGCAGAGTGTGGGCACGGACGGACGCGTCTTCCATTTCCTGGTGTTTCAACTGAATACCACAGACCTGGCCTCTAATGAGGGTGTCAAGAATTTGGCGTGGGTGGACTCAGACCAGCTCCTCTATCAGCATTTTTGGTGTCTCCCAGTGATCAAGAAGAGAGTGGTCGTGGTAAGTTGAGCCGTCTCCCGCCTGGTGATAGGAAGAGGGCCATGCTTCCACCTACCTGGTATGCTCCTCAGGTGGGATTGCAGGGGTGCTCTGGGAGTAGAGCCCTGGCCCTGGGGACTTCCCACCCGGGATCTCCATCTTCAGGGCTCCTTTAGCCCCGCCGCTACTAAGGCCTTGCCCAGCGTTCCACTCCAGCTCCTCCTTCCCTTTGCACCCTCCCACCAATCCAGTTCCTCGCAGCTCCCAGGGTGCTCTGCGGCTTCATGAGCTCTGGCCTTTGTACATGCTACTCCTTTCATCTAGGAGGCTTCTCGCCTGCTCCCCTTCCCGTTACTCTTTGTCTGACTATCCTCCCCTTGTCCTCCAGGTTTACCATAAGTGTTTCCTGTTCTGGGAAACTCACCAGCCCTGTCCCCATCCAAACCCTCACTTAAGTGCCTCAGGTGGGCTGCCCTGGCCTCTGGATTGCCCCAGCTTAGAACAGTCACGCTGCTCTGAGTAGAATCTCTTCACGTGTTTTTTTTCGTCCACCAAACAGAACTCCAAGCTCCTAGTCCTCGAGGGCAGGGCCTGGAGGGCTACATTCATTTCATCCCACAGATACATGGCACCATCGCTGCTGCACCCCACTGCTTAGCTGGCAGGGTCCAGGCCTGTTCTCTGTGTAGTGGGCAGTAGCAGCTTCTAAATAAATTCCTGACTGAGTGTCCGCCAGTGAGATGCACCCTGGAGAGACACACAGCAGGGTCAGAGACTGGAAAGCAGAGTAGGGGTCCCTGCTCTGGGACCAGCTAGGTCCCACACAGGCCTCAGTACAGGCTTGCCAAATGGAGGCACTGAGCCTTTGAACATTCTCAGCAGGTCACTTCTTGAACTAGTTCTCTGGCAGCTCCCAGTGCTCTCTCCACCTGAAATGCCTGCCGGGTCTGTGCCCTTTCCCATGGTCCTGGAAACCCTCAGTTCGCCTGCATAGTCACACCAGCCACCTCCATGTTCTCTGCTTTTAGTCAGATTTTCCCTCCTGACTCTGTGTCTTCAGGTGCTCTTTCCCCAGCCTCTCCCTTTTAGGATACTGACTCAGGGCCCGGCCCGTTATGTTTTGGAGACAGCTCCTCCTCACCTCTGCAGCCTCACCTCCTGCCGCTCCACCCCCGCCAGCATGCACCCTGGGCTCTGGCCTGATCTTGCTCTTCCTGCCTTCATTTCGACTTCCTCTGTTGCATATGCAGGGCTCTCTGTCGTCTCTTTCCTTTTCCTTTCCTTTCTGGCCCATTCTGCTCGCTCTTCCACGTATAAATATTGGCGAGTTAGTCATTTCTCCCTGCTTTCTTGTTTTTCCTACTTCTGCAGTGGGTTCTGTCTCCTTTTATTTTCACTCTTTGAACATCTGACTGTAAGCTCCTTGAGGACAGGAACCGGAGTCAAGTCACTGCTGTGTCTCCGTCTCCAGCACGGGACACAGGCCCAGTAGAGAGCAGGTGCCCAGTAAATGTGTGTGGAATGGGTGAGGGATGATTGTCTCTGGGATTAGAGAGGGCAACAGCCCATTTGCTCCTGGTGGTTGAAGTGAGAGGGCCTCAGCAGCAGAGCAGCATCAGCAGCTGTTTTGGCTGAAGGGGGCTGGGAATGCCTCCTGTCCTCCCAGCCTGCAGCCCCTTGACACCCCTTCTTAGTCTGATAGAGAGACGATGTCAGAAAAAGAAACAGTTACTGTCCAGACACTGAAGATCTACTTCAAGCCAATCTTTGTTTTAATTGCTGCCATTAAATCTAATAGCAGGATCCTAATGGGCTCTCTTCTTTCCAGGAACCTGTTGGGCCGGTTGGTTTCAAGCCAGAGACTTTCAGAAAGTTTTTAGCTTTATATTTGCACGGTGCGGTGTGAGCCGAGGACCCCTCTGAATCATGAAAACTCCCTTGCGTCTTTCCCACGGAAGAGGGCCTGGGCCCCGTGGAGCCTCAGTGCTCATTTGGCCTGCTGCTCTTGCTGACAATAAAGAGCCCTTGCATTGCACTGAAGCCTGTGTTTGGTGTGAGGGTGCCATCCGGAAGGGCCCCTGCACAAGTCCAAGCCCTGGAGCCTGACCTGCCCCAGCTGAAGCCCAGCTCTGCCCTCGACCCATGTTGTGACCTTAGAGAAGTATCTTCATCTGTCTGTTTGCATTTCTTCATCTGAAACCTGGGGCTAATGTGACTGACTTTGTGTTAAGAGTAGGTTCTGTGTGTGTAGTGTCTGCCACATGGCAGATACTCTGATGGTCACTAGGTTCTTGCGGCATTATTTAAATTGTGGACACATTCCATAGTGACTGCAGAATATCTCACTAGAATATTTGTTGATTTCTCCCTCATATCCTGGTTAATGGGCCAAGTACACCCTTGGTTCAGCTGGCCTCTGTCCAAATAATGTCAGGTCCTGATCTGTGCCAGACACTGCTGCCATGCCAGGCACCTTATACACAGCATCTTTCATCTCCACACACCCCTTACAAGGTCAATATCATTTCCATATTCAAGAAAAATACTGGGTAGGCGTGGGGTGGTTCATGCCTGTAATCCCAACTACTTGGGAGCATGAGGCAGGAGAATCACTTAAACCCAGAAGGCAGAGGTTGCGGTGAGCCGAGATCACGCCATTGCACTCCAGCCTGGGCAACAAGAGCAAAACTCCGTCTCAAAAAAAAAAAAAAGAAAAAGAAAAAAGAAAATATTGCATGCCTAGCATGTGCCATGCACTGTTCTAGACCCTAAGGAGAAAACACGGATAATTAAAGGAATTTGTCCAAGGTCACCCAGCTGGTGCTATAGGTCAGCTTCCCAAGCAAATGCTTGGGAGACTTCTATTTGGGGAGAGCGAAGGCAACAGCAGGTAGGGATGGCGGGCCTGAGCTCAGTGTGGCTGCACCTGAGGCCTCACCCTGTTCATGGACACTGGAGCCAGAGGCAAGGGAGCTGAGCCTTCTACAAACACCCCTGGCCTGCCACCAGCCATTGGATATGCTTCCTGAGAGCCCCGGCGGGACCTTGGGTGAGGTGGCTTTGTTGGGCTGTAATTCCCGCTGAGGGACTGCTGAGAGCAGTTAGTGTGGGAACTTGCAGCAGCTGGAGGAGCTCTCAGCTAGGCAGCGGCAAAGTGGCCTCCCGCCTGTGTCTCTGCCTCCCAGGCTTGGGCTCTTTCCACTTGACAGCTTACCTTTTAGGCTAGGCAGGTGGGGAGGGAGCAGGAGGGATTACCAGGAAAAGCAGCCAGCCACAGAGGACTCTGGGGCTGGGGAGTGACTGGAAGTGGGGAGTGCTGGGGGCTTGGCTGGGGCTGGAGTGGCCGGCTTGGGAGGGGCCAGAATACCAAACACCTCACCTCCCAGGGGAGCTGACCTGGGGCCCCAGGGACTCTCAGCCCTGCTGCCCATTTTACTTTTATTTTACAGACAGGAAACATACATAAATGATAAAAGTTCAGAGTTCAGGAAAATATAAGTTGACCCACCCAAGGCTGTCCCTAGCTAGTCCTTTTCCCTAATGATAGCAGAGCTTAGAGTTTCTTTCAGGCTGTTGGTGAAAATGTGTGTCTGTAAGAACACACCTATGTACGTGACTGAGGAGTCATTCTGTTTATAGCCTGTTCTGCACTTCCTTTCACCTGATGTCCCTGGGTCATAGGCCCTTGCCACATCAGCACATAGGATCTCTTCATTGTTTTGAGCTGCTGCATCAGTATCTGTTAATGGCGATCCGGGTTGTTTCCAGTTATTAGAAATGATGGTACAGTGAGCGTCCTCATTCATGTATCTTACTTTTGCCAGCAGAGCCATTGGGTAAGTTCCTAGCTGTGGAATTGCTGAGTCAAAGTTTTTTTTTTTTTTTTTAAAGAACACTGTTGGGAGTACAGAGGAGGAGCTGGCGGGATGACAGGAGTCCAGCTGGAGGCCACCGCAGTGATCCTCGGGCAAGTGGTGGTGGCTCTGCATGATCCTGAGGAGGCTGAAGCCCCTGGAGACTGCTTGGAGGGGAGGTGGGGGAGGTGAACTTGAGCCCCGAGTGAGTAGGCGGACCGTCAGCAGATGACCTTGTTGCTTGACTGCCTGGAAGGGGGCCGGGGTTGCAGGGCAGGCCTGGGCAGCCTGTCTTCCTCCCAACCCACCCTGAATGAGGACAGCCTGGATGCCAGCCTTAGTGCGACGTTGTAGAGCCTGGAGCCCAACTGCAGTCTCTGGTCAAGGGAGCTGCCAAGTGCAGCTGATGTGCAAAGCCAGGCAGGCAGGACTGGAGGTTTTTTATTGTCCCCATAGAGATGAGGAAACAGGCTCAGAGACCACATGATGTAGTGTGAAGAGCTGGAAAGCTCCTGTGTCATGACAACTGCCCCCTCCACAGAGAGGTCCTTGCTTCTCCAAATCCCAAATGTCTACCAGCCTCGTCCCCGCTTCCCCGCTCCGTCATTCAACGCAGGAGAGGAAGCGATGCAGTGGACCCTGAGGGCCTCAGCCAGCCTCCAGCCCAGGCCGGGCACCTCAGCCAGTGAGCTGGGGAAGGAGCAGGAGCGTGAGGCAGGGAGAGGAGTGCGGCACCGGGCCATGCTGGGTAGTGAGACCTCACCATAGGAACTTCCAGCAACAGACTGGGGGGTGAAATGGTGACATTCCCTTTGTGAACATATTTTCCACTCACATACTTAAGTGCCTGGTTGATCCATTCAAAAGTTCTTCATTTCCAGCAAGCTTCAGTGGCAAGGGGATTCTGATTTGGCCTGCGAGGAACCCACTTCCAGGAGCCTCCTGTGTTCCAGCCGCCCTGTCAGATCCTCAGCTTCCTCATTGGCAAAGTGGGGATGCAGGTTTCCCCACTTTTAGATCCAAATAGTCTGCATTCGACAAGGAGGTTTCAAGGGAATGGGTTTGGGGTTCTCAGAAGCCCGGTGGAAAGGGGGACTTGCTTGAGGGGATCTCACTTTAGGCTGCTCTCTGTTCTTTCCCAAGGCTGGTGCAGGCTGGACCTGGGGCAGGTGCTTGGCAGAGGCCCTGTGACAACCCACAGGGCTCTGGGACGGAGCAGGACAGGATCCTCTTGGGCTTTAGGCAGCATCTCCCTGGTTCCTCTTTTGCTGTGGGTCAAAGTCTCAGAAAGCATGCAGGCGACCCGAGTCTCTCTGTCTTCAACATGGACACTCAGATGTCCTTGACCCACAAGGTCTACCTGCTTCACTGCTGAAAGACCCCTCCACCCAGGTCCAGGGACCCTCTCCCCTCAGGCTGTATCTCCTCATATCCAAAGACTGCATCCAGTGGAGTCTTTGGATATGAGGAGTGGGCTTGCTGCCCAGGGCAGGACCTCTATCCCTTAGAGGCCAGCCTGTCAGAGCAACATGGCCCCTGCCAGCTTTCACACACACACACGTGTGCACACATGCATGCCACACACTCAGACATGTGCACACACAGATGTGTGCACATGAGACCCATGGGTCTTCTCCTCCCCAGCTGGGCCAATGATGGAACCCAAGAATAGGTCAGGACTGGAGACTGAGCCCGACCTCCTCCAGAGGCAGCCCATTTGATAAGCACCTACTGTGTGCCAGGTGTTGTGCTGGAAGCGTAAGTTACAGAATGAAGGAGATGTGGTCCCTGCCCTTCAGGAGCTCCCAGGGTACTGGGTGGACATGGCCAGAGTAGTCTCCTTTGGGTTGGCAGTAGCAGATACCCACAAAGACCACCTCCTTCCCCACATCTGGGCACCTACCCACCCACAGGTGACAGCATGCTGTAGGGAGGGGTGCCACGGAGCACGTTCTGGGGTGACGACTCAACAACATTGTTATTCCAAGAGCACTCATTGTGTACCTGCTGGGCACCAGGACCTGTGCTGGTGATTCTGGGGACAAAGAAGGCTCTTACGTGGTCCCTGGCTTAGAGGAGCTCCCAGCCTGATGGGGGAGGCATACACTCAACCAGGCTGTAGGGACCCAGGGAGAGAGCTACTCTAGCCAGGAAGGCTTCCAAGAGGAGAGGCCATCTAAGCTAGGTTCCGAAGGGCAAGTAGGAAGGAGGCGGGGCCAGCAGGAACAAAGGCCCTGGCTGTGCAGACATCCACGGAGTCTTGCAAAGTTGGAGGTGAAGTGCTGAGGGACAAGGAAAAGCAGGATTGTGCAGGGCCCTTCCATGCCCTGCAGCTGTCTGGAAGCTGTGAGCAGCCTGGACTTGGTCCCAGGGCCATAGTGGGCGTGGCCACCTGGGTTCCCCAGTAGCAGGAAGCACTCTCCTCTCTGTACCCCTTTCCTTCTCTTCGTCATCAGGGCCCCTTGCTCTCCTGGTCTACTCACTGCTGTGTCACCATTCCCCAGATGTCAGGACCCAGTCCTTCGGCCTCTTTTCCATTCATTCTCTAGATGATTTCAGCCAGTCTTGTGCCTTCTAAGACCCTCTAAATGCCAACAACTCCCACGGTATGTCTCTAGCTCAGACCCGCCTACTTGACGTCTTTACTGATATCAAATCAGCATCTCAAATTTAACTTGCCAGAACAGAGCTCTTCCTGCAGCCTGCCCACCTCCACAAAAGGGCATCTCCGTCTTTCTGTGTCTATTCACTTCTGTATCCCTAGTGCCAGCACCACTCCTGGCATAAAAGGGGTGCTCAGAAAACATGAATGGGTGGATGGATGGAAAGAAGGAAGTCTGTGGAAGCTCAAAAGTGAGACGGTCTTTGTGGCACTGGAGGGCTGACATGGAGGCAGGAAACCAAGGACGTGGCGAAATTCCAGAAACCAGATGCCAGGTTCTGCAGCTCCGCAGGCGCCCTGGGAATAGACAGGAGGACAGAACAGACTCTGCCTTCCAGCACCCAACCTCATTGGTCTCATCTTTTATTTCCCACCCTCAGCCCCAGCTGCAAGCCCCCAGTGCCTGTACCTAGTGAGCCCAGGGCTAGGCAGAGCAAGGCTCATCTGCCTGTAGCCCCTTCTCCCACCCTGCCCAGTCACTCTACTGAAGTCCAGGGGAGCCCCGCAGCTCTGCAGGCCAGGTTTGCAGACACAGCCTGAACATCAAGAGACCCACCTCCTCTCAGTTCAGGGCCAGAGCCCTCAGAGGGACCTCGGATATGCTCTGGGATCAATCTCCTGGAGTCTGTGGAATCTGGGAACACAGCCCACCACTTCATGGGATAGCAGAGACTGGGGCAGAGGGATTCCTCAGGTCACCAGGCAGCCAGGCTGAGCACCGTAGTAGCTGTGCCACTACTGGTGTCAGTGACTTAAGTTTATCATTTCCTGGCTCTGGGATAGGGGACAGTGGGGATTCCCAGCAGGGAAGGAGGTGTGGGGTCCCGTCTCAGGCCTGATTCTAGCTTTGCCCCCCCTAGGCCGGCTGACCCCTAGAATTGAGGGGCCTGTGGACAGCCGTGACTGCAACAGGAAAGCTGTGGTCCGGTCCCGACTCCTGCACCTCTCGGTGATAGGCCAAAGCCCTCCTTTGTGGAAGGACTGGCCTGACTCTCCCTTTTCTCCTGCTCATTTCAGGATCTTTCCACTGGCTCGTGTAGAGCTCTGGCCTGGCCCCGGGCAGTGAAAACACTTGAACAAGAACCAGTTCTTTTTCAGAGACCTGCCCCTGAGGAAGGCCAAACCAACCTGCACCAGGGCCAAATGTGTTGTGAAGGCAACTGCAGGGCTGCCGAGGGGCCTCAGGCGGAGGGGCAGCACAGCACACAGCAGGCACCCCTCCCAGGGGGCTCTGTGATCTGGCTTCTCCTGGCTCAGCACCCCAATCCCACGGCTCGTCTATACCTGACTCTCACTCCAAAGGGGCACAGGTATTGGACAAATGTCGCATCCTCCCAACCTTTTCCCAGCCCTGGGTCAGCACCATTGATACAGGCTAGTCACAGCCTCAGTCTCCTCATCTCTCCAATGGGGATGCTTTTCTAATAAAGGTGGCTGTGCTGAGCAAAGCCTAGGAAACCTTGTTCCAAGGTGAAGAGGGAAGGACCAGATGGAATCTTCTAGATCCTCTCAGCTACTCCCCAACACACCCATTTGGACTCTCCCCACATGACTAACATCACTTGTAGTGAACACGTACTGCTCTTAGTCTGTGCGTGGCACCGTTCTAAGTACTTTATGGTGCTAACCTCACAGCCCATGAGGCAGGCAAACCATCATCCCCCGTTCTGCTGCTGAGCAAACAGAGCAGAAGTATAAACTAATTTGCCCACAGCCACACAGCAAGCTGCAGCAAAAGCAAAATTTAAACCTGGCCATTTGCTATCTGGTCCCCTAAGGGCCTTATAAACATGGGCTGACCCTGCACTTTGCTCGGGCCCTTAGTGTCCTCCCACCCACCAACCCGGGCACCCGCTCCTGCTGCAGGCCTAGAATGAGGTCCCCAGAGCTCCAGGGAAGTAGAAAGTTCTAGTCATTGTGCAAGTCAGATCCACAGCGGCTTACCTCATCCTAGCCCTCAGCATTTCTTGCCTAGATGTCATCTGGGAATGGCTCCCTCCACCTCCTGCCAGCCCCAGCGGATTCATCTCCCAGGATGCCACCAGCATACTTTTCCCAAAATTTAAGTAGGCTACTCCTCTCAAAGCCCTTCGAGGGCTCTCACAGTGCCTTGGAGATTTAGGGGGAAAAAAACCACCTCCCTGTGCTCCCCCCTACAGTGGCAAACAGCAGGCACTTCAGCTGGGGGCCTGGGGTGAAGCCAGCCCTACCTGAGTCGGGGGAAGCAGGGAGTGGCTGTGGCCTACAGGGCCCTTCTGGCTATAGGGACTCCCCATAGGAAACACAGGGCACCGAGAACCTTTTTCTACTTGCAGAAAAATAAAAGATATGCCAGCCAGCCAAAATGTGCTTGCAAGACAAGAAACAAACTGGCTTTTAGAAGGCCCCCAAATATTTAAAGTGAGACTGACACTCTCCCTCCCAACCCACCTTCTGCAGAGACTCCACAAGAACACAGAACTTGCAGGCCCAGGAAAAGGCGACAGATGCCTCAAAACACAAAACCTCATCCTGTTAGGCACCAGGAACAAAAACTGTCCCCAACAAGTCACCCTGCATTTTGTCATCGGTGTAATAAACTCCAACCCACGTTCCCCAAACAGGTCAGGAAGGGCTGCGGAAAAAAGATGTCCCTTTAATAAAACGTTATCAACATATATCGTACACAAACTACAATGTATCATAATTACTTTTTTTTTTCCTCTCTTAATTCAGAACCAGACTACAAGGTAAGAAAAAACACAGAAACAGCTACAATGTTCCCAATAATCCGCACGAAGTCTTTTTTCAGGCAGATGATATCTCACATAATATGATATACATGGATCAGAAAGGGGAGGGAGTAAAACAAAGACCAGCTACAGGGGAGGGAGGGAGGGAGGGAGGAGGGCGTGTCAATGTACAAAGAATTCGGGTATCTTCCAGGGCAAGACACAAAGGTTTCCGTGGGGTGATGAGGTGAGTGGGGCCGTGAGCACCCTCCCAGGAGGGGACAGGCTCCACTGTCGGGCTTGTTGGTTTTGAAAATAAAAACGGGACCGGAGACAGCATGTCTGTTTGGTTGTTAGTGTCCCCCCACCCCCCACGGCTGCTCCGAAGTCTTTCCATCCAGTCCCAAGCATATACAGAGCAATTCTGGTCAGTATCCCATCTTTGAGAAAGGACGAGTAAAGAGAAAAAACAAAAGAAAACCGGAACTCCAGCCCCCCTGCCGGTGCGCACGACGACACTGATGCGAGGATCTCGGGACCAGAACGCAAGGTCACTGTTTCCATGTCCCAGGTCATGGCCATCCTGTCAGTGGCAGCCTCTCCTACTCTGCGCCAGGCCACCACCCAGCTGGCAGGATTCTCACTGGGAAGACTGGGGTGGGGGTGGAGGAGGGGCTGGAGAGGCAGGGAGGCCAGGACAGGAGGGAGGTCCAGGAGAGGCGGAGGAGGAGGAGGAAGGCGTCCTGGGAACAGTGCATGCCACCGGGTCACAGCGACGGGCTCGGCTGTGGTGGAATCCTGAAAGGGGTCGGTGGTCTGGCCCCTCCGGCCACAGGATGAGGGTGCTGGGTTCTGGGCTCCAAGGGTGCCACTGCTGTTGCCGCAGAAATCAAGCCAGAACACGTTCCCGCTCCTCCCCTGCCCGCTGCACAAACCAAAACCCCCAGTGGAAAACGGTGACTGCCTTTCCTTCTTTCCAAAAAAGGCCTTTTGAAAGAAACCACCGATTGTAAACTGTCCAGTTTATTATTATTTTTGATGGCTACAGACAATGTAGGCTCTCACACCTAGACTAGCTTTCCTGGTAGAAGGGCTTGGGCACAGTCAGCAGGGCTTCTGGTTTTCTTTTTTTTCCTTTTTCTTTTTCTTTTCTTTTCTTTCTTTCTTTTTTTTTTTTTTTTAAGAAGAAAGCATAGGGGTTGATTGGGGTGGGGGGCTTCTAGAAGCTTCCATTTAAAAAAATTTTTCCCCCAAAAAACCCCCCTGAAAACAAATAAAAAACTCCCAACAACGGTAAAATCTCAAACAAACAAACAAAAAAAATAACAACAAAAAAGTGTCATGTACGGAAAAGGTCCTTTGGGGAAAGAGCAAGGGGTGGGATTTTCCTGGTCACTGACTTGAAATACATTTTTGAGTTTTGTCCTTCATGTTTTATGGAATAAAGAGTTCGGCCTTTTTATTGCATGAAACTAAAATTGGGAAAGGTGGAGGGCGTGGGAGGGGGTTGAGGGAAGCAGGGAGATGCCCTCCCCACCAGCTCCTGGATAATGACACCTCACTTCTTGCATAATTTCTGGCATCTTCCCGCCTGCAATGCCGGCTCTCTCAGCGTCTTGGAGAAGGGGGAATCACACACTCATCGTCATGCTTGGAGAATACTAGAAGGGAGAAGCAGAGAAGAGGGGGTGAGGGTTGCGGTGAGGCCGCTGACACACCGAGGCGCGGGAGCCTGGTTTGGCTGCACAGAACTGAGCAGGGCTCGTTTGGGGCTGTGGCTGAGCTGAGGGGGCACATGCTGGCACAGAGTGGGGAGGGGGCTGGCAGGGTAGGATAAAGGCCAGGAGGCGGGAGCTAAGAACCACTTCTCAGTGCCAGCCTGCCCTTGTACTGGGAGCTACGGCAGCTGACGGGGCCTCCCTGCTCCTGCCCGAGTCATCCTCTCCTCTCCAGTCAGCCCCTGCCCTTGCCTAGCGCAGGCCTTCAGACTGCAGGCAACTGGCTTTCATGAGCTGGAGCACAGCCAGGGTACCCTGGGGTGGGGCCAGTCTGGGGCTCTGTTTTTGTTTTTGAGACAGGGATCTCACTCTGTCACTCGGGCTGGAGTGCCGTGGTGCGATCAAGGTTCACAGCAGCCTCAACCTCCTGGGATCAAGCAATCCTCTCACTGTTGCCTCCCAAGTAGCTGAGACTACAGGCATACACCATCATGCTGGCTAAATGTTGTATTTTTGTGTAGAGATGAGGTTTTGCCATGTTGCCCAGGCTGGTAGTCTGGGGTTCTGGAAAGCTGCTTAATCATAACACTGTGTTCCTCGAACGAGAATGCACACAGAAGCCCTCTATGGAAGAGCACATGGCTGACCCCTCTGTGTTGGGGGCCCTGAGAATCACTGGTTGCATGAACCTTTCCCCACTGGACAGATGGAAATGGCAATGCTGCCCCAACTCTCTCAGCCCAGGGCTCTCCCGGCCGCATCAGCTGAATTAGTGCCAGAGGCGTCCGGCCTGCAGAGCAGCCTCCAGCAGGCCCTACCAGCAGGCGGTCTCGGGTGGCGTCAGGGCTGCACTTCTGCTAGAAAAATAACTGAGGTAGAAAGCCCGTTAACTCGGCCACCAGCTCAGCTGGCAAGCTGTGGCTCGGCCCCGCAGCTCGCAACTGGTTAGGTGAGAGTCCCCAGGCCATGGGGATGACAGCAGTGGGCAGGGGCGAGGCTTACATTGTCGTTCTGAAAGGAGTGCAGGAAGTTCCCTCCTAGCTCGCCGTCATCTCGAGGGGTGCCTGGAGGATTGCTAATGCCACTTATGTTGTTAGGAGAATTCTGTGGAAAGAGGAGAGGAGGTGAGCGCCTGTGTCCCCAACAACCTGCCCACACAGCTGGGGCGCCGTCAGGGAGGCCAAGTGCACACTCACTTTTGGAAGTCCATCTATGTCACCTGACCCTGGAAAGAAAAAAGAATCCAATTCAGTTTCTTGCCTGCTCTTCCACGGAGGGTCTCCCCACCTCTCGGGGCTCCTCGGGCCTCTGAGCCCTTCCATCCAAGTCCCACACTGTGCGGAGGACTTTGTGCAGAGAAGTTTCTGGGTGGCATCCTTCTCTTAGGATCTTCCTGTGTACCCAGCCCAGCTGAGCCCGGAGCTAAGGCACAGAACTGGCTGCCCAGGCAGAGCGGGCCATGGCAAAAGCAGGGCCACTCACCTAACGATCCGTTCATGTGGTGTGGCTCCATGCCGCCCATGCCGCCCATCGGGCCGTCCGAGCCAGGACCCATTGGGAACTGAGGAAGAAGCACAGGACATGGCAGCTCAGTGGGCCCAGATCCTCTGCACCCCTCAGGTGGGGGGCTGCAGCCACACCAGAGTCCTGCTCCTGGGGAACCTCTGCTCTAGCAGGCTCTGCTCACACACACTCGGACATGCCCTGCCCGGGAGCTGGGCCAGGCTCCTCATCTGGGCCCTCCGAGCTGCAGAGCAGAGGTGCTCATTCCTATGTGCCAGGTGAGGGAGAGGGACTGGCCCGCTCCTACCCAGCTCCACGCAGAGGCAGCTCTCAAACCGAGTCTCTCAGATCCCACCACAGGGTCCTCTCCATCCCCCGTGTGGAGGATGTGGTTCCCCAGACAGAGGCACATGTGGACAGCTCTCCGACCACGCCAGCCCAGGGACCAGAACATCAGTGCTCCCCATCCCTGCTTCACAGGTGAGGAAACAGTGGCACTGGGGGAAATGCTCTGCCTGAGGTCCCAGAGGCTGGAGGTGGAGGAGCTGGGACTGGAACTTGATGGCAGGCCTGGAGCCGTCATGCTGGCCCTCTCCAAGCTCACACAAAAAAGTTAGAAATGACGTTTTCAGACGGGCGCGGTAGCCCCTGCCTGTAATCCCAGCACTTTGGGGGGCCAAGGAGGGTGGATCACCTGAGGTCAGGAGTTCGAGACCAGCTTGGCCAACACGATGAAACCCCGTCTCTACTAAAAATACGAAAATTAGCCGGGCAGGGTGGTGGGCGCCTGTAATTCCAGCTACTTGGGAGGCTGAGGCAGGAGAATCGCTTCAACCCGGAGGCAGAGGTTACAGTGAGCCAAGATCACACCACTGTACTCCAGCCTGGGTGACAGAGCAAGACTCTATCTGAAAAAAAGAAAAGGAAAGGGGAAAGGGGAGGAAAAAGGAAAGGAAAACGGAAAGGGGGAAAAAGGAAAAAGGAAGAGCAAAAGAAAGACAAGACAAGACAAGACAAGACATTTCCTGGGCCTTGGTGTGAGAAAAGGTGGGGTTTGATGAGGGGGAGGGAAGAGGGAGCTAGGACACTAGTCCAGGAGGCACTGCACGGCACCCTGGACTGTGGGGTGGTGGCGGGAGGTCACTAATGAGGCACCCGTGCAGAACTGATGATGTGGCAGATAGGGGCCCAGAGACAGTCGATTCTATCCATAGGCCTATATGGAGCTATCAAACTCATCTTGGAAAGGAAGGCCAGGAAGGTGACATCCCATAGCCACGAGTCCCAGGGCTGCGGAGGGTGGAGAGCCAAGGCCCTGTGATGCAGACTGGACGTGCATGGGGTGGGAAGGGAGTGGGGGTGTGGAACGGAGGACTGTTTGGTGCCTGGCTGCGACTGGGCACGACAAACGCAGAGCTGAGTCATACCTGAGCCTCAGCCCAGAGGAGCAGCTCACAGATACCCAACTACCCAACAGGAAGACTGAGATGCTGACTTCCAAAGAGCTGCAAAGTACAGCTGCAGCTTCAGAGCAAGGCAGAGAAATCATAATCGACTGCCTGGAGCAGGAGGAGAGCATCAACAAAGCTGAGGGGTAAAATCTGGGCAGGCAGAACCATCACAGAAGTCACTCTAGGTGAGGGTTCCGCATGAGCAGAAGGCTACCCAGTGGGTGGCAGCATGGCATGCCAGAGGCCAGAACAGGGTGTAAGGGGTAAGGCTGTGACCAGGCTGCAGGGGCACAGCTAGGGCATGAGCCACTTTCCTGTGCCCACCCACACTGGAGGGGACATCCTTGCCTCTCCAGTGGGACCCCCACCAAAGCAGTTCACAGGCTTTTGGGCACATTTTGCCATCTAGCAACAAATTTCATGCCTATTAATCGAAATGATAGAGGATGAGAGGAAGCCAACCCAGGAAATAGCCATGCTAGACCCGAAAAATTCCCAAATGTGGCAATACAGAATTATGCACAAGTATGTTGTCACTTTCACATGAATATGTTACTTTAACATCAATGTATAAAGAAACAGGTATTTTCTTCAAAAATTACCTATTATTGTGTACTTTCTCTGTGTTAACAGTTTTATTGAGATACAATTCACCTACCATACAATTGGCCCATTTAAAGGGTACAATTCAGTGGTTTTCGGTGATTTTACAGTGTTCTGCAACCATCACCACAACCAATTTTAGAACGCGTCCATAACCTCAGAAAGAAATCTTGCACCTGACTACAGTCATTTCCGTCTCCCTCTAATCCTGACCCCAGACAACTGCCCATCTACTTTCTGTCTCCATGGATTTGCCTATCTTGGACATGCCAATACATAGAATCATGTGAGCCTCTGTGGCTGGTTTCTTTCACTTAGTATGTTCTCAAGGCTCATCAGTGTTGTCACATGAACTTTATTCCTTCCCATGGACAAAAAGCAGTCTGCCGTATGGATATACCACATTTCATTTATCCATTCATCGGTGGAGGGAGCATTCAGGTTGTTTTCATTGTTTGGCTACTATGACTCATGCTTCCATGGACACTGATGTACAAGCTGCGTGCGGACACACGTTTTCATTTCTCTTGGGCAGATACCTAGGAGGAAACTGCTGGGTCATAGGGTAACCCAATTCTCGAATCACGCAGACATCACTAGGCTGTCTGATCTTTCTAGGAAACATCAAACTGTTTTCCAAAGCAGCTGTGCCATTTTACATTCCCACAAGAGTGTCTGAGGGCTCCAATGCTTCCACACCCTCCCAACACCAGTCATCATGTGTCGTTTTCACTACAGCCGTCCTCGTGGGTATGAAGTGCTATCTCACTGTGGTTTTGATTTGCATTTCCTAATGACTGACAATGCTGAGTGTCTTCCCACGTGCTTACCGACTATTGGTAATTTTTGGAGAAATGTCCATTCAGGTGCTTGTCCCTTTTTTTTTTTTTTTTTTTGAGATGGAGTTTCGCTCTTGTTACCGAGGCTGGAGTGCAATGGTGCGATCTCGGCTCACCGCAACCTCTGCCTCCTGGGTTCAAGCAATTCTCCTGCCTCAGCCTCCTGAGTAGCTGGGATTACAGGCACGCACCACCATGCCCAGCTAATTTTTTGTATTTTTAGTAGAGACGGGGTTTCACCATGTTGACCAGGATAGTCTAGATCTCTTGACCTCGTGATCCACCCGCCTCGGCCTCCCAAAGTGCTGGGATTACAGGCATGAGCCACCGCGCCTGGCCTGCTTGTCCCATTTTTAAATAGGGCTGTCTTTTTATTACTGAGTTGTTCTAAGCATTCTTTGTGTATTTTGAATTCAAGTCCCTTATCAGATACATGATTTGGAAATATGTTCTCCATTCCATTTGTTTTCTTACTTCCTGACGCGGAAGCACAGATGTTAAATCCCAGCAGAGTCCAGTTTGTCTGCTGTTTTCTTCTGCTACCTGTGCTTTTGGTCTTGCATCTTAGGCGGCTTTGCTTAACGCAGGTCATGAAGAAGGTCATTACTCCTATGCTTTCTTCAAGTTGTCATTTTAGCTCTAACATTTAGGTCTATGGTCTACTTTATTTTTATTTACTTATTTTTGAGACAGAGTCTCACTCTGTCAGCCAGGCCAGAAGGCAGTGGCGTGATCTTGGCTCACTGCAACCCCCACCTTCTGGGTTCAAGCGATTCTCATGTGTCAGTCGGCCGAGTAGCTGGGATTACAGATGCACACCACCATGCCTGGCTAATTTTGTATTTTGAGGAGATAAGGGGTTTTGCCATGTTGGCCACACTGGTCTTGAACATCTGACTTCAAATGAGCCACCGGTTTCGGCCTCCTAAAGTGCTGGGATTACAGGTGTAAGCCACCTTGCCTGGCCCCCCATGATCAACTTTGAGTTAACTTTTGGGTACTGCTCTAAGTTCAATCTCATCTGTCTGCATATGGATATTCAGTTGTCTCAGCATCATTTATTCTGTATTATTTACTTTTCTATTAGATTAATGCTATTACATAAACAATAGGAACTAGTTAACAGCAGCAATTAGTAGCAGTTAGGAGGCAGACTAGTTAAATAATTGATACGTATGAGAAAAAAATTTTTTTTTTTTTTTGAGACAGAATTTCGCTCCTGTTGCCCAGGCTGCAGTACAATGGCACGATCTCGGCTCACCACAACCTCCGCCTCCCAGGTTCAAGTGATTCTCCTGCCTCAGCCTCCCGAGTTAGTTGGGATTATAGGCATGCACCACCACACCCAGCTAATGTATTTATAGTAGTGACAGGGTTTCTCCATGTTGGTCAGGCTTGTGTCAAACTCCTGACCTCAGGCGATCCACCCACCTCAGCCTCCCAAAGTGCCAATATTACGAGCGTGAGCCACTGTGCCCAGCCAAGAAAAGGTAATATTTTTATGAGGTTTCTGTCCTCCGGTAAGTAACTTTTTACTCGAATATTTAAATTTTATAGGCTATATCACATTAATTATTTTATTTTTCAGATAATGAGGTCCTGCTCCATCATCCAAGCTAGAGTGGGCTCAAGTGATCCACCTACCTCAACCTCCTAAGTACCTGGGACTACAGGCTCTAGCCACTGCACCTGGTTTATTATTTATGTATAAGAAAAATAAAACATAGGCCAGGCATGGTGGCTTACACCCGTAATCCTGGCACTTTGGGAGGCTGAGGCAGGAGGATCTCCTGAGCCCAGGAGTTTAAGAACATCCACGGCAATAGTGAGACCTCATCTCTACAACACACAAAAAAATGAGCTGGGTATGGTGGCACGTGCCTGTAGTCCCAGCTCCTACTACAGTCCCTGTAGGAGGCTGTGATGGGAGGGATCCCTTGAGATCCCAGAAGTTGAAACTGCAATGAGCCATGACTGTGCCACTGCCCTCTAGACTAGGTGACAAAGACTCTGTCTCTAAATAAACAAACAAATATAAACACAATAGGATTAATGAAACAAACATCACTAATATTTAAATAAAAAATTACAATGTTTCTTTTTGACCCAGGATACATTAGAACATTTTGCTCTGCTTCCTTTCCCACTGGTCTCTGAATCGCCTGAAGCCTTTATAGCCTTTAGGACATCTTTTTTTTTTTTTTTTTAATCAAGAGATGGAGTCTGGCTCTGTCACCCAGTCTGGAGTGCAGTGGCGCAATCGGCTCACTGTAACCTCTGCCTCCTAGGTTCAAGCGATTCCCTTGCCTCAGCCTCCCAAGTAGCTGGGATTACAGACATGCACCACCATCCCCAGCTACTTTTGTTATTTTTAGTGGAGATAGGGTTTCACAATGTTGGTCAGGCCGGTCTCAAAGTCCTGACCTCAAGTGATCTGACCACCTCTGCCTCCTAAAGTGCTGGAGTTACAGGTGTGAGCCACTGCACCCGGCCTATGTATTTATTTTTTATTTTTTGTTGCTAAGACGGTAAGGATGTCTTGTTTTGTTACCTAGGTTGGTCTGGAACTCGTGGCTTTAAGTAATCCTCCCATCTCGGCCTCCCAAAGTGCTCAGATTATAGGCATGAGCCACTGTGCCTGGCCTCTATTTTATTGTAATTCCTTTTTCCATTCTCATCTCAATGCATTTCCAAATTAGAAAAGGACATCCTTCTTGTCTCACACTTTAAAAAATAGAAGTTTTCACAGCAAGCCAACATTTTCGCATCTTTTCTATGGCCAGCAATAATGACAGTCATCTCGCGGACACGCATCAGCGGCATTCTCCGGTCTGTGAAGCCAAAGATCTCATTAAGTACTTCGGCGTGTTTTGAGGAAATTGAAAAGTGACCCAAAACTTTCATTATGAAAGCTGGTATCACAGGTAAGCAAATTACACCCCTTTGTGACAGTGTCAGGTGTAAGGTGTGAACATTTAGCAGGTAAGATGTTTCCATTTTCCTTGGTAAGAAGCTTATAGACTAAATGAAATTTGCCCAAATTAACTATGTACTGTCTGCCAAATATGTAGATAAATGAGCAAAGTCTAGGTTGTATTTGGACAAGAGAACAACAATCTTTTCTGTCTTCAGTGACTTCACTAAAATCTTCACAAAAATCAAGACGACGATTTGAAACTCCAGTTTTCAAATCAACATACCTAAGAGCTTGTGGGAACCTGCCGCTGTGACTTGAGGCATCCCTTGATGCGCTCGGAAGCACGACTGTTGGGAGCATCAGACAGGATCAGCACTATTGGAAAGGGGCAATGCAACTCTTATCCCAAGTCCCCCTCCCTTTGGTTCACACACGGGACTTTTTTTTTTTTTTTGAGACTGAGTCTCACTCTGTCACCCAGGCTGGAGTGCAGTGGCGCAATCTCAGCTCACCGCAACCTCTGCCTTCCAGGTTCAAGCGATTCGCCTGCCTCAGGCTCTCAAGTAGCTGGCATTATAGGTGCCTGCCACTGCGCCTAGCTGATTTTTGTATTTTTAGTAGAGACGGGGTTTCACCATCTTAGCCAGGGTAGTCCTGAACTCCTGACCTCGTGATCCACGTAGCTCGGCCTCCTGTAGTACTCAGATTACAGGTGTGAGCCACCACGCCTGGCCCACAGGACTTTTAGTTGCAACCTCCAAATCAGGAAATGTAACCTTCTTGGTTTGTAGTACAATAAAGGGAACAAGAAGGTAATGGTGTCCATTCACATTCAAGGAGTATGCCCACGCTAATTCAGCAACCGCTGTTTTTGACTCAGAACGGCTGTCCCTTTCGAGGTCAAAAAAACCTTTATTTGGAAAGATACGCCCCAGACTTGGGAGACTCAATGTTCAACATGCTTCCGCCTCCCCTTCTCCACATGCCCAATCCCACATTCTTTTCCGTACTCGCCGCAGTACATTCTGTTTGGGTTCTTTTCTCCCTGATCCAGTTGTGTGTGTCCTTGCATCTGTCATTAAAGTAACATGGTCATTGAGCCTTCTTTTCCAGTGATGCCTGGGGTCACACTGGTGCTGGCATTGTCATCGTTCTCTTTTTCATCATCTGAACTCTTAAGAAATACGGTCACAACATTCACAATGTCAAGACTGAAACCAGCACCATCTAGACACAAAGCCTAACGGTGCATCTGCGGCAGACTGCTAGGCAGATGCTGCTAACCCTGACTGCAGCGCGCAGTGCCGCAGCCCTGGGTGATGTCATCCGCAATGAGTCACAAGCCCTGATGCAGCATCCATGGCCAGGAAACATGGCGACAGTGACCACTCGAGGCAGACAGTCCATGCATTCCCATCCGATGCTAAAAACAGTGCTATCATCCCTCTGCGTGGCTTTTAGACTTTTCCGCCCAACTTCCGCATCACTGACAAAACCCAGGACTTTTTGTGTCTCGGGAGTCCTCGGGATGTAGGGCCTTTAGTATTAAAAGCCAGATGGTTGGTCACACCGGTGAGGACCCTGGTGAAGCAGGCAGGCCAGAGACCCTCCCTTGGGGCTGCTGGGAGAGAAAACATGGGCAAAGTCCAGCATGGGACAGCCCAGGCTCGGGGTTTAACATGTGGGGTGATCTGGGTGTCACCACAGGAATGGAGCCAACAAAACCAGAGTGCCCCAAAAGCCCCCTCCCCCCCACAACCAGGTCACAGCCTCGCACTTTGGGGCCCCAGGCCCACTCTCTGGCTCTACAGTCTGCAGACCTCCTTTCCAGACCCTGAGGTCCTGCAGGGGCAAGGCTGAGTTCACCTGAGGCCTGCGTGGAGGAAGAACAGAAGGAACTCGAATGGAAGGGTTGACTGTGGAGGGGAAGCAGGTCAGGCCCTGTCCCTGGGGAACTCCTGCTAGGTGGGGAGACAGGCTGCAGCTGACTAACCAAGTCCCATCCAGTGGGTGCGGGGGACACAGGAGGAAATGGGGCAAGCAGCAATCAGAAATGGAGAAATGTGAGCTGCAACATCACCCAAGGGCCACAACTCTGACAGGCGAAGAGGCTGCCAGGTACAGGAGTTCCTGAGCTCCTGGCAGCAGCCCCTGCTGCTGGCTCCACCCTCAGCTCCACAGCCCCAGAAACAAGCCCAGGAGGGGAGGGATCACCTGGACCAGCACAGCCAGTCAGCTGGGCAGGGACCATGCCAGACCCCACCTGCAGCCTGGCGCTTCCCCCCCCCCCCACCCGACCAGCATAGCAGGAGGCAAGTCCCAGAGGCATGGCCTGCACCCCAGCTCTAATCAGAGAGTGGGCATCGCCCCACACTTTCCTCTCCCACCCCCTGCCGGCTATGAAATGGGAACTGAGTTGCCCAAGAGTTAATCACTTTTCTGATGGTTTATTTTATTCATCTTTGGTAACAAATGGCTGAAATCAATTAAACTTGCTTTCCCCTCAGCTGATGAAGTTAATTATGATTTGTTATGGTGTCTGATATGTAAATTATTAGAAAGCAGACTTACGTTGGACCGGCTGCCTCCAGGCGGCACCGGATTAATCATTGTGTAGATGTTGTCACTGGAATTTGTTGAATCTGTAGAACAGTGGAAACCCACAAGTCAGGGTGATTAATTCATTTCTTAATTAAAACAAACTCATGGCACTTGAACTCATTCTTTTGTATTTTATCACCTAAAATTTCCTCTAAGTACCACCATTTTCTGGCTAATTTGTATTTAATGAAGATTCACAAAGTTTTTAATCACAGAAAATTCAACTGTGAAAACCACTCAACCTCAGCAGTGTGGACACGGCACAGGGGGATTACGGGTTCAAATTCTTGTCTCCCCACCCCACACCAAATCTGGGGTCTCCATACGCTGCCTGGGACAACGTAGGGGCAGCAGAACCACCACCTGTGCTCTCCCCAACCACCCTACAAAGTGGTTTTAATCAAATCAGGGAAAGGGAAATGTGGCAAATTACCCAGAGGCCACCCTGCCAGGCTGATGGGGCAGGAGAGAGAGGCAGGGATGGGGCTGGAGACGCATTAACATATGGAGTGGGTGCATGTGGCCCAGTCGGAATGTAGGTCATGCAGCTCATCAAAATGCAGCAGCAGAGAGAGAGAGAGCGAGCCGGAGCGGGAGCCCAGGATCCCGGCCGTGGCCAGCTCCACCCCTGCAGCCGAGCAGCTTCCCTGCTATGGGGAGCTGAGGAGGGGGGCGGGGGAGAGTCCCCTCCATCTCCCCAATTAGCCAGAAAAGTCTCCAGCTAAAACGTTTCTATCAGGAGCAGGCACTGTAATTCTTGGGCAGAAATCCAGCTACCTCTCACTTTTTATTTTTGGGGTGGGTAAGGATCGTATGTTGAATTCCTTCTAGCTGGCTGGTACGCTATTCTTAGCTGGGAAAGAAACATAATTGTGATGCTGTGTGTGTGTGCGCACATGCCCACGTGTGTACACGCATGCCCTCTTTTGTTTAAAGAAACAGGGAGAAGGGATCTCCTATATAGAGGACCAGAAGCCAGGAGCTATGGAAACTGGGGAGGTAGCACACCTTAGAATCCCAGGCCCAGGATGCCTGAAGCCCAAAGCCCCTCTTTGAGTCATCTGGGGAAACGCCCACCCGGAACAGGGTTCTTCCCAACAAGAGGGATTCAAGGGCAACGAGAACCCTTCTTCCTGGACTGCTCTGCTCAGCCCTGTCCTTTATAGTGCAGCATCAGAGAAGAGGAGCGACCGAAGGCCACACAGTGGCGAACCCCGTCCCCTAAATGCCCAGTGGAAGCTGTGCTGCTCAGGAAGGAGTGGCTGGTAAGCTCTGGCTCTGCAACCTGCCCTCCAGGACTCTGGCAACGTGACTCCCCTGCCACCCGCTTTCCCCTCAAGCACTCTTACCTGCGGGACTGGGCATAATGGGTGTTCCTGGAGGGCCACCACCACCAGGGGGTCCCTGAAGATGAGATAAAATTGACATCAGATGCCCACAGGGGTAACGCATGTGGGGAGGGGCCAGCACGCTTCCTCCCTGGTCAGCAGCGACTGCTCGCCCCCGGCACAGCCGCTGTCATCTTACTGCACTCCCAATGCTCAGTCAGCTAAAGTGCGCAAGCTTGAGAAGTGGGTTTGGATTCCCCTGTCCCTTTCTTCAGAACGAAGAGGCCCCTGTGGGTGTGTGTGCCCACATTATGTGCTCACACACATGCCCACTGGAGAGGCCTGCGGACGCCAAGCAGCCCACTGGTCAGCTCCCCAGAAGGAAATGCCACCCCCAGGTCTGGTTTGGGGATTTCTGGGCCAACCTCGGGTCTATACAGATACGTGAATATTGACAGGAAGTTCTAGCAGCTTGGATCCTCTGCTCAGAAGAACAAGGGAAAGGGAAAGAAATGAGGACCCTGAGCAGTTCTCTTGCACACTCAGTCCCATGTGGTTAGACATGCAATGCCCCAAACCCACGCACTTACCACATAGGTACCGGGTGATGAGGAGGAGTATGGAATCTAAAAACAAGATGTTGGGGAGCCCCATGTCAGAGTCACTGAGTGCCCTCAGCTGCCAAACCTCCCTGAGGACACGACCCACTCATCACAGGAAAGGCATCGCCAACCAGTGAGCTGGCCACCTGTTTGGGTCCCCCGGGAGGGCCCGGATGTGGCTGAAGCCCAGTTCTCTCTGCTACACTGACCTGACCCTGAGACCCTGGTCTCTTACTCCCCAGTCCTGGGAGGGAGCCATAGATACAGTGGGGACATAGGAGGCCCTCCAGTTTGAGAGGGCAGGAAACAGCTTTACCCCACACTCCTCTGGCCTTACCCCACTGTCTGTGCTGAGCCCCTCACCCACACCTTCCAGGCCTGCTGGGGAGGAGGAGATGGGCAGGGGCCTCCACTCTGAACAGTGCTCTCTCAGCCCAGGTTCTCAGCTTACTCTTTAGAGGAGTGGGCTGGCTGGGCAGGCAGGGCAGGGGTGGAGCCCTTGATGACCCCTGAACATTACTCCCAGGCTTCCACCTCCCCATGGCCTTCCCCTAGAAGCATCCGGAGAGTACTACTGCATCTCCCCTCCCCGTGACACCTCCACCTGGGGACAGTAGCTCCCCTGCACCCAGAACCCCTCCCCTGGCAAACACCACCTCACACGACCTAGGTACTCACTGAGTTAGCACTGTTAGGATTGGGCCAGGGTCTGCCAGCTCCCGGGCCCCTGAGAGAGGGAGAAAGAGATGTGGACAATGAAAAAGGTGCCGTCAACTCCAGGGGCAGGAGGCGGCAGGGGCAGAAGGGAAGGGCTGAAATCGTAACAGGAAGTCCTACCTACAGCCCTGGTCAGGTCAGTAATGGCTAACTTCACGGAAATGCATGAACTGCTTTAAATGACAGGCAAACTTTACAAAATACATAAAATTAGACATAAAGTATGTAAAATCCCCTCTGGATGAGCATTTTCCTAGAAGGGAGTCCACATCCTCACAATGGGGTTAAAAATCGTGAGTGCACTAGAGAGCAGTGGCTAAACTGTCCAGGGGTTCCTCTTGACTCTGCCACTGAAAGCTGCATGAGCCTGAGCAGATTACTTCACCTCTCTGTGTGCCTTGGTGACCTCATCTGTAAGGGGGGATAAGAATAACCACGTCAGGCCAGGCACAGTGGCTCACACCTGTAATCCTAGCACTTTGGGAGGCCCAGGCGGGTAGATCATTTGAAGTCAGGAGTTTGAGACCAGCCTGGCCAATATGATGAAACCCCATCTGCACTAAAAATACAAAAATTAGCAGGGCATGTTGGTGGGTGCTTGTGATCCAAGCCATTCAGAAGGCTGAGGCAGGAGAATTGCTTGACCCGTGAGGCAGAGATTGCAGTGAGCCAAAATGGTGCCACAGCACTCCAGCCTGGGCAATAGAGTGAGACTCAGTCTCAAAAAAAAAAAAAATCACATCACAGGGTTATCATGAAGATTAGGTGAGCTGATGCATGTAGTATGCCTGGAACTGTGCCCAGCACACAGAGGCACTCTATGAGGCTGAGCTCTCATCACCAGGATCGTCAATATCCTCATATTACCGATGGGAAGACTGAGGCCCAGAGGAGTACCAGCAATGACTCCTATCATGAGTCTCCCAGGGTGCAGGCAGAGGGTGGGAAAAGGAATGGGCTCTGAGCCACTGGCCGGGTTGTTTTCGCCTTACATGTTAATCCCGGGCATGGCGGGGCCGAGGGAGTTGGGTGGTGGTCTCATGCCGCTGCCGTAATTCTGCAACGATAACCAAGGGTCAGTCTATGAGAAGGAGAAGGGAACCGAAGAGAGGAGGGGGGAGTAGAAACAGACAGACAAAACAGTGTGAGGGTTAGTCTGTGAAAAGGATCGATGAGAAAACATAACACATTCTTTCAAAAACGGTGGGGTGGGTGGGAACCAAGTCACAGCGACCACAATGACAAGCCAGCACAGACGGACAGTCACAATATTCAATGCACTTTCAGGGGCTTTCAAGATGAAGTTCTCAAAAACATGTGGACATCCAGCAAGCCGCTGCTGTCTCTGGGCTCCCACAATGCTATCCTGTACCTTCCCCCTGGGGCTCAGGCAGGTTAAGAGGGGACAGACTCAGTCTTAGAACCTACTGAGCAGCTCTGGGGCAAGGAGGCTGCTAGGAGGCGGGAAGGAGAGGGGTAGGTGTGAATGGGGGGAAGGGAGCCAGCACTCCTGAGAAGCCTGTCTGAGGCTGCTGCAGTACAGACACCTTAGCCTGCCCCAGGTCCAGGTGGCAGACCCACCCCACCTATGCATCAGCATCAGAGGCCCTCAACAGGTACGATGTTGGGAAGCAGGAGAAAACTCCATCTCTGTACTCAGAGGGTTCACCATGACGTGTGTGGGGGCGTTGCTTTGTTTTTTGAGATGGCGTCTTGCTCTGTTGCCCAGGCTGGAGAGCAGTAGTGGAACCCTAACTCACTGCAGCTTCGACCTCCTGGGCTCAAACAATCCTCCCACCTCAGCCTCTCACGTAGTTGGAACTACAGGCATACACCACCAAACCAGGCTAATTTTTTTTTTTTTTTAGACAGAGTTTTTTTTCGCTCGTTACCCAGGCTGGAGTGCAATGGCGCGATCTCAGCTCACCGTAACCTCCACCTCCTGGGTTCAGGCAATTCTCCTGCCTCAGCCTCCTGAGTAGCTGGGATGACAGGCACGCACCACCATGCCCAGCTGATTTTTTGTATTTTTAGTAGAGACGGGGTTTCACCACGTTGACCAGGATGGTCTCGATCTCTTGACCTCGTGATCCACCCGCCTTGGCCTCCCAAAGTGCTGGGATTACAGGCTTGAGCCACTGCGCCTGGCCTCAAACCCGGCTAATTTTTAATTTTTTTTTTTGTAGATATGGGGTCTCACTTTGTTGCCCAGGCTAGTCTTGAACTCCTGGGCTCAAGTCTCCTCCCGCCACAGCCTCCCAAAGTACTGGGATTACAGGCATGAGCCACTGTGCCCAATGTTTGAGAGAAAAGTCTACACAGAACTCACAAAGTCCCAGCAGTCCAGATTCAGCTCAGGATGGCCCATGAGGCAGAGTGGGGTGGGTCACGGGCACCTGGCCTCTTATCACGTTCATCTTTTGCTATAACCAGGCCAGTGTTGCTCATCACCCCATCTCCAAGGGTCCGTTTCCATGCAAGAATAATACATGCCACGCTTCTCTGCTCCCTCCTTGGCAGGCTCCTACTTGTACTCCAATACTCAGCTCTAATAGCAGCTCCTCTAGGAAACCCTCCTGATCCTATCCCTCGGGGCTGACTGCTCCATCCCTGTTACTCCCACAGTGCCTTCTGACCTCCCTCCTCTGCCCCCACACCACACTGGGTTCTATCATGGCCATGCCTGTCCATTTCCCATTGGACTCCCAAGTGCCCTTTGAAGGTGGGGCTGTGTCTTGAGGATCATACCCCGACCCCACATACCCAGTGGCACAGACTGGTGCTCACTACGCCTACAGCGAGGCGATCAATGAAGATGTGAGGAAGTGAATGCAAGGAGAGCAAAGGAAGCCGGGCTGCAGCCTACGCTCTGCCCTCGTAGGAGAATTCGAAGTAGGTTGCTTGAATTTTGACGGCAAAGAAACAGCCAGCACTTGCTGCCCTTTACCGAGTGCATGACACACTTTATGTACAGTCTCGTTTGATCCGTATGACAACTCCAGGAGGCCGGTATTGTTCCTACTTTACAGAAAAGGGGACTGAAGGTCTGAGGGAGAAAGTTTTGCCTCAAGTTGCAGTGAGTAAATGGCACAGCTGGGGTTCAAACTCGGATCTGCCGGCCACCAGATTCTGCATGCTTAGCCAAGCAACTGGTGGAAGTGGGTGGGAAGGGGGACAGAATGGGAAGACAGAGACCCAGAGGTGACACTCACAGAGCCAATATCGGGCCGATGGTGGGTTCCACATCCAGGGGCCATCTGCCAAATCTCACCACCCTGGGGCCACCTGCTCCACTTTGTGAGTCACAGAGAGGCTTGGAGTCGGGAAGAATGTCCAGACAGGATGCAGATGATTTCAGGAGCAACACCAGGCTGGCAGGCAAGGAGCCAGACCTGGGGCCAGAGGGCAGACCCCATATCACCCTGTGCCTGCTTAGGGCACGGGCTTCAAGCAAACAGCGTCAGTCTTGGGGGCCTGTGCTGGGGCCAAGCCCACTCTACTGCAGCGGGGTGAGCAAAGCCCGAGACCTGACGTCAGAACACAGGAAGGCTGGCCTTGGCTTGGCTGCCTGCTTGCTGACTCCAGGCAAATCACCAAATGACAGTAGTGCTTACTCCATGCCAGGATGTACCACAGGCTCTATGTGCCCTGCTACGATTAATCATCACAATGACCCCTTTACTCCACCCACTTTAGAGACCAGAAAACTGAGGCAGAGAAGAGTGATGACCCCACTGTGCAGCTGTGCATGGCTGAGCTGGGGTGAAGCCCTGCAGCGTGGCTCTGGCTTTAGAGCCACAAACCCCTCTGCTGTGCTGCCTTGTCTATAAAATGGGGACAAAGAGCCCATGTGTTTCCACCCTTGCAGGTCTCAGTGGATCAAATGAAACAATGGTTCTGAAGTGCCCCGTAAGCCCTGGGAGGTGTGCATTGATTTGTGATGTCAGCAGCAGAACAAACACCAAAGCCCTTAATGCTGCTGTAGCATCACAGAAGCTCGGGTCTTAAAGGGCCCTTTCTAATCCCCTCAACAAATCTCAGCCTCATCTCCCCACCTGCTGCTCTAGGACAAGCAGCTCGCTACCTCCCCAGGCCTACTCTCCACTGTGTGTACAGCCCAGTTGACTAGAGAGGTCTTCCAGATGGAGTGCAGGAAAGAGCTTTACCCCGCACTCCAGCTTCCAGGACTGCAGCCGCCTCTCCACCTAGGAAAAAGCCCTGCACCTCAGAGCAAGAGCAGAAGCCTGGGATGCCTCAGCATGGATTGGGGTGAAAGGAAAGGACTAGCAGTCTCTCTCTTGACATGCAGCGCACAGCTTTGGGCTGGAAGGCTCAGGGTACACTATCCTGCTGCTCCTGACCCTGCCCAGCCTTCGAGAGCCTCTCCAAAAGCCAGCATGGCAGCTTCCTAGAGGGAGCTTCTCCCTCAGTCCTGCTGCCTACAGCGGCACACACCTTGGAGGACCACTCGCACCTCATAATTTCACAGATGACAATTTGGAGACCCAGAAAGCCAGAGACTTGTCCAAGGCCACATAGATGTCAGGAGTGAGTATCAGGCTGAAATCGGGTTTGCAGGGATGTTTTCTCACATAGAACAGGAACACCTGGAAGTTCAGACTTGGTAGAAATGGGTTTCCTCTTTGGTCAGCTCCTGCCTGCCTGCAGCACCACACAGCTGAGGTAATGATGGTGAAGCCATGCAAGGTGTGGTCATTAGCAGATGTCCCTCTGCCATCAGCACCACTCTGCAGGAGCAGGGGCGGCCGGGCAGAAGGGAGGAGCCTCCAGTGCTGGCCACATTCACAGGGGCCTGTCTCCTTTTACCCCTCACCCTAGTCCCCACTTGGGTGCCCCAGACCCTGGGCAGAGGACGTAATCCACAGTCAGAAACAGTACAGGCACCCCTGACCACAGCCTCAGCTCTGCCCCTGCCAGCTCCACAGTGAGAAGGGACTGAGCTGCTGGCTGGGCTGGGGCCTGGAGTCAGTGGCTGCTGTTCCCTCCTGCCACTGCCTTGGGCTTTCTAGGTGCCTACTGTTTAAACCTGGATCTGCCACCCCTGCGAGTCTGCATTCTTAGCCAAGCATCTTGTGGGAGGCAGGTGGGAAGGAGGACCACCCAGCACTGTATTTACCTTAGGGGATAACTCTCTAGTCTATAGGATTCAACTACCAGAGTGGACTTGAGGCTGTCCAGGCCATTTTCTGGGCAGTGGGGGCCGGCTATCTCATGCTGGGACACCCCTCAGGGGCCACCAAGGTTAAGTTCCTCAAGGGTCCACATTCCTTCCTCACCAGCCTGGGGTGCTCAGGACCAGGACTAATGACACACCCATCTCTTTTGGGAGCCTCTGCTCAGTGGCACTAAGCTTGGACTGGCCCTGGATCAGCCCCAGGAGATGGAGGAGGCACAGGATAGTCCTGGGGGCTGTAGATTCTCCTTTATCTGAACTCTCAAATACAGACAAACCAGGGTAGTGACCTGATTCTATGCTGTCTTGGCTTCAGCCCCAGCCTGAATACCAGAAATGCTGACATGTCAGTGGCTCTGGGAATTGGCACCCAGGGGGTCTGGGAGCCACAGCACTTCTGATGGGGCCTGGCATTCTCTCTACTAAGTCCGACCAGGAGCTCCTCAGTTGCAGCTTCATCTTATTAGAATTCACTTTTGATACACTACGATAAGAAATTACTACCTGGTATCAACATACATAGAAACTTTCAGAAAGAAGGGGACCAAGTACAAGTACTGTCTCCTTTCTGGCACTGGCACTTTACGAAGCCAGAGTAAAATCTGTCTGGAGCACTGAGGACGAAGGACAGGGTGATGCCTGGATTGCTGGTTCCTCTGAGACATTTAGGCTGACATGTGACAGACTCACATTTTGTCTGTTTCAAAACCTTATGTCACTCCATTTGGTTTTAAAATAAAGCAGCCCCCTGACCACACTGTACCTTTCTTTGTTCAGAACGTTCTGGGGTGGTCGCTGATTAAAGCAATCTAATTCCTCGCTGCGAATCCCATGGCGATGGTCTCCCACCTTTGTGCCTGGTCTCAGCACAGCGCTGTGCGTGTGGTGTGCTTACTCTAGGCTGAAGGGGCTGGCTGCCCTTCCTGACAGCCCGGGCTGTGGCAATAGGCAGGGCTGCCTTCCCTAAGCTCAGGGCCTGCCAGAAGAGGAAGGGATCCACAGGACACCATGTGGGGACTTCATAGGGAGGCTTACATTTCACAGCTGCTATTTTGCCCGCCCTCCAGTAACCCCACGAGGCCATCACTTGGTGCCCATTTTGCAGATGATGGACTGGAGGCCCAGCCAGGCTGAGCTGCTGTCAGGACTATGCTTTCTGGAACTAAGTTCTGAGCTCGCCCCTGTCCTGCCCAGAGGGCAGCACCCTCAGGGGAGGGAGAGAAAGGCCTGGGGAATGGGGATAGTCTACCCTCCACCTCAGAGTCCAAAACCACCAGGCTCTGCTGGGCCCAAGATGAGCCCCAGCTGACCACAGACCCTTCAATCCATCCTGTACATCAACCTTGTCTAGGCCCAGTGCCATGCTGATGCCAGGCCTTCCTGACCCCACTGATGGCCCAGTGCAGATACCCTGGGTTGCTTCAAGGGAGGTTTGGCTCTGGGATTTAATACTTACCCTATCCAGAAGGGTACAGGAAACATGGGTGAAGCACTTTAGGGTCACCACATTGATAAAGCAAAATACAGAGAAGGAGAGATGCTTCCAGAGCTCCTGAGGTTGGCAAGGGTGTGCAATATAAATAAACAAGGGTGAGCTTCTCCCTCTCCCGCCTTTGACAATCCTGGGGTCAAAGGGGAGCTCTACCACTTGTCCACTGTTTGGGTGAGGCCAGGAGTCTCTCTCTGCAGGGCCTCAGGCTCTGGGAACCTCACCTCTTTAGAGTGTGCCAAAGAGTGTGCTGGACTACAGGCCGGGGCAGACATGATGAGACATCCACCACACCCAGAAGTAGTTCTGAACTGCCAGCACACCCTGCTGCCCTCCAACAGCCTGACATCCACTCCCAGCCTTTAGAATCTGTGTTCCGATGGTCCTAACAAACTGTTAGTGGCTTTGCCAGAAAAGAAAAAAAAGAAGAAACTGAAAGCACTCCCCAAACCCAAGCAACTAGAGGCCTGAACATTGGTTTTAAGTCCCTCAAGTTGGAAAACACAAGTAGCTTCCTTAGGGGGAGCATTCCGTGGCCACCATCACACGGAGAACTTGACCCTGGCCGGGCGCAGCGGCTCACACCTATAGTTCCAACACTTTGGGAGGTCGAGGTGGGGGGATTGCTTGAATCCAGCAGTTCAAGACCAGTCTGGACAACATGGCAAGAGCCTGTTTCTACTAAATATATGAAGATTAGCCAGGCGTGGTGGTAGAAGCCTGTAGTCCCAGCTACTTGGGAGACTGAGGACGTAGTGAGCAGAGACGGCACCATTGCACTCCAGCCTAGGCTGAAACCCTGTCTCAAACAAATTAAAAAAAAAAAAAAAAAAGAATTTGATTCCTGCTAAAAGAAAAAAAAAAAAAAAAAAAAGGAACTGGATACTGAACCCTGCTCTTTCCAGCAGCCCCCAAAGTCAGGCATCGTTCTTATTCCCATTTCACAGATGCAGCTGCTAAGCCTCTGAGAATCCATGGGCTGGGTGGCAGAGTTAAATTTTCCCTCCTCAGATTCCATCCTCCTGAGTCACACAGATCCCATGACATCTGACAATCCAAGGCCACTGCTGATTTCTACAGCAATAAAATGTGACTGCTGTGCGGCTCAGGCTGTGGGGAAGGAGAGCTGTATCTGACTCGGAAGAGGGGAAGCTCTGTTCCTACCCTGCTCCCACCCCCTTCCTTAGGCAGGCAGCCCTGCAGAGGTCAGCTCCAGGCAGGGCTGCCAGGCAGGAAGGGGCCACTCTGCAGCTTAAAAGGAGCCAGTAGAAACACGAACTTTGGAGGATTCGCGGAAGGAACAAAACCAGAATACTGGAGCTGCAACTGCTGCAGGCTTGCTTCCTTTTAGGATTATGGGGCCGGCAGAAGACAAAGACCTCTCTAAAATCTTTCAACACCACAGATGTTCCAACCACCACTGAGAAGAAAGTGGTGGCTTGGGCTTGCTGTAAATACAATTCTGGGATGGAGCGGAGGACTATGGTTCTGTGGGGCAGACGCCTCTCCCTACAGAAGGGAGCACGTGTGGGCAGGCATGGGGGGCACTACTCCACCCCCAGGGGACCCAGAAACCAGTGCAGGGGCCCAGAGTCCGAACACCTGCACGCACGCAAGGGAGCGCCCAATGCAACACGTCCCAGGCAGAACAGAAGAGAATGGAAAGAACACCTGGAAACAAGCCCCTCGCCTTATTCGGATCTCCAGCTTCCTCTAGTCAGCGGCTAAAGCATTCCCAAGGCGGGTGGAACATCACGGGTGCTCTGCCACGGCTACTACAGGAAACAGAGCCACGTGCAAACACCCAGAGAAACACCCAGAGGGTTGGGGGCCGCCACAAGATGGTTCCACAGCGGAACATCTGTCAGACCTGAGCTGCGACGGCCCTCCCTGGGGGTGTGGAGCTGGCCACAGCGGCGATGACTTTCCTGTGACCGTAAGAGGTCTAGGAGGTCCCTTTGTGGCCACAGAGCCCTCTGGTCAGAAAGAATCCTGGCTGAAGTGGGTGCTGGGGTCCTGCCAGTGTAGTCCCCACTCACCAGGGAATCATGGACATGGCACCCACTTAACAGGGAAACTAAGGCCTGCTGGAGACCACAGAGGTCAAATGACGCATCAAGGACAAACACATGCCAAGTATCTGGCAGCGCTAGGAATGCTGCTCAACTGTCCTGCCTCGGGGGCACAACAGATGGTGGCCCTAAGCCATCTCAAGTCCACCTCACCCAGGAGGAAGCAGCCCTGGGGTTCAGGAGCTCCGTGCCCTTCTTCAGATCCCGTGATAGAACACCACACCCCAAAAGGGTCTGCCAACTACAAGGCCCTAGCTGTCCCCTTTTCCCTAGCTCCCTGCGGACCCCTCAACTCTGCCTATCCTCCAAGAGGGGCTGCCCTGAGCAGCACATGAGGCCAGCTCGCCAAGGGAGGGGACAGGAGCAGGGGCACAGACGCGCCCCCCCTCACCTCTGTGAACTGAGAGATGTGGAGACGGACAGACTGTGGGAAGAGGAGAGCAGGCGGGTGCAGACAGATGCCAGGGAGACGGGCGGACAGAAAGATGGTGCTTACCTGTGGGCCGGGCCCCATGGGCCCCATGCCTCGGGGAGGGTTCATTCTCTGCATTGATCCTCCCATGTTGGGGTGGGCTGCGTAAGAGAGGAAGCACGTCGTGGGCCTGCAGGAGCACAGGGAGGAGGAGCTCTCCTGACACTCCCAGCCACCCTAGGCCCACCCTGTCCTCTCTACCTTGTTGTCGTGTGGGATCCATGGAATTGGGCAGCAATGGCTGTGTCCCAGGAACTCCTCCCGGAGGCTGAAAGAGATGTAAGACACGCTGAGGAGCTGCTCCGGAGCTGCTGGACCCAGGGAGAGGCATCTACCTGTCCACCCAGTTCCCCGCCTGACCCTGTGGGGCCACTCATGGCCTCCCTGAGACTACTTCTGCTGCCTGCCGGTGGGGGAAGGTCACCCTAGGTGTACCAGTCAGCTGGCACTGGTGTTAGCTAAAACTGTGGCACTGTTGGGGAGCTCTGTGGAGGGAAACCATGGCCCCATCCCACTGTCTTGGGGTAGGGAGTCTGCATACCCATCAGAGCTCTGAAGCGCGGCAGGAACATTCTCTAGGTATTGCTCTGGCTGTACCACCAACCACCTTCTTCTCAGGGGCAATGCTGCCCACTCCCTCCTTCTGCCCAAACCCCAGCCATGCGGTTGAAGCCAAACCCCATCCTGCCTTTGTCTCACAGAGACATTCCTCATTTTAGCTCGACTTCAAATTATAGGGACTGAGACACCCACTACCTAAAATCCTATCACTGTGGGAAGCCCTGTTTAAAAGGGAACAGAGGACGAGGAAGGCTTTGGGATTGAGATGGGGAAACGGAGGTCACAGGCCTGAGGGCTCCCAGTCACAGGCTGCAGAGGTAGCCACTAGGAGAGGGGCAGGGGTGCTGGATGAGAACCCGGTTCCAGAGCTGGGGCCATCGGCAGAGCTGGTGTGGTTACTAAGGAGAAGGTAAGCCCGGCGGGGAGGGGCACGGGTTTCCGGGGTGAACACTTGGCATACACACTGTGAAAAACTATTAAAAGCAATTTACTTGAGACTGAAGTTATTTCAGCTGCAACTGGAAAAAGAGAGTAGGAGTTGCTGGCAGGGGAAGTTTGTTTCTAGGACCCCATCCCTTAGGGCTAAACATGAGCCTTTGCCTTTGAGAGGAAAACCCTTTGGTGACAGCTGGTCATCTTTCCTCATCTGCAGGTGCCAATGCTGCTCAAAGGCTGGGCATCTGTGACAGGGGTCTGTGCCCAAGGGCCCCAGCCCAGGCTGTGCTGCTGTGGGGGAGGCTGGGTGGGGAGCTCCTCTGTCTCGAGCTCAATGGTGACCTCCAAAAAGGTTCTGAAACGAGGTGGTGCAACGTGAAGGGACAGATTGTCACTGATTTCCCTAGCTTCAGAATGGAACAGGGGAGCAGGTGTGTGAGGACTGTGTGAGGGCCTAGGGAGTGCCTGATGTTCACCAAGCAGAACTGGTATTTGTTTTTTTTTAAAGACAGTCTCTCGCTCTGTCACCCAGGCTGGAATGCCGTGGTGTGATCATAGCTCGCTGCAGCCTTGAACACATGGGCTCAAGCGATCCTCCTGTCTCAGCCATCCCAATAGCTGGGACTACAGGCACGCGCTGTTACCTCTGCTAATTTTTAAATTTTTTTTGTAGAGACAGGGCCTCACTATGTTGCCTAGGATCATATCTAACCTGGGCTCAAGGGATCCTCCTGCCTCAGCCTCCCAAAATGCTGGGATTACAGGTGTGAGCCACTGCACCTGGCCCACAGTGGCATTTAGTACCTGCTGTTTCCGTCTGCCTGGGGTGCTTAGCAACTGTTTTTCCAATCCTTGGATTTTAGTTGTTCCGGCCTCTCACTTTCTCCCAGTCCTGCTTCCTGGCCCCAGGTTCCCTAGCACTGAATCACTTGGCTGGTTTATGCCTGCCCACTGGGGGTTTGTGGTTTTTATAGAGTCCTGGTGACTCAGGGAAGCCTACCTCTAAGGCTGTCTGGATTGGGGGATCTCAGGACATGGAGGTGGATGGGAAACCCTCAGGGTCATGAGCTACCCAGTGTAGGACCACCTCATCCAACCCTGATGGCACAGCTGCGGGGTGTGGCAGACACTGTCCAGGTAGCCCAGTGCTGACCACAGATCCTTGGAGAAAGCTCCTCGTTGGATCCTCTAACCCTCCTAAGTGTCAGAACTCCAGGAGCAAAGCTGAACTGACCAGAGGCTCAGAGGGGGCCTGGAGGTTGCATCCCTCACTGAGGTGACCCTGAGACAGGGAGAGACAGGCTGGACCTTTTCTATCAGGGAAGAAGGTGTGCAGTGACCAAGGAAAGGGGTCTCGCACTGAGAGGCCGAAGCCCTCAAACTTGAGGAGGAAAACAACGGCTGGCATATGGGACCGTAATTACACACTGTGCACACAGCCTCGGGGCCTGCAGGGAGCGAGACGCTCTGGGGCAACTCTTCTCCTACAGCACGGTGTGTGGGGCAAGGCACAGGAAGCGTGTGCCCAGGAGACGGACAAAGCCCTGCTGCATCGGCGTGCTCTCTCACCTGCCCTGCCAGCACAGCCAGCCTGCCAGGTGGGAGCTCTGTCGAGATGTGTGTGGGAGGGCTGACAACCCAGCCACTCTCCTAAACCTGGCTCAACTCCACTGTCACTGTCCATCCAACCAAACGCACTTGAAAAACAGCAACTCTCTGTGTACAGTCTCTAGCCGGGGAGGCAGATGGGAGGCGGCTGGGCAAGATCCTGAGGCCACATCACTGACCCTTTGCTTCTTGTTCCCCTAAGGGCCCTTCTCACTCCCCTGACCCAGAAGGCACATTCATAATGGCCTGTGAGCCCCAGCAAGTCCTCTAGTCTCTGTCCCCTCTAGTCTCTGTCACAGGAGAGAACTGGGCTAACTCGGGTGGCACAGGGCTTCTGTTAAATGGCAGTCCCAACAAGGGCACCCTTCAAGAAACTCCCAGGGACAATACCTGCGGAAGGGGCACATCCCTCTTTGGAGGATAAAAATTTCTTGAGTTCACAGGAAACTGGAAAACCAGTGTAGATTTCTTTTTTTATTTTGAGACGAAGTCTCACTCCATCACCCAAGCTGGAGTGCAGTGGCATGATCTCACCTCACTGCAGCTTCCGCCTCCTGGGTAGCTGGGATTACAGGCATGCACCACCATGCCCGACTAATTTTTTTGTATTTTTAGTAGAGACAGGATTTTATCATGTTGGCCAGGCTGGTCTCAAACTCCTGATCTCAAGTGATCTCCCCCGCCTGAGCCTCCCAAAGTGCTGGGATTACAGGTGTGAGCCACCTCACCCAGCTCCAGTGTAGAGCTCTAATGGGGGATGGCAGGGAGGCTGGGAAAACTGGTTTGTAATGCAAAATGCAGATCATGGATTTATCCCCCATTTGCTCTCAAGTGGCTGCTCATGCTTAGCTGCTGAATAGAAACACACTCCCTCTTCCTGTCCCTTAATTGCCAGAAGAAGGGCCACAATTATGATAAGGAAGTAGCTCCTCTCTCCCTAGCAGAAGGCCAGTTTGGACCAAGGAGAGCTGGGTGGGTGGGTGAGAAGGCTGCTGCCGAGGTCTCTATGTGCCATGGCAAAGCAAGCCCAGTGGTGATGGGTCAAAGACACAGATGGGGCCAGGCACGGACGCTCATGCCTGTAATCCCAGCACTTTGGGAGGCTGAGGCAGGTGGATCACCTGAGGTCAGGGGTTCGAGACCACCCTAGCCAACATAGTGAAATGCCGTCTCTACTAAAAATACAAAAAATGAGCTGGGCATGGTGGTTGACGCCTGTAATTTCAGCTACTATGGAGGCTGAGGCAGGAGGAACACTTGAACTTGGGAGGTGGAGGCTGCAGTGAGTGGAGATTGCACCATTGCACTCCAGCCTGGGCAACAAGAGTGAAACTCTGTCCCAAAAAAACACAGAGAGGGGCAGCAGTCTTCCATCTGTGAAAGCTGATGAATCGGGTGGAGTTAGCACTAGGCTGGAAGCAACTCCAGCCCAGCTCCCTTTGGGAAGTCACTCCTCCACTGCAGCCTTTTGCTTCCTTATCTGTGCTGTATCCAGGGGTCCCTTCTTTAGCTCAAAAAGCTGGGTCTCTAATTCCTTGTAATTTGTCCCCTTCATGTCAGAGAAAATAGAAAATGAAGCACTTTTGGAGGGGAAAAAAAAAAAAAAAGATGGAAACCCGATAGGCAATTTAACATTAAAATTGGGGAGCCGGTCGGGTGCAGTGGCTCATGCCTGCAATCCCAGCACTGTGAGGCCAATGTGGGCAGATCACATGAAGCCAGGAGTTCGAGACCAGCTTGGTCAACATGGTGAAACCCTGTCTCATAATATTATAAGTACGAAAATTAGCTGGCTGTGGTGGCACACACCTGTAATCCCAGCTACTTAGGTGGGACTGCTTGAACCCGAGAGGTGGAGGTTGCAGTGAGCAGCGATCGCTCCACTATACTCTAGCCTGGGACAGAGAGCAAGACTTGGTCTCAAAGAAAAAAAAACAAATTGGAGACCCCTGCTTAGGAGCATCTCTCCATAGTCCCTGCATCACCTCACTCAGGAGCTTTCTTGCAGAGCCCTGCAAACGAAAAGCGTCACACTCAGACAATGCCAATTTAGTTGGTGACTAAACTCCCAGCTCCAAAGGCAACAAGGGCTGGATTCACTGGCGCTGCTGGCAGATTTTTTTGAAGGGCTTTTGCAAAGTCACTGAAATAATTCTGTTTAAAAAAATTGGAGCGGAAAACTTCCCTGATATTTCTTGAAAGTTTAAGTCTGTCTATACTCAAAAGAGGCGTCTATTCATATTTACCTCTGCAGCTCCCCTCCTGCCCTGAACCAGGGAGGGGGACATGCGGGCTGACTTCTCCAGACCACCTAGAATTGCCAACCCTAATGGGCCAGCGTAAGGCATATGACCCCAGGCTGGAAAACCCTCCCCGTAATCAAACCCCTTTTCTATTTACACGAACAGATCCTTTCTTGTTTTGAGTTGGGTCTGGGAAGCAGGCACACATTGCTGAAAAACTCACAAATCTACTGCTCTGCTGCATCCAGGATCCTGATCTAAGCATTCCTACGGGCCATTTCCCCCCCTAATAGCAGGATTATATTTACCAGCCTTGGCAATTCTCAAAAGCTTCCAGGAAAAAATGCACATTGTCAATTAACTTCATTAAGGAGGAAGACCCTCTTCCAAGAAGAGGGTGGAAGGGAGGGGCAGGGCAGTTACCATCTTCTCTAGAATAGCCGAAACCCTGCAATCCCAGATGCGCCTTGGCTGCATCTGCTGCCACCTTCTGAACCCCAGAATGAACTGTCCAAAGGCCATCTGGAGAGGCAGGTGATGTACCACGGGCACAGCAGGGGCACAGGGTCCCCTCTGGGGAACAGTTAGTAAGCTATGAGCCACGTTAAACCTGTCCCTCCACTCCTCAATCCTTTCCCTCAACTTTCATTTTGAGTCAAAGTCTACCTTGGGCCAAGGATGGTTGAGGGAGGGGGGAGAGAACACGAAAAGGTACAGTACCTGGTTTCCCATTCTGATCGGGGGCCTGGGGCCGCCTGCGTATCTCGGTGACATAAAAGGCTGCAATTATAGGGAATTAGTTCAATGACAGCCTGCCCTACTGCACAGTGACAAATACAAATGCTCTCCACAAAGTCCCGTTTTGTTATAACTAGTGATTTTTTAAGTTCTCTTTCTCCTGGTAGCCTCTTCCCTTTAAGCAAAACTTCCTTTGGGCAGAGGGAACGACAGATCCACACAACAAATGTGTCTCCCGACTCCACATTTGTTCATGGAGATCTACTGTGGGTGGAAGGGCAATGGCTGGGACTTTGCATAAGACACAGAAAACCCGTTAAATCAAGGCAGGGCAGAGGAGGAAACCTCTGCTCTCCGTAAGGGCAAATAAAAGGGTTAAGAAGGACTTATACGTAACATTGTAAGGGTCTGCAGACAAAGCTGGACACACGAGCACGCACACAAGCACGCACACACAGAAACCACCAGCGGGGATGGAGAGGGGAGCGAAGACTGGGGGGAAACGCCATGGAAACGGGAAGGAGACAGCGGGCTCCCTAACTTAATGCAGGGGAATGGCAGGAAAGCTTTCTCAGCAGCACGAGTGCACAAAGAAAAGGCTCGGGATGCAGCTTCAGTTACAAACAAATGGTGAACCAAACTCAAAACCAAACCAAAAGTGAGAGAGGAAAAAACAAAAACGCAAAGGCCGCTGACAAGGTCACAGAAATAAATAAATATATATTATATATATATATATATATATATATATATATATATATATATATACACATTTTTCCTTTTGGTTTCGTATCCAAGCTGGGTGTGATGTCCGAGGAATGAAGACTATCTTTAGAAAAAAGAAATTTCTAAAAAAATTTCGTTGGTCAATAAAGACTCGCAGGCACTGGCTAGAGCACATTTTGATTTTTGTTTTTCCTCTGCGGGCTCTCTGCTTCCTCCGCGCCCCGCGCCCCCGGCGGGCGGGAGCGCCACGGTGCGTTTACCTGACTGTGGGGTCCCATCATGCTGCTAGGATTGTGAGGTGGAGGCTGTGCGTGCGGCGAGGGCTGTGACCCCGGAGGACCCTGTGAGGCCAGACAGTAGAGGCAGGTTATAGATCACAGCACATGGAGAAGCGCAGAAGAAGCTTAAAAGAACAAAAATTAAACCAAAACGAAGGGTGGGCGGCGGGCGTGCGGGGGGTGGGCTCTGGTTGGTGGGAGGTGGTGGAGCTGCTGCTTTGGTCGCCGGCCCAACAGTGTAAAACGGCGAGCAGGAGCAAGAGAAGCTGATCAATACATTCACGGGGGGTTGAAAGAACAAAAAATAAAATGAAGCACCTCTGTCAAAGCACACGGGAGTACGGTCCTGGACACAGCCTACCCTTGGAGCGGAGTTTGCCATGTTAAATACGTTGGTTGAGACAGGCTCAGAGGGAGTACAGTGACGCACAGACACAGGGACCCAGGTGCAAAGCATGTGAGTGCCGCTCGCAGGGGAGGTGGGGAAGGATCGGGAAGGGCCCTGCTCTCAAGGAGCTCACAATCTGGGGGACAGTGACACGGCTATGAGTGACTCAAGGCAGTACTGATCAAGTGTCAGGGAAAGGCCCAGGTGACCAGTCTCCTGGGGGCAGGAGGACCAGGGGCACTGACAAATAAATAACAGAGGCAGGAGAAGCCAGGGGCACCACAGATGTAACACACAGGGAGTGGGGGGACAGACAGTGAGTGAGGGCCACGGGGTGTGGGCTGCGCAGGTTTGCACACTGCAAATTCACCTGCATTTCACAGCAGCCCCATGAGGTAGGGTTTCTCATTCCAACTTTCACTAATGAGGAATATGAGTCTCAAGGGATGAAGCAACTTGGCCATGGCCACAAAACTGGTCAGTGGCAGAGCCGGGATGAGAAGCCCCGTGCGTCCAAGGCCCATCTCCAGCCCCAAAACCCAACAGCCCTGGTGCAGAGGTGGGGAGACGGGGTAGTACACTCAGGGCGGGGACCCCTGACTGCTGGATGAATGGGTGAGCTGTGCTTTCCACACCTCCGTTCCAAGCTGACCCTCACCCTCACCGACACAACCCTGGGCTACACTGACCTCGACCGCCCCAGAAGACACAGGCAGATGAATTCACTTAAACCTTGGGGTTGCAAACTACAGACTGCAACTCACTCATCCATTTAGCAAGTTGCAATTGCAATGATTATTTCTTAAAAATCCGAGGTAATTAAAGAAAAAAAGGCAGAGAGCTTTGCGTATTTTAAGGCAGGTGTCTTTCACGAACCCCAGTGGCATGTGTAAATACTTGGGTGCGTACAGACTGGGTCACAACCCCGAAGGACTTTCCTAGCATGGGTCAAGTCAGTGAGTGTGGAGAGCTGCCTGGGAAGCACATTCTAGCCCACCTAGCTGGGGATGCCAATGCCAGGTGTGAGGAGACATGCCCCCATTCGCTCTTCCTCACCCATGATTGTGCTGTTTTTTAGAAGTTGGCTTTCAGAAAAATTCAAAATGCACACAGGGGATGAGTGTGGCTAAATTAAAAAGAGAGCACAGCTTCCTAGACAGGGGTTTCCCCCTCGGCCCTCTCCTGCAGAGCCAGGCTGCCAGCCGCCTGCCCACTGGGGAGGCAGAGCCCAGGGCTGGGGAGGAGGGGCAGGCCCGAGCCAGTGGGCGTGGGCCCACTGAGAAGAGGTGTGCAGAGAACGTCACAGGGGGCTGTACAGGAACCCGAGGGCGCCGCTGCTGACAGGCCTGGGAGTTTCTTGGCCAAGCGAGGAGCTGCTCACTTCCGGAAAGCTCCGAGGAGCAGATGTTCCCCTACCTGCCACGCTACTAATTTCAACAAGTGTGTGTCTTTCTAGCGGCTGCCAGCAACGGCATGGTTTGTTACCATGAGCAATTTTCTTAATTAACAGACATTAATTAGCCATTTAGCAATTTTGCAAGCATTTGTTTAGCGGCTTTCCTAAACATGAATACCACTGTGATAATGGCACTGATTAGAGGGTCCCCTAATTAACAGTACAGGGAAGGAAAATTGAAATCACATAAATTAAAAAGGGAGGGGAAGTTAATGAAGGCGGGACATATTTGCACCTGCAAGTCTTTTGTATCACGAAACTTGGGTGTAATGTAAACAAGATAATTTGAAGCCAACCCCCAAAAAAAGAAATATGAAAAGAAAAGAGGAGGAAGGTTCAAGGGTGAGGTCCAGTTGCCAAGAGGGGGCAGAAGGCCTCCTGTTGGTTCCTCGGCACTTGGCAAGAAGGGAGCGCCTCCTCCCTCGCATCCTTCCCTTCCCGGTAACTGAGAGCTTCATCAGGGCGAGCAGCAAGGCTCTGGGCAAGCCCCTCACACCTGTGTGCCTCCTGGTCAGGGAGGTCAGGCAGTTGAGTCAATGACCAATTAGAAGAAACACAAGTGAAGCACCCAAGAGCGTGTGGCGCACATGGTGGGGCCTCAGTCGACAGCAGCCTTTACAAAGAACCAGTGCGCCAACCCAGGTCTGCTGAGGTTCAGAGAGCAAGGCTGGTGTGTATGCCTCCCTCAGAAGCCCCCCTGGGGGACTCTGGTGACCAGTCCCCGGATGAGCATTAGTGGCACAAGCTTGCTCTTGGCGCAGCTGCCTCAAGAACAAAAGCTGACGCGCAGTAAGGATAGAGCCAGGCTGGTCAGGGAGACCCAGCCCAGCCCCACAACCTCTCTGGCCCGTGGGGAACGGTGGGGAAGGAGCTGTTATATCTGGGGCAGGAAGAGCAGCTCAGAAGTCTCCCCTCTGGCTTGGAGCTGAGGGTTGGAATGATGAGGACCAGGAATCCTAGCCCAGGCCAGCCCGTCACTCAGGGAGAAAATCACACCGCGTTTTTGACAGAGGCCAAGCTAAAGCTCAGTGCCCACCTCCCCAGGGCACAGAGCTCCTCTCCCACCTGCAGTGAAGTGCTGACAGGTTCTGCCTGCCCACCTCCTGGCACACAGCCAAACGCGTGCCATTTCCCAAAGGGCCACCCACATCCACATCCACATCCACATCCACAGAGAGCCTCTGTGCGTCCTGGCTATCTCCACTCAGCCTGGAGCTCCGTCACTACGTTCCCTGCGTCTGGGCTGTGTCCCTAAGACCCTGCGGCATCACAGGAGGAACCCTGCATAGCCCAGCATGGTCTCATGAGCAGAGAACCGTGTTTGTGGAAGCATTTTTTTTCTGCAAAGAACATGACAGATGAGCTGCCCATCTCTATGAGCAGTCAAGGGCTCTGCTGCCCTGTGTTTTATTAAATGGTCTCATCTTCCTTCCCAGCATGCATTCTCAACAAGAGATCCACAGGTAGGTTTGGAGAAGATGGACTTTGTGCTCTTTTGGGTTTGTTACCCACTCGGGCGAAAGGCTATGCAGGAGGCAGACAATAAGGAAAAAGGATCAAGGTTGAGGGCTCTACCTTTGGTGGGATGGGGGCTCCTCTCTCCCTCAAACTCTGAACAGACTCAGCAGGCAGGCAGAGGGGACGGTGGTGGAAGGTAAGGAGCGGGGGAGTCTCAAAGCTGATGATGCTTTTCCATACAGGACAACTCTCTGGTGAGGTTTCCACTCGCTGAAAGCTTTTGAGGAACCCAAAATGGATGCCTCTGGAAGGCTGCTTGGCCAGCAGTCCTAGTTCCATTCACACCATCTCCCACCCATGGGTGCTGGATGACTTTGGTTACAGATGCTGCCTAATTAACCCTCCGGGGACACGGTGGATCGGGCAGATGGCACCCCGGAAGTGTGCAAAGTATCAAGCTAGACTAGGGTGGCTGAGGGTCCTTACCAGGCACTTAAGGAGAACGGCACCCACCTAGGGGTCACCTGTGTGTCAGGTGGCTCTGACAGATTCTATCATCCCTTCCTCCAACATTTTATTTCCAGGGGAGGAGAAAAGAAAGGCCCATGACAGAAGCGTGACCTCTCCAAGACCACAGAAAACTAGACTAGTTGGTGTCTGAGCCACATCTTCTAACTCTAGCCCAGGGCTCTCTTCACAGCATCACATTCCCATTCGCATCTCTTTAGGGTTTGGAAGGAACTGGGTTCGAATCCTGGCTCTGCCGCTGACTGCACTTCCATTTTCTCATCAGTGGAATGGGGCTGTCAGGGTAACAACAGTGAGTGTGGCCTTTACCTGCATAAACTCGTCTAATCCTGGACTTTTCGCAGTAAGGGATCAATAGCAGCATTTTATTGCCAAGGAAAGATAGAGGTACTCTAGGATTGCATAGCTATTATGTGGTGAAGCCGGGCCTCAGTGTCTGATTCTAGAGTCTAAGGGGGTCCTGGGTAGCCCAACATTCTACAAGCCTGCAAGCAGCACCTCTGGGTCATCTGTCAGGGCAGAGAGCAAAGAGCAAACTGCAATGAATCCGAGGGGCTGAAGGACTTGGGAGTGCACCGAGATGCTGGGTGCTGACCTCCTATGTGCCCAACCAGCCTCATGCTGGGTCTGGAGGCACATCAGGTTCGCCCTGGCCCAGAGGAGCTCCCCGGCTAACTGAAGAGAAAAATGAGGACACAGAAATAAGCTTAAGTGTTGGCTTAACCTGCCAGCGGCTCCAAGAGAGGGTGATGCCTACCTCCCTCTCACTCCCAGACAGGTCAGCTGAGACCCAGAGTGGCCACAGAATGCAGACCTGGTACCCCCATGAGCCAACTGGAGCTGGGATGAGAACTGGGGTCCCCTGATGGGTCAGAGCTCTTTCCACTGCATTGCACTGCCTCTGCAGGGCGATGGCAGCAGGAATGAGCCCTCAGGGAGACCCCAATGTGGGGGAAAATCTCTGCTTCTGAATCTGGGAAAAGGAGGCAGGAAACACGCCCGCTTCCTGTCTGGCCTTCCCGCTGCCCTGGACCCTGTTAACGGACTCGCTATTCCATCTCAGCCAGCCCCACAATCTCTGAGTGGAGACAACTCACTCCCGCAGTTTCTTGTTATTCTTTCTCCTGTAATTTCAGCACCGGGTAGTGCTCCATCCAGCAGCTTCTGAGAGCCACTTAGGCAGGGCCCAGGAGGCTCTGTTATGGGTGTGATCGAGGCAAACACTGGGCCATTTCACGAAAGCTCCGAAGTGTGGACACTGATGGTTTAGTGAAAAAGCCTTTACCCACATCGACACCGTGGGGAGCAGAACACTTCCCCAGCAACACGGATTCAAGGACTCCGCAGAAAAGCATTTCAGAACCATCAGCAGGACCCCAGCCCTCCTGTACACTCCGGCTAAGTTCCTGCACTTCATCTGAAGCCGTCCTGGAGAGACGGGCTGTGGTGAGGCAGGAAGCACCCGCCACCATGCAGGCCTGGGATCCAATCCCAGCTCCTCCGGGTCAGGCCGAGTCCCATTTCCCAATGGCTCTGAGCCTCACTGCCCTCATAAGGTAAATGAGGACTATTCCAGAAACAATGCAGGGCTGTGGCACAGCTGGCAGTGCGAGGCACACAGGGTTCCCAGTCCCGGACCCCATCCTCCTGCTCCTGTGGTCACTCACCTGCCCTTTACAAGGAAAGCAGGAGCTCGATGTCTGGCCTCACCTCGCCAGGCCTGATGAAGGCCCTGTACCCTCCTTCATAAGCCTTTCCTGCTCCAGGCCTTCAAGTGCTCTTTAAATACAGACCCTTTCCTGACTCTGTAACTGGGGTGTGCCATGTGGACCCCTCCAAGCTGGGCCACTCACCCCCACGGGAACCTCTGGGGCAGAGCCCAAACAGAGCAGCAGGGCCGAGCTAGCAGGTGACCACACTGCCATGGGCAAGGGGCAAGACCCAATAAGCGGTGGGCACGGCTAATACCCTGGGGCTCACAGGAACCAGGAAGAAAGCTTAGTACCAAAACTCAGTTGGTCTTTTGAGCTAAAGATTCTTGGAGCTGGATGGAGGATAGCTCCTTAAAATTAAAAGCAAAAAAGGCTGGGCACGTTGGCTCTCACCTGTAATCCCAACATTTTGGGAGGCCAAGACAAGAGGATTGCTGGAGCCCAGGAGTTCGAGACCAGCCTGGGCAATATACCAAAACTCCATTTCTACAAAAAAATACAAAAGTTAGCCAGGTGTAGTGGTGTGCGCCTGTGGTCCCAGTTACTCAGAAGACAGAGCTGGGAGGACCCCTTGAACCAGGGAGGTCAAGGCCGCAGTGAGCCATGATCATGCCACTGCACTGTAGCTTGGGTGACAGTGAGACCCTGTCTCAGAAAAAGAACAAAATAAATCTACACCGATTTTTTAAAGAAGAAAACAAGCTATGTGTTAAATATTTCCCAAACTCATTGCTTCTTCCCCCATATTCCACTCCGTATGCCACCCATATTCCTCAAATCTGCCTAGAAATCATGGGCTTGCAGAGAAACGGTGCTGAGACTCAAGTCCTTGCTCTGTGGGTTCAGAGGCGTGCCTGGGAGGGGCGTGTGTGAGGACAGGCTGTGGCATGAGCTGAGGGCACTGGTCCCAGAAGCCCAAAAAGCACCGGGGCTGGAGTCCTGGCCTTGTGGCCCTGGGTCTCGGGCAGCACATCCCTAACGCAAGGTGGCTATGCTTCTCTCACGGGTCACGAAAGCTGTGAGAGTTCTCTAAGTTGTTGACAGCTACCCAGACAGAAGCCATTACCACCCGGCCAAATCTGCCTTTTGTCTTCACAGAAGGCTGCCGGGGAAAGGGGACTCGAGGCTTGAGGTTGTTAAGAGATAAAACACTCCACACATCCCCATCCCTCCTGATTCCTAGGACACTGGCCACTGGTCTGGAGAGGCTGAAGGAGTGTGTGTTCTCGCCCAGCAATGGGACGCAAAGGACCTGCGGTACTGGTGACCTGCGTAATCTGCCTGTTAGGTGTGTCACTTTAATTGAGTGAATATAAAATTACAATAATTATACACGGCAAAAGACACTTGACAGACAACCCAATTTGCTCCTTGGTCACAAATACTGACAGAAAATGCCGTAAGCTCAGTCCGGGGAGAAGGCCAAGGTGTGTTCAGGTGCCTCTGACACCCGGGATCTGTCACGATGGCCTGCCTCACCCACAGACCCCGAGGACAGGGAAGCTGACCACCAGACGAGGGCAGGAAGGGAAGCAAGTCATTTTACATGCAGCTCTTTAAAGGGAAAGTTATTTCCTCATTTCAACCCATGGGAATGAACTTGGCATGGCTTGGAGAGGGGGTGTGTGCAAAAGGGGTGTGTGTGTGTGTGTGTGTGTGTGTGTGTCCTGAGGAGGGGTGTGTGCGGAAGAGGTGTGTGTGTGTGTGTGTGTGTGTGTGTGTGTGTGTTTACAGGCCAGAGCTGGGGCTGAGACACTAAGTTGAGGGCAGAGAGTGACTAAGTTGCCTGCCTGCACACACAGCATGGGCCTGGCACAGAAGGTCGGTCCTCAGGGGGCTGAGCCGGGTCACACAACAGTGGAGCAATTGCCTGGGCTTCTGTGTGGTCTCCAGAGAGCTCACAGTCAGGTGGGACCCCTGGCTACCCAGCAGAAGAGCCCACGACAATCAATGGCCCTCTGTGGGCAGAGGGCAAGGAGGAGACTGGGTTCAGAGGTCTGGTCATGGCATGGGCCATCTTCCCGGATGGTGGGGAAGTTATCAGTTAGAGAAAGCAGGAATGGACTGCATCTTCCCCCTGGTAGTCACCTCTGCATAAATACCAGGGGATCCTCACAGCCACCAAGGCCCACTCCTTGCAAAGGTCAGCAAATGGTTCACTGTTATCTCCATGTGAGCAAAGGCCCCAGCTGACCTCCCTTCCTCCCAGCAGTCTCTCCAAGGAACCAGGGCAGCACTGGGCGGACAGCGAGGGTGCAAGGTTCGCACCATCAGGAATCTGGCTTCCCTGGAGAGGCCTGCTAAGACATGAACAGGAGCGGGGTCAGTGAAGGCTCTGCTCACCAGGCATGAGGCTCACCTGCCTCCTGGAGAAACAGAATCAACAGGCAATGGTTTCCCACACAAAGGGAGGAAACATGGCAAATGGAAAGTACAGGTGGTGTCTAAAACCTAACACGGAGTCCTCCACACACTGCTCATCAGCGCCTCCTTCTCCGGCGCCTGGCCGGTGACTACGCCATGACGCAGATGGGAAGACTGAACCTCAGCAATGTGAGCTCATTGGTTCCAGGTCCAACCTGCTTCCAAAGTCTAGGCTGGGTCCCTTGCACCAAGCTGTGTACCAGGGCAATGGCTGGTCTTGACTGCAGCACAAGGACCCCAAGAGCACAGCCACCAGGTTCAGCTCAAGTCAACTCAGGCCCAAACTACTGCCTGCCACTTGTTTTTATAAATTAACTTTGATTAGAATACAACGTGAATAAAGTTTTAATGGAATGTGGTGCAAATAAAGCTTTGTTGGAACAGAGCCATACTCACTCATGTTCTGTCCACGGCTGCTTACAAAGACCTGACAGCCCACAAAGTCTAAAATATTTCCTAGCTGCCCCTTCGTGGAAAAAGTTTGTAGACCCCTGAGTTAGATCATGGTTCTTAAGACTAAGGCGGGGGAAAACTGGAGTCTTCTTTCTCAAGGAAAAACAAAACAGTGCTGCACTTTCTGATTTTAACCTCACATTTCTCTTGTAAGGCAAATGAAGCAAAAGTTAACCCCATTTTACAAAGGGAAAACTGAGGGATAGTGACATTAAGGCGTTAATTATCAGAGAGCCAAGATGTATGCCGCTGAGGACAAAGAGAAGGAGCACCGGCCAGGTATCGGCACACCCGAATTTGGTTCTCACACCAACACACTCCACGCTGTCTAATCAATAAGCCCTGGGTCTCTTGGCCACTGTTCCTGAACACAACGATAGTGCATCATCGTTAACACAAAACCCAGCACTCACGCCCAGCCGGCTGGTCCCAACCCTCCTTGCTGATGGTCTCCACAATTTCATTCTTGCTACAATGCTGGGGAAGAAGCCCCTGTTTACCAGTACAAATATGCTGGGAGCTTGAATCTCAGCCTTGAGTTCTTCTGGCAGATTCAAACTGTTTGGACCCTTTCCTGCGGTGTGAATTAGATTCTCTAGGGTCATCTCAGCCAGGCAATGGCTCCACCTCAAATGGCTGTGGTTGGGAAGGGGCAGGGTGTAAAAGACACAACTTTGCCTCTAGCCACTAAATGCTTTGGGAGGATCTTCCTGCTGGAGATTCTCCCTGTGTGTCCCCATATATCCATACAACAGGGCACTCTTTTCAAGAACACAGCTCAGTATCCAGAACATATGGGCAGAGTCCACCTCTACCTGGCAGTCAATCGAAACAGGCACTACGTCCCAGTACCCTGAGCTAAGTGCTGGGGACAGGTAAACAAGCCTGTATTCTGCCCTTGCCTAAGAGCTCCAGGCTGGCCAGCGAGACCAGGGTGTAACGCTCTAATAGAGGCAGAGGTGCCAGTGCACTGGGGAGTGAGCAATCACAGGAGAGTCACATTTAGGCAGGACTTGCAGAATGAGCAGTTATCTCTTGGCACAGAAGAAAAGGAAGGGGATTCTGGACTGAGAGGATGGTATTTATGTAGCCCAAAGGCAGGCTTGGGAGAGGTTCTAGAGGACTTTATGCACAAGATGGTGACCCTGGGGATGGGACCACCAGGCCAAGGAGGAGGGTACTAACACTGGGGGGCTTAATCAAGGAAATGACAATGTGATCTGTATCTTGGGAATCACGTATCTGTTATGTTCCTTTCCAAAGACGTTTCTACACCCTCTCTCAAGTTGGAAACCTATTAGATTTCTATCTGTGAGTGGCTCCTTCCATCCTACCTGCTGTCCCGCTAAGCCACATCCCAGCCCTGCATAACCAGCCTTCTTTATTTAAAAAATTTAGAGACAGGGTCTTGCTATGTTGTCCAGGCTGGCCTCAAACTCCTGAGCTCAAGCAATCCTCCCACCTCAGCCTCCCAAGTGGGTGGGACTACAGGCATGGTGCCAGCCTTCTTCTTTTTTTTTTTTTTTTTTTTTTTGAGACAGAGTTTTGCTCTTGTTACCCAGGCTGGAGTGTGCAATGGCGTGATCTCAGCTCACCGCAACCTCCGCCTCCTGGGTTCAGGCATTCTCCTGCCTCAGCCTCCTGAGTAGCTGGGATTACAGGCACGTGCCACCATGCCCAGCTAATTTTTTGTATTTTTAGTAGAGACGGGGTTTCACCATGTTGACCAGGATGGTCTCGATCTCTCGACCTCGTGATCCACCCGCCTCGGCCTCCCAAAGTGCTGGGATTACAGGCTTGAGCCACCGCGCCCGGCCAAGTGCCAGCCTTCTTTAATGCTGGCACAGGAGCTGGGAATCCTGGGCCCCAGGGGAGGGTCCAGACAGCACCCCTCTCCCTCCCCGACCTCTACTGGTCCAAGAGAGACAAGCCTGGGGAGGCAGAGATGGGCCCGGGATCCAGACCCACTCCAGTCCTCTGGAACATGGGGTGAACATGGCCTTACCAAGGGAACTGATCTTCTCCCCCAGAAAAGATTTCCTTTTGCCCTGAAAATGGATAGTGCTGCAAAGACACATCCCACTCCTGCCCGTCGGCCTCCGCCACCGCTCGCCAGCACTCAGGCTCCACTGTTAATCACGACAACACAGCGAAGGTGAGGTGCATATTAAAAAGGCACTGCCTCATCCGCCCAGAGAATTCCTGTTCTACTTTAAGCTCTCCAGACACACGGGTGCACACCGCCTTCCTGCCCTGCCCCTTCATCCCCAACTGTTCCAAAAAGTAATGATTCATCATATCCAACTAGGAAGCGGGGCTGCAGGGCCCTGGAAACCGCAAGTCCAGAATCCCCATAATTCAACCCCAATTGCCCACTGAGCAGAAGAGGGCTAAGAATGAAACAGCAAAGTCTGCCAAGTTTTTTCCTTTTAGTCTTGCAGCCCCCTGGATGACTGGGTGGTTTTTCATGCCTCTTCCTCCCCGAGAAGCTTGGGGAATGGCCCAAGACCTCTTCCTCCTTCCTCTGTTAAGACGAAGCAACAGGATAGAGCAGGGAAAAGAACCAGGACTCTGGGGAGACACAGGTTTGGGAGGCCAGGCCCACGGCCGCCCGGGCAGGTGCAACAATACCCGGCAAACTCAGTGAAATGTGAGAAGCAGCTCCGTGGTGCTGATGGAAGAGCCCCAGATTCATGGGGCTTGGAGCTCGGCCTATATTTCCCTCTGAAACGGACTTATCTCTCTTGTAAAATGCAGCTGCCCTACCTGCCTCACAGAGAACTGTAACTGAGATACCTAGAGTCAAGTACTTAGTTCAGCCCTTACCAAGGGCAGCTGCTAATACACCGAGCTGTGGCTCAGATCTGCCCCACCTCATGAAATCCTGCAGGAGCCTCCTTTCTTTGGCTCAGCCCTCCTTACTATCCCACACAGCCTTCCTTATTACCCAAGGGAGCGACCCCGCTTGCCTACAACACATAAGCTGTCCTAAGCTGGTCTTGGGGTTGGAAACAACCCCCTCAACAAGAGAAACCCCACCTTATGCTGGGTGCCCTTCAGCAAGCTCTGCAGGAGTCATCTGGCCCTGGAAGTGGCCCCCCATTTCTTTTGCCCCCAAAGCCTTTGACGGCTCAGAGGACAGGGGCCAGGTCTCTTCTGCTCACCACTGCACTCCCACGTCCACTCTTATCTAATACTGCTGCATTTACAGGTGGGGAGACTGTGATCCAGGAAGGTAAAGCTACTTCCCAAAACACAAGTTTCTAAGCTCTTGCACCTTGTCTACAACTCCAGAGTAAGCACCTCGGGACTGGCTACTACAATTAACCTAGAGAAGAGGAACTTAACTAGATATGCAGGTTGGGCATGCCTTTTTTTGACCTTGGGGCAAGGAGAAGGCAAGACTTCATCAAAGTCTTCTTGAATAAAAGTGGCCCAAGAGGGAAGAAGCTTCAAGAAGGGGAGGGGAGAAGGCTGCGGCCCGCAGAACAATCCAGGCAGACTGATGGAGGGGCAGAGGCCAGGTCCGAGAGCCAGCAGCTCCAGTGCTTGCCCTATGGAACAGCTGTTCCAACAGTGGGGCGAGGGTAGCAGAGCTAGACCACGAAGAGCTCTGACTTCCCTGTTCTAATGAAGGGGCACCACTGATAGGAAGAGCACCCGACAGAGAAGAAGTCAGCTGCTTACCTCAGGTTAGTCTAATCTAGGTCTGCCCTGTGGGCTGTGACCACGTGGGGGCCAGAGGCTACCCGGCCTCCCAACCCTGGGAGCCCAGCAGGGCTGGGCAGAAAGCTGTGGCTCATGAATGTGTGCTGAAGGAAGGAATGACCAACATCTGGGAAGGAGCACTTGTCAGATTTCCCACCTGCCACTCATTCTGATCACTCGCCTTACACTGGTATCAGGCATAGCTGATGAACTAGGGAGAGCTGCTCCTGGTTTACAGGTGGGGAACACACGCTCAAATGATACTCAGGTGAAAGTCACCAGTGACAGAATGCAGATGCACAGGTCCCCAGCTCCCCATGTCAGAGCTGGTCTCCATCACACTCACGGCAGTAAGCCTGAGAGGAAAAGAATCAGAGGCTCCCAGACACACAACACCTGCCTCCCAGCCTCGACCTCCCCTGGCAGCTCCTGTGCAGTGGAGCAGAGCACTGGGAGTCAAGGTGGGAGGGGATAAGGGAGGTAAATCAGGTGGACAGGATGAAGGGAGGTCACATGTGAAAGGGTCAAATAGGGCCTGGTGCTTAGACGTGCCACATATATCGGCCAAACTGAAGGGTTACACACTAAAAAGCTAGTGGATCTCAAAAATACCCAGAATCTCTTCCACACATCAATGTCACTAAGGCCGGGCCACGCCCCTAAGACTCCCTTCTGGAAAGAGCTGAAACTGTGAGGCAGCTCTTGCTCTTGGGTAAGCTGGAAGACCCGGGTCTCCAGAAAAGAACAGTCCCAGACACGCCTAAAACTACTCTAAGCTCTCAAGAGTCAACCCAGCAGACACCAGGTAGGGCTTCACCAGCATCATCTCACCACCTTCTCAAAGCTGGCCTAAGAGGTCAGGGCTATCATTGCTCCCAGTTACCAGATGAAGCAACCAAGGGAACTCATGTACCCCCCCAGGGCTGTGAGACACCAGAGGCCTCCAGGAAGGATGGACCACCTTCACAGAAGGTGAGGGAGGGATGGGACCCAGCACTTTCCTGTCCAAACAGAAGGTGCAGATGAGCTGACGGGCACGCGGGGAGCTCCAGCTTAGCTGCTGGTCCGCAGGGATCCTGAAGCCCAGTCACTCATCTTTCCACAGCAGTAATAAATCATTACTGATGTGAGTATAGCACTGTGGGTTTCTTTTGAGACAGGGTCTTGTTCTGCTGCCCAGGCTGGAGTGCAGTGGTGCAATTGAGGCTCACTGCAGTATCAGTCTCCGGGACTCAAACCATCCTCCCACTTCAGCCTCCACGGTAGCTAGGACTACAAGCCTACGCAACCACGCCTGGCTCATTTTAAAATTTTTCTTTTGTAGAGACAGGGTCTCACTACATTGCTCAGGCTAGTTTTGAACAGGCCTCAAGTGATCCTCCTGCCTCGGCCTCTCAAAGTGCTGGGATTTGCAGGTGTGGGCCACCATACATGGCCTGAATATAGGTTTATATGTATAGTCAATCCTTACCACAGCTCCAAAGAGGACATGGGATGATTTGCTACAGAACCGTTCCTACAGCACAGCTGGGGAAAACTGCCTGAAGAGGCTGGGTCACTGCCAGATTCACAATGCCAGAAAGTGCAGGGCCAAGATCCTGTTCACAGCCACTCTGTGACCTCCCTGACGCTGAGCTGGGTGCCCTCCCATCCCTATGCCTGTGCTGCATACAGACCTGGCACTTCATGAAGAGTGTGCTCCTCTACCTACCCACCATGTCCCCAGTCTCTTTCCTACCATTTTGGTCTTGAGCAAGAAACAAGAGACGGAACCTTTCTTTCTTTTTTTGAGACAGGGTCTTGCTCTGTTGCCCAGGCTGGAGTCCAGTGGCACAATTTCAGCAAACCTGCAACCTCTGCCTCCCAGGTTCAAGTGATTCTCCTGCCTCAGCCTCCTGAGTAGA